>NW_026590628.1:0-68686 GCF_907164565.1 Psammomys obesus | reverse complement strand
TGTCTCAGAGACAGTTGTCTTGCTAGGCGCTTTAAGAAATTATAGTCTGGACAGATGACAATAGTGGAGAATTCCCCCTTTGAATAGACTAGGGAAAGAGGATAAAGGGAAGAGGGAGGGAGGGTGGTACTGGGGGAGTTGGGGGAGGGGGCTGCAATTAGAATATATAATGAATAAATTGTGAAGAAAATAATTATAGTCCATACTAAATCTGTGACCTTTCACAAACTGTAAACAACAATGAGAGTAGGATAATAAATACCCATAATGCATTGCCATACCAGATCTGACCATATGACAGCCTTCTGGATACATTGGAGAGATTTGTAGCTCATAAGGTTAAAGAGAAGTAAAGAGGCAAGGACTTGTCATGTAGTCTGTGATTGAAATGTCCTCCAAGGGATAGTTCTGGAACTGATGGTGACAGGCTGGACCACAGGGAAGTGAAAGAAGAGGTGGAAAATTCCAGAGACATGTTTTCTAGGTAAACCTGCTTTCACAAACAAGGCTAGGAATATATGAAAGAGCAGCAGCAACAACAACAAAAAAACTGTACTCATACCTCTGACCCACTGAGGGCACAGAAGTAAAAAGCAGATTTGTGCTTCTCTTGAACAGGAAGCTGATGGGCACAGGTGCCAGGCTGCACTCAGGTGGAGTAATTCTGCGGATCCAGTGCCCACATCGTAATGTGGGTATACTGCACTGTGCCCCGGGGATTCACTGAGATCTAGGGAGCCTTCACTTTACATCAAATGATAACAAAGGAGCAGGTGGATATGCTAATCTGGGTTATCTGAGATTTCAGATTCCTATACAAACTCTATCTAAAGAAGGCTAATTATCCACCACTTTGATTTTTAATAACACAAGAGAAATTACAAAGATTAAAATGTCTTTGGATAGAAGTGTCAGGTGAGGTACTGAAGTCTCATTCTCACCACATTGTCCACTCCGTAAGAAAGACTGTGCGCATGCTGTGTGAAAACAAACGAGGTCATTTGAGAGACAGCCCTCCTCCCCAGCCATGCATCTACCTCAGAACACTCTGGACAGGTGGCTGTTTTAGTCAGGGTTCTCTACAGGAACAGAATCAAGAGGATGAAAAATAGTCATATGTATTTATAATATAATATATGGTATATATACCCAAATAATGCTAGAATGTATTCAGTCAGCTTTAAATTAGTAACAAGAGGTAAATCACACAGGAGATGATGAGACCCAGTATTTTACTTGGTCCTTCTGGGTAGGTACCTCAACAGTCAGACTAGTTTCTCCACAGCTGTCACACCGTGGGAGCCATGACTGCTAATTACTCTACAGATCAGGTGCCTCAGTAGTCTCATTGTGGCTCCAGAAGCCTGGAAGTTTCCTAGAGAGCCACTGCTTGTGCTCTCAGCAAAGGAATCAGCCACAGCCACATCAACAGAGCAAACTAACCTAGAGATGTAAGGGAAGGCCAAGGAGCACAAGGCAGAATGACCTTCCCTCTGACACACACTTTTAACCTGGATTCTTACCTGCAGGGGCCACCCACAATTGGGGTGGGTCTCCTGACATCAGTCAAGATAGAACAATTCTTCAGGTGAGCCTCCCTACTCAGGCCATTGATATAGGATCTAACTATAATAATGGCCTTTAATGTATATTATAAAACATTAATATCTGACTTTATTTTAGGAGGATTTCAAAGATCCATAGCCTGGCTTATCTCTTGCAATCCTCTGGAGAGTCTCAGCTCTTGGCCCAGGGAAGGAACACAGGCAGCTTGGGTCCCTTCCATGCACAGTACTTAGCTGCAGAGAGAGCAGTTCAACCCCACTCCTTGCAAGAATCGTTTGGGATTTTCTGTTTATCTTGGGGAGGAACTGCAGGGAGCTGATGGACAGCTTTGATGAACATCCCCTCATGCTCCTGTGTCCCTTTAGGAGAGGCACTCCACAGCTCAGAGCAGCCAGGAGACCACTTCAATGCATAGTGTCTTGAGAACGACCAGTCAATGCAATTCCTGGACATTCTGGGTCCTCCTGCTTCGGGATGGTGGGGTTCTAGGCTCCAATGTCCTGCTGTTTGGCAAAGATGTGTCATCTTGGCTTATCAAGCATATCTCCATACACAGCCTAAGGGAAGATGGATTCTGGGATTCAGATTACAGAGTGACCTAGCAAATACCATGATATTCAGTACCAGCCATAGTAAGTGACTGGGACCCAGTGTAAACCATCTGTCAGCGATGTATTTATATTTAAGTGTGTCAGTGAGGTCTGGCGAGGGGCGTGGTCTCCAGACCTGACCTGACATCCTTTGAGAGAGTCTGTTTTCCAGTGTCCTATCGTGTCACTTTAGGGTCTGACCTGATTAGAATTGTCCCGCTGCATCAACACTAGCTTTCTTAGCAGTCTGGAGCCTAGCCAGCTCATATACTTGTTGACCCGAACTGCCTTGCTGGGGTGAGCTCACTTGTCTCACTGTCCTCTTCCCTCATCTGGACAAGCTCAGCTCAGATAATGGTCACTTCCTCACTTCTTCCTCCCCTCTTTTGCTCTCATTACTCTGGCTTTTGGAGAGAAGATAAAATACTAGTTGCTGACAGTAGTGTTACCTGAGGATTTTCCCGAGTAACAACGAGAAGAGAAAGGTCACATAACAGGAATGGCTGGATAGGAAAGTGGTAAGAATCTGCTGCCCACATTTCAAGAAACACTAAACTTAAGGCTGTGTGATGCCAGACTTCTTAAGAAAATGAAATATATTTTCGTAAAGTTTAATTTAATGATGTGATATATATTACGGCAAATGGCAGTTTGGTGAGGAATACCTGTAATTCCGGCATTTGATGTCCCAAGGCACTTCAAGATCAGCCTGTGCTACATACTGACCGCCAGGTCAGCCTATGTCACAAAGCAAACATTAGGACCCCACTTCTAAAAGTCATCATAACAAAAAAGTTTACAATGTACTTCTCTTTAGCTTGTATAGATATGGAATATAATATCAACACTTCTCAGTGAGCACGCAAGACATTAGGAACACGGATATCTCTGCTGATCAGAACATAGGGGCTGAAACTAGCATAACCAAGTTCTAACAATGTTTTAATACTTAGTACAAGAGAATCATGTGTCACCGTGAAACCTGTGTAGAAGGAGAGAATAAAATCTGTCCAATAGAAGAAAAGGAAGCAGGTCATAAGAATCAGAACACTCCAGGTAGCTCTGATTTCTGGAGGAGAGTTCTTTCTGGAGGAGAGTTGTCTGGAACTGTAGAGGTAGAGGACATGTTTGTGATGCTTATACAGATGGAAAGCCATGAACCCACTGCTCCAGCCCATTAGAGTCTGAAAGATGACATCACGAAGAGTCATGAGAGAGAGGAAAAGCCACTTAACTATGTTCCTGGAGGGCAGCATATAGCAATGTCCAGTGAATGTTTCAGCTTCAGACCTGTTCAAGCCATTGCCTGATTTGATGTAGCAGAGCAAGTTAGAGCTTATGAGAATATTAACAGTCCAAAAGAGGAGGAGACAGGGAAAAACTTGCCATGCTGTCTCCGGTTTGAGTTTTGTCCAAATGGTGGTCCTGGGACTGATGGTGACAGCCTGGATCACACTGAGGAGACAGGTGGTGCAGATGGAGAGGCCTCGAGACATCCTTGTCAGATAAACCACAGCTTTACAGCCAACATCTCCTAGGAAGTTTATAAAATAAAACACTGTGGCTATATCTCTGATCACTATGCTACAAATAATCATTATATTACAAAATGCCAAGTGGATGAGAATAAGGTCTATGGGCTTTTTTTCAGTCCCCAAAACATAAGTATACACATGTCTCACTAATACCAAGACATTTCCTACTATTCCAGGTCCAAAAAGAGAAAAGAAGACTATTGCGTGGGTAATGTTATTCAACTTCATCTTCTGACTTGATACACAGCACTAGAAAAACATCTTCTGAGAAATAAATGTAGTATTTTCTCTCCTTATTCATATAAGAATAGCCTCAACTATATAAACAGATATGGTTCTTTACTTTATGATGCCTGATCACTGTGTCTGATGTCCTTTTTAATTTTTGTTTTGTTTTTTGTTTTCTTCTTGTCCTTTCCTTCTTATAGAAATTATGAAACTTACCATCAGTGCTTAAACTTGATAGTTTCCTGCCTTTCATGACAGTACTTCATCCCTCAAGATCATATGACCATACTCTTCCCAGACAGAAGCTAAATGCATGGCATCACTCTGTCAGTTTTCAGGCCAACGCAGTCCTAAATATTAGCCTAACAGGCTCCTCAATTTTTCCTCATCTCCCCCAGTATGACATCATGCTACTGGGATGTGATTGTGCTTAATCCTGATCCTCTTCATTGCCCCATATGCAATCATCACCCAAATGGTTCTTAAAATAATAAAAAAACTTGCAGCTTCTCACAAAGGTGTACTTGGTCAAGTGGACAAGTTTCTCAATGGAGATGATATGGTATTCTCCTCTTCTCAAGCCCTTTGACCATAAATTATGTAGAGGTTAGAGACTTAGTCAGGGTATGAACTGCTAGAACACTGTTCTCTATATGGGACTAAGTCTGGTAAAAATTGTGTTCCCAAACTTTATGGGTAGAATCTCTATTTGTTTCACCTCTCACAAAACAAATAACAACCTTGATTTTCATCTGTCCTCCACAATTTGACACCTCATCCATATCAAAATCAGGTTTAAATTATTTTGAACATTTTACAAAAAAAAAAAACCTAAACAAACAAACAAAAGGTTAAAAGTTGTGCTTACCTTTCCACATGTATCTATGCTGTATACAATGTTGATTTTGCCCAACTACTGTGCCTTATGGCACCTGCTAAGAGTTTTATCACTTAAGTTTCTGACCTCAGGATGCTATGTTGCCTGTTTATCTTCTCCCTTCCTTCACTGGGCAGTGAGAAGGCCTCAGAGACCCTCATTTTTCTATACTTTGTATTAACATAGTACCTGCTCAAAAGGTTATAGGTAGCCTATGGTGTTTCAGTATCCAAGTAGCCTCCATGGTGATGGGGACAGGGGCTGTCTCTGACATGAAGTGATTGGCCTTCTCCCTGATCACCTCCCCCTGAGAGGGGAGCAGCCTTGCCAGGCCAGGGAAGAAGAGGAAGAAGACAGTGCAGCCACTCTTGATGAGACCTGATGGACCAGGATCAGAGAGAAGGGGAGGTAGACCTCCCTTATCAGTGCACTGGGATAGGGATTCATTTTGAGAAGAGAGAAAGTGCAATTGAGGGAGGGGAGGGAGGTGCAGGCGGGGATCCAAAGTGAATAAACTGTAAATAATAATAATAATAATAATAATAATAATAATAATAATAAAGATTATAGAGTGCTCAATGAAACTGTTGGTTTTAAAACTGCACTTTAATTCCAGAGACGAAGTGATAAAGCAATTTGAAGAGACATTTGATTGGGCTTTTTCTTGAAGATTGAAAAAGCTCAGTATCCTGGAGAAGTCAATTTACTTTGGATGGCTCATTTGATAAGAATTTAGCATGTCCTCACTTGTGCAATGATGTGAGCGTCTACCATTCAACCAATTTAGTGATGGACATGGGCTGTCCTTCAAGAAACTTACCAGCAATTCTTTATTTTCTCTTGAAATTTATCTATATTGATCTGCTTATAATTTGTTAGCTTTTCAGATGTACCTATGTCACCTCTGAGATGTCAATAGCAAAATTTATCGTGATAAAATTGTCTTTGATTTCCAACAGTATAATAACTTAGTTGAAAAACTACAATCACACACACACACACAGCCATGTGTGTATGTTATTGGGAAGAGTTACTTATACACATATTTAATAAGGGTCCTCAATCTCCTCCAGTATGTAAGAAATAAAAAAGAGCAATGTGTGTGAAACTAATCAAGTCAGGGTTTCATTTCAGAAATGGGTCATGGAACAAATGGACAGAATGCAAGGTCCAGCTCCAAGAGAAGGAGAAATCAGTAAACTAGAGAAGATACATTGTAAATTGACCAGCTCAAGCTTTGTAACCAGCTGTCCTGTCTGTCAAAACCTGCTGTTCTCAACTGCTATATGCTGGGCTTTGAAAATTTCACTTGGTCCCTTCAAGACTCACTAATGTATGGATAGTGCTTTGAAGCATTCAAGTGTATTGTGAAGATTCAGTGGAGGAAAGGCTTAGGATAATGCCTGCCCCGTGTTAAACATGCCCCAATAGCAATTGTTCTGTGATTTTGTCTCATGTCAGTTTCCCCATAATTATCTGTATTTGCACCCTGTGATATGAGTCTGAAGAGGGAAACTTCAGGAACTCTATACCATAACAAAGAAGGGCAATGTCCCACATTTTAAGAAGGATAAAGACATGAGATCCTGTTGAGCAGAACCTTTCACTCCTGTGAGGACAAACACACAACCTGGAGAAACTGCACAGAAGAAAAACTTCCCACACTCAAGCTGAAATTTCAGCCCATGTCTGCTGTATCTGCCTGGGCTGAATGAGCATCTCTGGCCCAGAGCATCACACACAGCTGCACTTGGCTCCTTCATGGACATAGAAAAAATTCTGGATGGCTGGTGTAAAAGAAGAGACTTCTTTCTCCCTGCATCTTGTCACCTTCCTCTTTCACAGTGGCAGAGGAACCCAGACCCTTCTCTTCAACTACCTCTCCTAACCCTTCCTACCTCACAGTATCCCTGTCAAGGTGAAAGGCAGCTTCAGTCCACTGTGACATGAAGGACACTCACCTGCGGAGTCCGTGCAGGGCTCAGAGTGGGCGTCCTCAAGCACAGCAGACACTCTTTATAATCCCGAGCCCTGTGTCCACACCAGCTGTCACTGCTGATAGGATGTCACCATGGGAGTTTGGCTTCTCCAGGGGAAAAGGGCTCCTTCTGCACATCTCCATCCTGGACACCAGCTCTGCCTTCTCCCTGGGGCCCTTTCATTTGTTGAGCCAGAAACTTTTTTGGTCCTAATTACAATGCCTGAGTTTCCAGGATCCTGGGAATTTTCCCTTCTTTTACCCCCAAGCCAGGAAATGAATTGGGAGAAACTTCTGAGAAACTGAAAAGTTTGTTTTCTGAACATTTCGAAGTTCAATAACACTATGTAGGGCTGGAGAGATGCCTCAGTGGTTCAGAGTAATTGCTGCTCCTGCTGAGATCCATGTTCGATTTCTGGCACCCACATGGTAGATTACAAAGACCTGTCACTCTAGTTCCAGGTCATCCAATGCCATTATGACCTCCACGGGCATCAAACACAGATGAAACACATATGAAAGATAATGCATATAACATAAAATGAATCAATCTAATAAATAAAAAGCTCAGTAATCCTAGAACAAAAGATGTTCAAGGGACAGAGTCAGTATCTGGTCTTACACTGTGGTGTTCAGGGCAGAGCAAGAGGAGGACATTTTTAGAGGTTTTGTCTGTTTCTTGTGCTGACTTTATGCAGAGGAACCAACTTGCCTCGTGTCTGAGTTCTTCGTTCCTCCTGTTGTTTGAATATAGCTCTTTTTGATGTTCACTGTCAAACAATGCTTCTGTCTCTTAAAGGTGAGAGTTCAGATGTTGACAAGATGAAGTGGAAAAGAATTATATATGGTTAACTCTAAGGACCGCACATCAGTTCTGGGTCTCTATCACCAGTGAGAAATGAAGTCTTTAGTTCTCATTTGCAACTACATAGCACAGGAGACCCAGAGAGAACCCACTGGGCTCAGCATCCACACAGCCAGCCTTGCAGAGCCCCTTAGCTCACACTTCCCTACCCCCACTGCTCCTGTCCCTTCTCAGAGCTCTATCCACTTCCTGGTGTGAAGGAATGCACTGGAATGGTTGTATCTGAGAACTAGTAACCAGTAGACACTTTTTCCCTTCTCCAAGAACTTCTGAGCTTCTGTCAGCCAAGGTGGATGAGTGACTGGGGAGGAAAAGAAGCGGGCTCCCGTCTTGCCCAGAGACAACCTGTGATGTCTTAGCCCTCGGTCTGTCTTTCATGGTCCTAACAAAGAGGCTCTGGTCTCTCTCCTTCATCAGCACGTGTATTACTGAAGACTTTCCCTCAGCCCTCTACTGCCTGGTGCTGCTGTACAGACACATTTTTTTTATTTTTCTTCAAACGTAGAAGTAACTGTGACTTAGGGGCACTCTGAGAAATCAGGTGTGTGTGTGTGTGTGTGTGTGTGTGTGTGTATAAGACACAATCACATTGTACAGTGTGTGCAGAACTCAAGTGTAGCTTCCCCCTTTTGTGTGTAGGATATGAATTTTTCTAACCAGCGGCTTCTTAAGTCCTCAGTCTTGATGGCAAAGAGTTCTTGACCTTTGTTTGTTTGTTTGTTTGCCTCTTGTGTTTGGTTCTATCCTGGGTCTCTTGGCTCTCTAGCTTCTGGTTCCTAGCCATCCAGGCAGTGTCAAGCATGGGCTGGCTCCCTCACAAGGCTCGGAGGTTCAAGTTGGACCAATCATTGGTTGGCCACTTGCACAAGTTTTGTGCTACCATCTTTGTATAAGGTGGTCCGTTGAGGCTACGTATACCCTATAACTAGGAGTCTTCTTTAGGGTCACCCTTGTCATTTCCACTGCACTAGGGTTCCCCACATTCCCCAGTTCCATTCACCTGTCTTAGTGCTTTCTCTACACCCTTGCCTGATCTTTCCTGTTTTACATCTCCACTTGCTCCCAGTCCAACTGTGCGCCTAGTCTTTTTCTAACTTGTAATGCCCTGTTGGGTTGACCTCCCTAGGAGGCCTGCTCTTTTCTGAAGACAAACAGAGGGGGAGGAGATCTGGATATAGGGGGAATGTGAGGGTGGACTTGGAGGTGTGGAGGGAGGAAAGTGCTTTCAGCATGGAATGGTCACTCATTTTTATATTGTGACTCATTGCGGTGTTTACTCAATCTTTAATTCAATCCCTGATAGTTTTCTTTTGCTTGATCTGTTGTTTTTTTTCCAAGAGCCTTTTGTTTGATTTATTGAGTTGTTTTTTTTTTTCCATTTCTAGATTTTCTGTTTGTTTCTTTTTTCTTCAGTATCTCAATTTTTTTTGCTGAAGGTCTAATCTGCACTGCTGACTTTCTGGTCTGCATCCTGAATTTCCCTCTTCCTTTCTTTTTTTCAATTTATTTTTATTCATTTATTTTTATTTATTATAATTTATTCACTTTGTATCCCAGCTGTAGCCCTCTCCCTTGTCCCCTCCTAACCCCAATCTCCCTCTTCTCCTCCCATACCTCTCCCCTAGTCCATTGATAGGGAGGTCCACCTCTCCTTCCATCTGACCCTAGACTATCAGGTCTCATAGGACTGAATGCATTGTCTTCCTCTGTGGACTGGTAAGGCTGTACCCCCATCAGGAAGAGTTGATCAAAGAGCCAGCCATTGAGTTCATGCCAGAGACAGCCCCTGTTCCCCTTACTAGGAAATTCCACTTGGAGACTGAGCTGCCATGGGCTACACTTGTACAAGGGTTCTAGGTCATCTGCATGTATGGTCCTTGGTTGGAGCATCAGTCTCAGAAAAGACTCCTGGGCCCAGATTCTTTGGTTCTGTGCTCTCCTTGTGGAACTCCTGTCCCCTCCAGGCCTTTACCTCTCTCTTTCATTCTGTTTTCTGAATCCTCTTGAGATAACCAATCATTTGAAAACATTTTTTTTTGTTCTGTATTTCCAGCATTTTATTATTTTCATACATTGTATAGCATGTATGAAGATATTGTTATTCTCAGGGTAGATTCAAAAAACAATCGTCTTTTAAATCCAATCCATATGAGATGAAGCAATACAACTAAAAAAAAAAAAAAAAAAAAAAAAAAAAAGCAGAAGCTGACCTATTGGAGCCCAGAAATTCAACAAAATCAGGTAAATTAACTTTTCTAAAATATATTGATGCTGCCAGAATCATAAAACAGGACAAAGCAGAAGCTGAAGAAAGTGAGTTTTCTAGGAATCCTTGACAAAGTCTCTAGATGTAGCACTCACTGAAGTGGCCTCCTGCAAAGGCCACCACAAAGCTCTGTGATGAGAGCAGATCCTGAACACAGGGACAAAGATGTTCAAAGCCCTAAGGCTCACCTACCAGAATCCAGCTCCTGTGGGTTCAAAGACCCTGAGGACAGAGATGTGGCCTCAGCAAAATGAAGGAGATGACCATCAAATTCCTGTTAAGAAGATGGTCCCTAATAGCTCAAGTCTCTCTGTATTTATTTCGGTTACAATCGCAAAGCATACATTTTCCGTTTTGTTTCCTCAGATATGTTCCAAAAAAACTAGACAAAGATTATCTGAGTGTTTTTTTTTCATAAGTTTCTTTCTCATATGCTTTATTTTACAATCTTGTTTTTTACAAGTAATATGTCTTAGAAAAAGAAGTGTTTCCCGAAGTGAAAAAACTTGCCTCAAGTTTACTTGTTGTGTACCTGGGTTCCGTGTGCTGTAAGGAAGGTGTGATAACAGGAAGGAGATAACATTTGTTCAAAGAAGTTGTTCAAACTGGGTCACACCTAAAACCCATGTCTGTTTGTTGTTTATTTAATTTGTGCTTTAGTCCAAGCTAATTTTCTTTGGCACTTGTAACTTGTTAGCTTGCTCCTACCTGCCCAGCAACAAAAACCATATAAGGGAATATGGAGTGCTTTGATGGGTGCACATCCTCTCCATAGACAAGAGCTGCCTGGCCATAATAAAGTTTTCAGCATCACCATCAGCAGGGTCTGGGTATTTTTCTTCTCAGTGTTGACTGACGATCTTATCTAAAGTCTTATAACACAAGACTTTCCAGCACAGAAAATTATCTTCTAGACACAATTTTCACCATTACAATATAGATTTTAGAGCCGATGGATAACAACAAAAATTTATTTGGGGGTGGGTGGTGTTGACACACTCCTTTAATCCCAGCCCTCAGGAAGCAGAGGTATTGGAGCTCTGTAAGTCTGAGGCCACCTGGGTCCTGTTCACAGGTCTCTCTCTCTCTCTGTCTCTGTCTCTCTTTCTCTCTCTCCTGAGTTCAATTTTGAGCAACCACATGGTGGCTCACAACCATCTATAATGAGTTCTGGTGCCCTCTTCTGGCCTGCAGGTATAAGCAGGTATACATGCAGGCAGAACACTGTATACATAATAAATACATAAATCTTAAAAAAGAGAGAGAGAGACAAAATCTAAAAAAGCAAACAAACAAAAAAGATTTGTTTTGAAAGGCAAGTAGATGCATTAGCATGGGGTTTATGTCTACAATATCACCATCATCACCCATGTCATTGAAAATAAAATGAAAAAGAATAAAAGCAAAGGATGCAATCAGGTGCCTGCTAGAACAATCATGTCTGCTTTCATCATTCCGAAACTTCTCGTTGAATACACAGACAGTCCATAGAGATGGTGTCAGCTTCGCTCATCTGTGTTTCTCAACATGCACTTCCCTAGTTCTCACCATGAAGTCAAAAGATGGTTTGGAGGGACCTCATCCACAGAATAATCTTCCTTTCTCTTATTGGACTTGGAATTTTTGGAAACTTCCTTATATTTGCAAGACATGTGCACACATTTATCATGGGTTCTGAGAAAAAAACCTATAGACCTTATTTTCACTCATCTGGCCCTTTCAAATGCAATCATTGTTTGTACCTCAGGGGTCAGGTATGTAGCCACAGAACTTCATTTCAAAAACCTTCTAGGTGATGTGGGTTGTAAAACCATGGTTTATCTGGCAAGAGTGGCCCAGGGCCTTTCCATCTGCACCACCTGTCTCCTTAGCATATTTCAATATGCCACCATCAGTCCCAGGACCTCCTTGTGGAGAAAGCACACACCACAGGCTGCATGGAAAGGTCTTCCCTGAACTCCACAGAAAGCCTCCGTCTTTGAGTTTCCTAGGGTCCCCCACATATTTCCTGACCTCTCAGGGATTCTGATCTCAACCAGCAATCTTTTCTCTGTGCAGAGGCTTCAATTTTTTCTCCTTTGCCCTGCTTCAGATTCTTTAACAGACCCATGAGTGTTCTCTGATCTACAGTGGTTTGTGAACACAGCTCTTTATTGTAGGCATGTTATTGTACTATGTAAAGATTCAAATGCTGATTTCTGTGCTCCCCATATCTGGTTGCAATTTTTGTTCTGAAAAAATCTCATGTCTAGACTTTTCTCCACAACTGTTCTCCGATATGTCAATAAAGAGGCTTGACAGCTGATGACTGAATAGGAAGAGAAAAGGCCAGACTTCCTGATAGCCAGGGGAGGAGGAGAGAAGAAGTGGGGATTCAGCCATGAGGAGAGGTCCAGGAGAGAGCTGCTGGAGCAGAGAAAGCCTTAAAAGTAAATATCTCAGGATTTCAGTTGGGAGGAAGCAAGATTATCTTAGAGGGTTAAAATAGATAAATACTGCTCAGTTCTTGTGCCATAAAGCTTGTCAAATAAATATAATAGTCCAGTCTCGATTATTTGGGTGCTTACAGGGTTAAGAGAGAAACTGCAACACAATTTGCAAACAACCACATGAACACCTCATGTACTGCTCCACCCCATCAGCCTGCAGAGGCGTTCACTTATTTCTTTTACACTCTTCAGTGTTGACTTCCAAAAATTAAATATGTGCTTACATAACCACAAGACAGTTGAAAAAGTCAGGAAATTAAGTGCTGATTTCCATACTGTTATTCACTAAGCAGAAAATACTCAGAACTCAGCAGTTGTCCCAGTGGTGGTCTTATGGGGAACATCGCCAATGCTGTTATTTCTCTGTGCTTCTGGGCATGTCCTGAGTTTCTGACAGGACAAGAGGCTCCAGGCTCACCTTGCTCCTCACCTTGCTCATTTAATCTACAGTAGGCCTTCTGGACTGTCAAGCAGTACCCTCCTCCTTCAAAACAATACTGAGGCATGTTTTGGATTCTTTGTCATTTCCCATAAGACATAATATAGCAAAAATCCAGAAGAGAAACTCAGCATCAAGTAAGGGGCACATCATTTTGTGAAGCACAGTTTATCCTAAATTCATTTGGAAATTTGGCTCTCTGTGTAAATTCACTGTCTCCACCAATAAATCAGTCAATAACTTTCTCAAATCAACAGAAAGTTGTTGTAGGACAGGATTAGTCTTTTACATGAGTTCCATTGAGCTTGGGGGTCCAGCTGCTGTTTAATGGACAAAAAAGGAAACAATCTCTTTGAGAGACCTTGAACCACCAATGTGCCTACAAGCAAGGAGAACTTCTCTCTCCTAACTGACTGAGACTTGCTCAGAATGTGGATCTCCAGAGATGGACGGTTTTGTCACCCTTAGTGGATAAAACAGGTCAAGGGAAAGAGCGAGACATTGTTTTTCTGTGACTACACTGCGGGTCTCCTTCTGATTCACAGCTTTGGAATTTAGTGACAGTGAAGAGAGGACTGGAGACAGACAACTGGATTCACAGAACCTCCCTGCTGTGCACACCCTAACTGCACATCCTTCTGTTAACTAATTAAACTCAAGACTGTGGCTCCAAGGATCATTTCTACAGTTTGTTACCTAAGTCATTAAATTCTAATTAAGTCTGAAACAGCTTCCAGAAGAAACTTATGTAGTAATTGTGGAGGGAAAGAGAGTTGTACCTTAAGGATTAAGATTCAACAGAGGACTTTTTTTTCTCCCTCACACACTGAGAACTGTTAAAACTGAAGCCCAGTGACAGATTATTGAAGACAAGAATTCTCCAAACCCAAAAGGTTTAAATACAACCCTGAAGGCTCACCTGGCCAGGGACTAAACCAGAGCTTCTCTTCACCGCAGCTACTGCCCTGAGCACACCTGACCACTCTTCCATGTTCCTCCGTGGGGCTGTGAAACTTCCCTCAGAAGCACCTTTGCTGGTGTTTGCTTGTGAGACTTAGGGCTTGCTGAGCCTGATCTCCAAAGGTATGTTCCACAGGCTGGAGAGATGGCTAAGCACCAGGCTTCCATGCTCAGGAGCCAGTGCCTTTAGGGAGCTCAGGAGGGTCTTTGCATGTGTTTTCTCTTTCCTTTTGGGGGAGAATAAGAATGATGAAAGAACTTTTATGGTTTCTAAGGGAAAACAAACCCCAAACCTCTCTTCTTCAAGCCTCTGCTTTCACGCGTGCCATGACTGACATCATTATCACTTTTCACAAAATCTTTATTGCATATTTTTCTCTTACATGTGGACAAACTTTGTCTTTACCCATTATGTTTTTAATTCCTCAAATCTCTCTGCCTGTCAGGTGTTCTGCCTGTCTGTCTCTCTTCCTCCTTGCCAAGCTGGACTAATGTCAAGCTGTGAGCCAGAATAAGCCCTTTCTCCCTCCACCTGCTTCATCTCAGTGGCCTAGTGCAAAAATGAGAAATAATTAAAAATGGACTCCAGTTTGACATATGTCCTACAGGTGAGAACTGAGAATGGAGAGGTTAGCTGTGAAAGTGTAAAATCCTATATATGCCTAAAAGTGTAAAAACCGTTTACCCAAAGGTAGAACCCCGAAAGCTGAAGGCTGGGGAACAGCTCTCCTGTAAATGTTGGGAAGCCAGCAAGTGCCCAAAGATAGTCTTAGAAAAGTAAGACCTAATGTCCTTCAGCACAGCACGCAACAGCCATTCATGGTAATAGGACACACTGGGTGAAGAGCTTGAAGAAGGAGCCCAGAGCCTTCTAAGAAGGTAAAATGGTGAGGACAGTGGTCCCTCTAGTTGTCCAGCCTCACCAAGACCAAGTAGCAGTAACTACTCTTATTTGATCAGTAAACAAGGTACATGTGTTAACATATCACACTGCATTCCACAAATGTGTCATCATTGCACGTTAATGGAAACTTTGGAAGCATTATCACTACTGATAACAAATACAAAAAGATAAGACAGAAAATCAAGTCAGCCTGATAGAAATCGAGCAGCCCTATTTTATTAACAGGCTGAGAGAACAGACATGGGTAAATGTAGCCGTCACAAGAAGGAATATGGCTACCTGGAGCTGCAATCCCATAACAACTGGTGTGAACATTTGACTTGGCCTTGGAGCCGCAAATCAGCTGTAGGCATTACTAGGGATTCTTAACTCACAAACTGCGTTCACCCCATAGCGTCACACATCAGTATGTCTTTTCTCTACACGATCAATAGCAGCTTAACCAGATCTAGTCCAGGTTCCCTCAGAGGGAAAGCAGCCCTCTCCTGAACCCTTCTGGGCAGCACCCCAAGGTTGCTCTTGGGCACAGTCTGATGGCATCCAGTCGATGAACTGCTTTTCCAGACCACAGGCTCTGCTCCCTCAGCATTATCAGTTGCACCAATGAAGGGCTGTGCTGCTGGATTTGGTGAGAAGGTATAAAATAAATCTTGGGAAATTTGTCCACAGTGAAAGTAACAGAAAACAAACAAACAAACAAACAAACAAACAAACAAACAAACCTTAGTTTTAAAAGACACCTGGAGTATAAAGATAAATGAATCATATATATAGTAACTAGAGACAGGACACAAAATGGGTCCTTGCTATATTTATTGTAAAATCAAAATCACATAGCAACAAAACAAAAGGCATCACAGAAGAAGAAAGGTTTCTTGTAAAAGAAACTTTTATTCTCCTAATTCAGCTGTATTCTCAGAGACTTACTGCCTCTGTCTGCTAACTTCCACCTTGTCTGGGAAGCTTCTATCTTCCATTCAAAGTAACCAAGGCCTAGAATATTTTCTGCCTCTGAAATTTACTGCTTAATAAGCTCACCCTTTCTTGTTCTGACTGGACTCTGAGTTGGCTAGTTCAACTTAGCTGTTCTGACTCAAACTCTTCTCCAAGCTGACATATTCAATCTCGCTTTTCTCCCAGCCCCTGAATTACTATGCTTGACAACTAATTAATTCTAGCGATCTTTTTTAATCTTCTGGCTCCTCTTTTTCTGGCTTCTTCCATTTTCACCTGTGTTCTTTCTCTGCAACCTGTCTCTCTATTGCTGTCCCAGTAAAACGGCCTCTCCTCTCTGACACTTCTTTCAGATATCCTTTCCTTCTGCAATGTTTGTGGGTTTCTTTTTCAATGAGGTTGGGTGTTCTGACCACATTGAGTGCCATGTGGAAAAAGTTTTTATTCGTCTAATTCAATTGTTATCTTGGAGGGTTAATAAGAGGCAAATAAAAGTTCCTCTTACACTCTTGTTCTGAAAGATGCTGATGTTGATGCAATAAGATAGGATAGTACCTTTTAGTATTGAATTTGTTTTCTTTTGGGAGTATTCGGGGTAGGTTCAGACAAGGTCTTGTTAAATGACCGTGGCTGACTTGAAACTCACTATGGATCCCAGGCTGTAGTGAATTTACAGTATTCCTCCTGCCTCACCCTTCTTTCAGTGCTGGTATGACAAATGTGAAGCACCATTCTTAATACAATTTATTAAAATAATTGTCTGCATACTAGGAATTCAAGTGGGGGAGAGGCGAAGGAAGGTGCAGGTTTGAGGACCTGACTGATAGGAATGTTAACAGAATCAAAAAGAAAATGCAAGGAAATATTTGAGTTAGTACACTTTTCAAATTATTTCAATACATACTGGCATATATACATACATACATACATATATGAATATGTAATTTAATTTTACTCATATTGTAGTCAAGGGATTTAATCTCTTTGGTAATTTTAAATATATTTTTGAATTTTCTTCCACAGTTATTACTTAAGGTACAAGATGTCCCATAAAGACAAGAAGAAAATGAGAATTCTTTAGATTAAAAAAGAATCTGTTCCATTCCACGTGTCAAAGTTGTCTTTTGTGTACCAGAAACACACTATGATGTGAAATGTTTTTTTTACAAGTACATATCAATTCTTTTACTTTATCCAAACTCTGCTTGCAAGATCCCAAATTTTCTGCCCAAGAAGATAGAAATGGTTTTGAATATTAGCAACATAACAATATTCCTTCTTCTAACTGGACTTGGCACTGTGGCAAATATTTCTATTTTTGTGAGGTATATATGCAATTTTGTTGGCTCTGGGAAGAAAGCTATACATCTTACCCTCATCCACTTGGCTTTGACAAATTCTATACTGCTTTTATCCAAGGGAATACCCATGACAATGGCAGCTTTAAGTCTGAGGCACTTCCTTGGTGATCTAGGCTGTCACATTACTGTTTATCTAGACAGGGTTTCCCGGGGCCTCTCCATCTGCACCAGCAGTCTCCTCACAGTGGTCCAGACAATCATCATGAGCCCCAGAGCCTCCTGTTGGGGGAGGCTCAGACTGAGGTCTACAGGACATGTGCTTCTCTCACTGCTCTTCTTTTGGATTCTCAATTCCATGATCAGCATGAACCTTCTCCTTTCCTTCAGAGACGAAGGTAGAAACACATTACCACCACATAAGAATAGTGAGTATTGTTATTTCAAAAAAGAAAATCAGAAAATAAACAATGTTTTTCTCACCCTTATGATCCTGAGAGATGCAGTGTTTCAGGGTGCCATGGGAGGGGCCAGTGGCTACATGGTATTTCGTCTCCACAAGCACCACCAGCATGTCCTCTACCTTCAGAACTCCAAGCTTCTTTACAGAACTCCCCCTGAGCTGAGAGCTGCTCAAAGTGTCCTCCTTCTCATGCTCTGTTTTGTTTTCTTCTATTGGACTGATTGTTTTGTTTCTTTATATTTATCTTCCTCTTTAAAGAATGACTCCTTAACAATTCACTTTCAAGAATTTCTGACTCTTGGTTATGCAGTTCTCATTCCATTTTTGTTGATTCACAGGGATGGACACCTGACTGAATGTTGTCATGTTTAATAATATTTGAAAAGCCATGTTGCTTTGATCTCTTCAGAAAAGGAGGTTTGAAATGGCTGTTAGTATTTTAGATGCCCTGTATCTATTTTTTAATCAAGTAAGAAAATCTTAAGCAGGTAAAGATAGGTTCTCACACAGCACAGCTGGTGACGAGCTGCCTACATCTGACACATGCTGGGAAGTGAGAGGCCCAGGTCTCTTCTCATTTTCTATCACATCATCCTTGAACATTTGATGTGAACTGGGTCCATAGTTGGTGGATTTTCTCCACTGAGCATCAGGAAGTGAAGATGAGCAGAGCAATGTGTCAACATCTGTACAAACTACTAAAGTGAATCCCTTTCACTCTGGGACCCCATTTCTAGGAACCAATCCTTCACTGAAGAAATACAATTAAAAGCAGTATACATCATTCCAAACACATTGCCTGAACACAAAACAAGGTGGAAATTTGTTAGCTACTTGAAAATATTCAAAGACTGGGATGTAACTCAGCATTAGAGTGACTTCCTCTATGGCTAAGAAGATGCAGGCTCCATCTTCAGAAGCATATTTTGCTTCTGAAAAGAGAAAAACAGAGAACAAAACTCATCCCCAAGTATGCGTATATGAAACAGAATTTTATGGCTTGTAGGACTGGTGAAGTGGCTCAAAAGAAAGACACTTAGCACCAGGCCTGACAACCTGAGCATTGGTCTCCACGACCCACATGGCAGAAGAAGAAAACTGACTCTTTTAAGCTGACCTCTGACCTCTGACCTCTACAAGCATGCCATGGTACATGCATGCCCCCTCCCATAAATAGATATAATTTTAAAATTTTTAAAGATTTTCATATGGTATTTATGAACAAGTGAGTGAGCTCAAAATGTATTGATATGGGCTAATATCCAAGGGTGATTTAATTTAATATAATAAAAATGTGAAAATAATGGAAGAATATAGTAATATTACCAATAATTTTTTTCTTCATCAATTTCAAAAATTAAAAATAAATTTAAGACCTGTGTTTGAAAGAATTTAGGTGAACACAAGTTCAACAATTACTCCCCTTTACCTCTCTTACTTCTTCTTCATCTTCTTTTTTTTTTTAAAGAAATATCGGGAAGCTGAACAGATAGCTCAGCAGTAAAGAGCAAATACAGCTCTTGGAAAGGACCCATGTTTGATTCCCTGTACATCAAGTGATTCACAAAGGCTTATAACTCCAGGTCCAAGGGGATCTGATTCCTTTGGTCTTCTGTAGTACCTACCCTCAATTGTATAAACACAAACAAATAATTAAAAATAAAAATAGACATTTTGGCTATTGAAGGTTTCTTTTTTCCTATTTGTTTTTGATACACAGTAGCGAGTAACTCATATTGGCCTCAAACTTGCTTTAAGGCAGAGGCTGGCCTGGGACTCCTGATCTTCCTGTTCCTACCTACCAACTGCTGTGACTAGCGCTATGTGCCATTCTGCCTGGCTCAAATTTATTTTCATGGCCGCGATGAAGTTCTGAGAGATGTGGAAATGGTTCTGGTCATTGCTCTTTTAGACAAAGATAGCAGGTCAAACAGGTAGAAGGTGGAGAAGAGCCAGGGCAGGGTCCTTCCAGAGAGGGAATTCCTCTGCTCTGTTGAGGAGGTAACTGGAGAGGCACATGGGAAGGGCTTCTGGCTTGCTGTAAGCATTTGGGTGTAGGTTTGTAGATATGTACTGTTTCTAAGAGTCACTGACTATATTAAGATTAAGTGTAGCTTTTTTCTTTATGGTCCAATTATTTAACTGGTATATACATCCAAAGGAAATGAAATCAGAATTTAGGGACATTGCAATTCCATTTTTAATCACAGAAGCATTCACTAGTCATGTGGATTCAACCTAAGTGTCTGCCAATAGATCAATTAACAAAATGTCAAGGTTTCAAAGTCAAGATGGAGGTCTGAGCTTGAGCTCATAAACTTGAACTTCTTTGATGATAAAAAGATGTAAGGGAAAGATAAGTTCAATGGTTGAGTGTAAGAATGAGAGGGAGACAAGGGAAAATAGAGATAAAGACAAAGATACAGCAAAAAAGCAATTAATTAGTGAGACAAGAGTAATGCATTCAAGACACCAGTTAAGCAACAAGGCAGCTGTGATTACTACTATTGGTGATAACGGTATGTACTATATGTTTTTTTTTATTATGTACTATATTTTATTCTGTGCGATGGACTATATATCTTTATGTGTATGATCATTTTAGAGCAAGTATGATGTTCTTCATATGTATGTCTGTTGTCCACAGAGATCAGAAGAGGGCACTGGATCCAGGGAAGTGGAGTTAGAGATGGTTGAGAGCTGCCACATGGATGGTTATTATTGTTTAAAGACTATTCTATTTAAACCTGGGGGTTCACATGTGTCTGGTAGCTCATTGCTCTATCAGCATGATACCAGGTTCAAATCCAAGATGAATCCAGTCTGAGGTAATAAAAAAAAACATTTTGCCAAATGTCTACAATTCCCAGACTCCTTCCCTTGCCTTCTGAAAGAGCAAGGCTTCCCGGAGCAGAGCACACACATGCACCACTGGGTTTTCCTGGGTGTGTATGTGCGTGCTGGCAGTGAGTTGAGAGTGGTGTCCTCTCAGATAAAAGACGTCTCTTCATCTCTACCTCCTTATTTTGCTTTCGAAAAAGTAAACCTGGCATGGTGACACATACTTTTAATCCCAGCACTCGGGAGACAGAGGCAGGCAAGAAATGACCCATCTATCATGTTGCAAAGGCACCCACCCTCTTTTTCTCTGCTGCTTTGTTGTCGATGTTGCTGTGTGAAACAATGAGTAGAATTACGACAGTTTCTTCGGTCTGTCACTGTATATTCATATATTTTTACCTACTGCCCTCTCTTCTCCTTTCCCCTCCCACTGGTCCTCCCTACAAAATCTATTTTTAAAACTACTTATGTGATACTTTTGCCATGAGGTCAATGCAGAAATCCAGGACAAAGCAGAGTTTGGGGAGCCCCTGAAAGAGGAGGAGGAGGAGGGAGTGTAGGAGACAGAGGGGTCAAGGACACCAGGAGAACACGGCTCCCAGAATCTATTGAGCAGGGCTCATAGGGGCTCACAGAATTCTGAAGCACCAGTGACAGAGCCTGCAAGGGTCTGTGCTAGGTCCTCTGCATACATTCTGTGGTTGTTTAGGTTGCGGTTTTGTGGGACTCCCAACAATGGGAGGCGGAGTATCTCTGACTCTTGTGCCTGGGCTTGGGATCCTCTTTCTTCTACTAGTTTGTCTCATCTAGCCTTGATATGAGGATTTGTGCCTAGTCTTATTGTAACCTGTTATGCTGTAGTCAGTTGATATCTTTGGGAGGCCTGCTCTACAGAGGGAGGGAAAGAGAGGAAGGTGGATCTCAGGGAGAGGATAGTTGGGGTGGTCCTGGAAGGAGCTGAGGGAGAGGGGAGCTTGTGGTCAGCATGTATTGTAATGAGAGAAGAAGGAGAAAAAAATAAGAAAAATAGGAAAAAACCTTACTTTCCTAATGGACTTTTAAGAATCTATAATATGCCTTTCTCCTCTGACAATATTAATTTCAGTCAGAAAAAAGAGACATCACTTATTAATTGTCCCAAAATTGATCATTGAAGTTTGTGAAAAGGAACAGAGGGCTGAAAAGAGCTAGGCAGTTCAGACCCAGACAGACAAGTAGACAGAAAAGCTTTGGATAGAATTGACAAGGCAATCTGTACATTGAGATGTATCTTTAGTATGTTCTAATCCCTGACTTGATAACTTTTTTATTCTAAGTTTGTTCATTTACACTGTGAATGATTTTGCTGTGATTGCCATAAAAGCTGCCTCCTGTTTCATTATGTGCTAATAATTTACAGCAGTGTTCTCCTCTCTAAAATATAATGGAAGTTTTTTTTTTAACTCAGTTATTTTATGTAAATACATTTTTGTTTTAATCCCAAGTGTGGGATTTTAATTGGGCTTTGTTTGTCCAAAGCTGATACTTGTCACAGGCAGGGCTTGGCCTTTGACAGCTGGTAAAGGCTTGCCTAGTGCAGCCCAGAGAGGGGCGTGGTCTAGGGCTCTGAGGATACAACTAGGAGAGCCCAGAAAGAGAAAGCGTGATGTGCAGTGGTGACATGTGGTGAAGAGACCAGAGACTGATGCTGTGGCAGTTTGGATCAGACAGACGGAGAGGGATGCTTCGGGGCGCAGTGGCGTGGAGGAGACTGCTAGCTGCGTTTGTTGTTGACAGAGGTCGGGATAGCCCTGAAAGAACACAGTGACCATGTACCATAAACGGGTCTGTGCCCCCACTTCTCACTAAGCTTCTCTCTTGTACTTAGGGTTGGGACGTTGGAAGGGAAAGGCTCTAAGAAACCCCACCAAAAATAGAGTTTAAAAATGAGTCCTGTAATTCGATGGCTCACGTGTAAATCGCCCTCCTCCCATCTTGGGGGTGGGGATGGAAGGCAAAACTGATATTCCTAGAGCATTGAGGCTGCCTGCTGACTACCTGGGTACAAGTCTAGTTTAAGCAGTTCATATTGTCAGAGAACTCCAGGACAAAAGTCTACAGCAACCTTTAATTTTTTTAACTTATTTTATTTTTAAAAATACCTATGTATGTATGTATGCATTTGTGGGTTTTGGTTTTTGGAGACAGAGTTTCTCTGCGTAGCTGTCCTGGCTGTCTTGGAACTAGCTCTGTGAACCAGGCTGTCCTCAAACTCAGCAAGATCCCCCAGCTTCTGCCTCCTGGATTCAACTGGCACTACCATTGCCATTTTGTGTCACCACTGCCCGTCTTGCAAGCTTTAATATTCAGTGTGAATGAAAGGCAGGCTTGTGGAATTGCATTTTGAGAATATAAAACATGGCAGCTCAGTATCCAAGTGGGTTCCCTAGTAAGGAGAACAAGGACTGTCTCTATCATGAACTTAATGGCTGGCTCTTGACATCCCCCCCCACTACTGAGGGAGGAGCAGCCTTGCCAGGCCACAGAGGAGGACAGTGCAGCCAGTCCTGAAGAGACCTGATAAGCTAGGGTCAGATGGAAGGGGAGGAGGACCTCCTTTATCAGTGGACTTTGAGAGGGGAGTGGGAGGAGATGAAGGAGGGAGGGTGGGATTGGGAGGGAATGAAGGAGGAGGCTACAGCTGGGATTAAAAGCAAATAAAATGTAATCTATGTAAAAAATAAAAATTTAATTAAAAAAATATAAAACATGTACGGATCACAACGTTTGAACAAGCATCCTGATCTTTTTTGCTCTGTAGATAGGGCACATAGTATGGCACGAATTCCTAGTTAAGGAGACTGAAGCTCCTAGAGTTAGAGAATAACATCCTATCCCAGCCTGAACTGAAATGTGACATGCTCACAGCCTGGCCACTCTAATGTTGCCTGTTCTGGGGAAAGGCAGGGATGAAACAGCTACAAAGTCATCTGAAAACACTGTTGTTCTGGAGGACATGATGTCACATAGAAGCTGAAAAGAGCCCCTCTCCCCTCCCTGTGAATGATCAATTCATAGGAGGGATGTGTCAACCAATTATTTTTAAACTATTTATTTTATTTAAAAAAAATCTCTGTGTTCTTTGCCTGCCAAGTAAATGCCCAGCTGGGTGTTAATAGAGGGCAGCTGTACATAAGCCTCGGTCTGCTTCAGTCATCTCAGTGATTCATCCACGAATCCACATTTTTTTTAATCAACATAGAACTATAGGCAAATATAAAATGAAATTTTATTTTATATTTGTTATCTAGTTTATCCTATACATCCAAGAGAACCGCTAAGAATTTAACGCTAGGGTCTGCCGGGTCTTCCACCCCACGTGTCTTTACCACAATGCCCAAATCTACGCAAGACAAGAAAGTCTCTTTTGGAGGCGGGGCAAGATGGCAGCACCGGGAGGACTCTCATTCTGAGGAGCAGCACAGCAGGATTGGCACAGTGACCAGCAATCAGAACTCGAGGCCATAAAACACAAGTGATTGTGTTTCACAGGTGAGAGGATACCCCACGGTGGGGGATTCAATCAGCTTTAACTCACCCGGCTAAACGGTGGAAGAGATCCCAGTTCTGCCAGGTGCTTGGTCGCCAGCCCAGAACTACCCGCCAGCGCGATCTGGTCATGGTCCCAGACTGAACTGTGGGCCCACAACACCGTAGACTGGATTTCCCCGTCAAGAGATAACCCCACGGAGCAAGAAACAATTGGGACCAACCTCAGGTTACCCAGACATCCCCTGGAAAAGACTCGGGTTCCGCGGGTGCCCCAAGAGCCAGCCCGGACCCAGAGCCGGGACCCAGGCACCTGCATGGAGCCCTGCCTGCGCGCCTGATTCGCCACCTTAGATAGAACTGTGGGCACCAGGGCACCAGGCACCAGAGACTGCATTTCACTGGCAGGTGCAAACCCACAGGGAGGGAAACGGCTGGTCTGATCTCAGAGCACTCAGCCGACACCCCCACCCCGAAAAGGACTAGGGAAAATTACCCAGTTTAGGCAGCAGCCAAGGCTCCGAACGGCTAGAAAGGCGGAGCCACAAGCGGGCATCTGTGCCTGTGGGTTCTACTCGCCACCCCAGACAGAACAGTGGTCCCCAAAGCAAAGACTGGGTGTCTCTGGCAGGAGGAAACCCCCAGCGGAGGGGATCATCAGCTCTAATGCTTAGGACACCCAGCACCAAAACACTTCCTGGATTCACACAGACTCTAGGCTCTAATGCAGCAGGAGCGCTGTGCTCAGCCGCCATTATTGAGTTCCCCTAGGGCACTGGGACACACAGCTGCATCCTCAGACCTACAAAAGCCAGAGAGCCATTACAGCAGCCCTCAGATACTGTGCCAAGAATCAACCAGTTATTCCTAGCTAAACTGTCAAAACTGTGGGAATCCCTGGTCATTCAAGAGGGCTGCACCCACAGCATCTGGACCAGAGCAGTGCCTGCAGCTGCCATCCCAGACAGGGACACGCAGCTTCTGGTCCAGAGTGAAGCACCCAGCCTCCAGACCAGAGCAGCGCCCCCAGGTGCCAACTCAACCTAGGTGCACATTCTCCAGGTCCAGAGCAGAGCACTCAGCCTCTGGCCCAGAGACTTGCTGAGTGCACCTCTCACTTTTCCAGACAGAACTGTGTGCCCCAGGATAACAGACTGAGTTTCCCTGTTGGGAGAAAACCCCACAGCTAGGGAATCAGCAGGTCCTTCAAGAGGACTGTACCTGGAAATTTAGTGAGCAGCAGCAAACTAAATTTATAACAAGAAACCCAGCAGTGGGGCAGCTGTCTTGAGAACTTCTATGGGTAAGAGGAGATCCCCCCCTGCCTAACATAGACCATAGCTACTACTCAGGGCTACAAACCTGAGGTGAGCAGTGGCAACTCCTGAGAAACACTGGCCATACAGTGACCATAACCAAAAAGCAGAGAAGGACTCCTTCAGGAAAAATCATCTTCCAGCCAAGGGGATTCTCCCTACCTCAGGACTCCAGGAAGCACAGAAACTAACAGCCAACACCTAAATCATCCCAATGGGTAGAGGTCAGCCTAAAAGCTCAACCAACAAAAGACAGAGCAATATGGCATCTCCAGAACCCAGCCATCCAGGGGCGAGCAGCCCTGGACAACCCAGCATAATAGAAAATCAAGAAGATGACCTTACATCTATGCTGATGAAGAGGTTAATAGAGGAAACAAAATACGTAAAGAATTAGAGGAAGATAAAACCAAACAGATCATGGCTATCCGTAAGAAATGGAGGAAGATAAAGACAAGCAGATTATGGCCATCCGTGAAAAAATACAGGAAGATGCAGCCAAATAGCTTGTGGCCTTCAGAGAAGAAATATTTAAATCACTCTAAGAAATAAAAGAGACAGAGTTGAAGGAACTAAAAGAAAAAGAGGAAAATAAAAGCAGACAGGTGAAGGAAGTAAACAAAACAACTCAAGACCTGAAGATAGAACTAGAAAAATTAAAGAAAACACAAATGGAGGAAACAATGGAGAGGAAGAATTTAGGGAAGAAAACAGGAACTACAGAGTTAAGCATAACCAACAGAATACAAGAAATGGAAGAAAGAATCTCAGGTGTAGAAGATACAATGGAAGAAATCGATGTATCTGTCAAAGAAAATGTTAAATCCAAAAAATTCCTGACAGAGACTGTCCAAGAAATCCAAGACAATATGAAAAGACAAAACCTAAGAATAATAGGAATAGAGGAAAAAGAAGACTCCCTTATCCAAGGGCCAGAAAATATTTTCAACAAAATCATTGAAGAAAATTTCCCAAGTTAAAGGAGAGGCCAATAAGAATACATGATGCCTACAGAACACCCAACAAATTTGACCAGAAAAGAAAATCCTACCGCCACATAATAATCAAAACAGTAAGCATACAGAACAAAGAAAAAATACTAAAAGCTGCAAGGGAAAAAGGCCAAGTAACATTTAATGGCAAACCCTTTAGAATCACACATGACTTTTCAACAGAGACTATGATAGCCAGAAGGGCCTGGACAGATATCATGCAGACCCTAAGAGAACACAGATGTCAGCCCAGGCTACTATACCCTGCAAAACTCTCAGTCCTCATAGACAGAGAAAATAAGATATTCAATGACAAAAACAAATTTCAACAATACCTACACACAAACCCAGCATTACAGAAGACACTGGAAGGGAAAATACAACCCCCAAAAAATTAGCTTCTGTCAAGAAGCTACACAGGAAATAACCTTACTACAGTAAAACAAAAAGCAACCAAGCACACAACCTTATGAACACAGCCAATATCAAAATCAAAGGATCTAACAGCCACTGGTCATTAATCTCTCTCAACATCAATGGACTCAACTCTCCAGTAAAAAGACACAGATTAACAGAATGGATACGTAAACAAAACCCAGCAATCAGTTGCATACAAGAAACACACCTAAGGCACAAAGATAGACATTACCTGAGGGTAAAAGGTTGGAAGACGACTTTCCAAACAAATGGGCCCAAGAAGCAAGCAGGAGTAGCCATTCTAATATCTGATAAAATAGACTTTCAACCAAAATTAATAAAAAGAGATGAGGAAGGACACTTCATACTCATCAAGGGAAAATTCCACCAGGAAGACATCACAATCCTGAACATCTATGCCCCAAATACAAGAGCACCCACATTTGTAAAAGAAACATTGATAAAATTTAAACCACATATAGATCCCCACACATTAATAGTGGGAGACTTCAACACCCCACTCTCAACAAAGGACAGGTCAAGAAAACAGAAATTAAACAAAGAAACAATATCTCTGACAGAGGCCATGAATCAAATGGACCTCACAGACATTTACAGAACTTTACACCCAAACACAAAAGAATTTACCTTCTTCTCAGCACCTCATGGAACCTTCTCCAAAATAGACCATATAGTTGGTCACAAAGCAAGACTCAACAGATACACGAAGACTGAAATAATCCCTTGTATCCTGTCTGATCACCATGGAATAAAGCTGGACTTCAACAACAACAGAAATAGCAAAATGCCTACACACACATGGAAACTAAACACCTTGTTACTAAATGACAGCTGGGTCAGGGATGGAATAAAGAAAGATATTAAAGCCTTTCTAGAACTCAATGAAAATGAAGACACAACATACCTAAACTTGTGGGACACAATGAAAGCAGTGCTAAGAGGAAAGTTCATAGCACTAAGTGCCTTCAAGAAGAAATTCGAGACAGCTCATTCAAGCAACTTAATGGCCCACTTTAAAACCCTAGAAAAAGAAGAAGCAGACACACCAAAAAGGAGTAGACGGCTGGAAATAATCAAACTCAGGGCTGAAATCAATCAATTAAAAATAAATAAAACAATTCAAAGAATCAATGAAACCAAGAGCTGGTTTTTGGAGAGAATCAACAAGATCGACAAACCCTTAGCCAAGCTAACTCAAAGGCAGAGAGACACCACCCAAATCAACAAAATCAGAAATGAAAAGGGGGACATAACTACAGACACTGAGGAAATCCAAACAATCATTAGGACTTACTTCAAAAGTCTATATGCCACAAAATTTGAAAATCTAAATGAAATGGGCAATTTTCTTGATCGATTTGACTTACCAAAGCTGAATCAGGACCAGGTAAATCAATTAAATAGTCCTATATCCCCTAAAGAAATAGAAGCAGTCATCAAAAGTCTCCCATCCAAAAAAATCCCAGGACCAGATGGCTTCAGCGCAGAATTCTAACAGACCTTCAAAGAAGAGCTAACTCCAATTCTCTTCAAACTATTCCACAAAATAGAAACAGAAGGAACATTACCAAACTCATTCTATGAAGCCACAGTCACCTTGGTACCTAAACCTCACAAAGACTCAACAAAGAAAGAGAATTTCAGGCCAATCTCCCTTATGAACATTGATGTAAAAATACTTAACAAAATACTTGCAAACCGAATCCAAGAACACATCAAAGATATTATCCACTATGACCAAGTAGGCTTCATCCCAGGTATGCAGGGGTGGTTCAATATATGGAAATCCATCAATGTGATCCACCATATTAATAAACTGAAAGAAAAAAACCACATGATAATCTCCCTTGATGCTGAAAAAGCATTTGAGAAAATAAAACATCCATTCATGTTTAAAGTACTGGATAGATCAGGGATACAAGGCACATATCTAAACATAGTAAAGGCGATATACAGCAAGCCTATATCCAACATCAAACTGAACGGAGAGAAACTTAAAGCAATCCCACTGAAATCAGGGACAAGACAAGGCTGCCCACTCTCTCCATATCTCTTCAACATAGTGCTGGAAGTCCTTGCTAGAATAATAAGACAGTTGAAGGAGATCAAGGGGATACAGATGGGAAAGGAAGAAGTCAAACTATCACTATTTGCAGCTGATATGATAGTATACATGAGTGACCCCAAAAACTCTACCAGGGAACTCCTACAGCTGATAAACACCTTCAGCAAAGTGGCCGGATACAAAATTAACTCAAAAAAAAAATCAGTAGCACTCCTGTATACAAAAGACAAAAGGGCTGAGAAAGAAATTAGAGAAACAACACCCTTCACAATAGCCACAAATGACATAAAGTACCTTGGTGTAACCCTAACCAAGCCAGTCAAAGACTTGTATGAAAAAAATTTCAAGTCTCTGAAGAAAGAATTAGAGGAAGATATGAGAAGATGGAAAGATCTCCCATGCTCATGGCTTGGCAGGATTAACATAGTAAAAATGGCCATCTTACCAAAAGCAATCTACAGATTTAATGAAATTCCCATCAAATTGCCAACACAATTCTTTACAGACCTGGAAAGAAAAATTCTCAACTTCGTATGGAATAACAAGAAACCAAGAATTGCTAAAACAATCGTCTACAATAAAAGATCTTCTGGAGGTATCTCCATCCTTGATCTCAAGCTGTACTATAGAGCAACAGTTATAAAAACTGCATGGTACTGGCATAGAAACAGAATGGTGGATCAATGGAATCGAACAGAAGACCCAGAAATAAACCCACACACTTACGGACACCTGATTTTTGACAAAGATGCCAAAACCATACAATGGAAAAAAGATAGCATCTTCAAGAAATGGTGCTGGTCCAACTGGATGTCTACATGTAGAAAAATGAAAATAGATCCATACTTATCACCCTGCACAAAACTGAAGTCCAAGTGGATCAAAGACCTCAACATAAAACCAGACACATTAAATCGGCTAGAAAAAAAAGTGGGGAATACCCTAGAACTCATTGGTACAGGAGAAAACTTCCTGAACAGAACACCAACAGCACAGGCTCTAAGAGCAACAATCAATAAATGGGATCTCATGAAACTGAAAAGCTTCTCTAAAGCAAAGGACACCATCATCAAAGCAAAGCGACTGCCTACAGATTGGGAAAGAATCATCACCAACCCTTTATCTGACAGAGGACTCATATCCAGTATATATAAAGAACTAAAGAAGCTGAAAAGCAACAAACCAAGTAATCCACTTAAAAAATGGGGAACAGAGCTAAAGAGAGAATTGTCTGTAGATGAATATCGAATGGCAGAGAAGCACTTAAAGAAATGCTCAACCTCATTAGCCATTAGGGTAATGCAAATCAAAACAACCCTGAGATTTCACCTTACACCCATCAGAATGGCCAAGATGAAAAACTCAAGGGACAACACATGCTGGAGAGGTTGTGGAGAAAGGGGAACCCTTCTCCACTGCTGGAGGGAATGTAACCTTGTACAACCACTCTGGAAATCAATCTGGCACTTTCCCAGACAACTAGGAATAGCGCTTCCTCAAGATCCAGCCATACCACTCCTAGGCATATACCCAAAAGAGGCACAAGTACACAAAAAGGACATTTGCTCAACCATGTTGGTAGCAGCTTTATTTGTAATAGCCAGAAGCTGGAAACAACCCAGATGCCCCTCAACTGAAGAATGGATGCAGAAACTGTGGTACATCTATACAACGGAGTATTACTCAGCAATGAAAAATAAGGAAATCATGAAATTTGCAGGTAAATGGTGGGACCTGGAAAGGATCATCCTGAGTGAGTTGTCCCAGAAGCAAAAAGACACACATGATATATACTCACTCATATAAACATACAACATAGAATAAACCCACTAAAATCTGTACATCTAAACAAACTAAGCAAAAGAGGGGACCCTAACTAAAATGTTCAATCCCCATCCTGAAAGGCAAAGAGGATGGACATCAGAAGAAAAAGAAAATAGGAAACAACCTAGGAACCTGCTACAGAGGGTCTCTGAAAGCCAGAAGAAAACAGGAAACAACCTTGAAACCTGCCACAGAGGGCCTCTGAAAGCCTCTGCAGTATAGACTGTCAAAGCAGATGCTGAGCCTGATGGCCAACTGATGGGCAGAGTGAATGGAATTTTATGTAAAAAGTGGGAACTAGTAAGAGCTGGAGGGGATGGGAACTCCACAAGGAGAGCAACAGAACAAGATAATTTGAACACAGGGAACTTCCCAGAGACTCATACTCCAACCAAGGACTATTCGTGGAGATAACCTAGAACTCCTGCACATATGTAGCCCATGTCAGTTTAGTGTCCAAGTGCGTTACATAGTAATGGGAAGAGGGACTGCCTCTGATATAATCTGATTGGCCTGCTCGTTGATCACCTCCCCCTGAGGGGGGAGCAGCCTTTCCAGGCCACGGTAGAGGACAATGCAGCCAATTTTGATGAGAACTGATAGACTAAGATCAGAAAGGAGAGGAAAACCTCCCCTATCTGTGGACTTGGGGAGTGGCATGCATGCAGAAAGGGGATGGAGGGTGGGGTTGGGAGGGGAAGAGGGAAGGGCTTATGGGGGGATACAAAATGAATAAAGTGTAATTAATAAAAAATTTAAAAAAATAAAAGCGATTTTAAGTAAAGTTTAACATAAAAAAAAAGAAAGTCTCTTTATTGTCTTTCTTTCCCTAACAAAAACTGCCAAGAAAGCCTTGGAACTGGAGCAGAACATGATAGAAGAGCTTTGGAAATGCGTGGATACCTACAAGTACCTCTTCATTCTCTCTGTGTCCAACAGGAGGAACAGCAAGCTGAAGGACATCAAAATGCCTGGACGCACAGCCAGATGTTCTTTGGCAAAAACAAGGTGATGATGGTGGCCTGGGGTAGAAGCCATCTGATGAATACGAAGACAACCTGCATCAGGTCAGCAAGAAGTTGGGAGGTGAAGTTGGCCTCCATTTTACCAACTGCATGAACGAGGAGGTAAATGAGTTCTTGACCAAGTAAGTACACAGAAATGGATTTTGCTCCAGCCAGAAATAAAGCAACTTAACTGTGAGCCTGGATCTAGGGCCCCTGAAGCAGTTCCCTCATTCCATAGAGCCACAGCAGAGGCAGCAGGGCCTGCCCACTGCCCTCAAGGAAGGTGTGATGACCCTGCTATCTGACTATGAAATATGCAAGGAGGGTGATGTGCCGACCCCAGAGCAGGCCTGTGTCCTGAAGCTTTTTGGGTATGAGATGGCTGAATTCAGAGTCACCATCAAATACATGTGGGATGCCCAGACCAGAAGATTGCAGCAAATGGACCTGCCTGAGAGTGCGCCTGAGTCTGAGGGAGAGTCGGAGGAGGATGGCAGCTGACTTTAGGACTTGGGCCTCAGGCCTTCTTCATGTCCACTGGACCACCAGGACTGCTGTTATCCCTCTGCAGAGAGCAGCTATTTATTGTGCTATGGATAAAGACAAGGGAGGATGCTAAGGAGTGACTTTGTTCCTATAAAGAATAAAATTTTGTGCACAGGATGTTCCCTGCAGACTTCGGGATTAAAAAAAAAAAAAGAACTTAACACTATATAAATGCACCGAAATGTTTCAGTTAATTTATCTCAGTCAATTAAGTTCTTTGACTGGTGCAGTAGAGACTGACTGAATGCACAGAACATGTCCTTCTTTCATAATCCTATAAAAGCTTTTCTACTGATGGACAGTTACAGACACTATGAAGTTGCCTAAAATAGTCCCATGGTACTAACAGCCAGCGCAGTGTCAGAAACAAGAAGAGGAATGGACAGACATGATTTAATCACTAAGAGTTTTGCTTCAATCTGACAAATTCACCTGCATGCTTGCAGTCATGATAAGAGTAAAACCAGTTTTCAAAATCCCAGCTACTTTCTCAGTGCTGGAGAGAGAACTCAGCAGCTAAGAGCAACTGCTGTTCTTCCAGAGAACCCAGGCTCAATTTCCACCAATCATATTTTGCCTTAGAGCCATCTGTTTAACTCCAGTCATTCACAGGACATTTAATGCTGCCTTAGCAGCTCCAGGCACCAGTTATGGATGTGCTACGAAGACATAATTTAGGTAAACTTTTCATACACAACAAATGAACACAAATACAGAAGAGTGGGGAAAAAAGCCAAAGTCCTTTCAAAAGTATGGCAAGAATGAGAGAAATGAAGAGTGAAATTTCTGCTTCACTGTAATTGGCTGAGATTACTTTCAGTGCAAGGCTTGAGTCATCAAGAAGAGTGTCTGAGAAAAAACACATGCTGAAAGTGCTTTGTGGGATTTTGTCTTGAACTGAGTGTTCTTTCACACTTATTGAACAAATACATGATGGAAACATTTTCTCACTGAGCATACCAACAATCAGGGAGAAGTTTAACCCTGTGAATCAACACGAGGGGACTAAAAGTTGCATAACTATGAGCCAGAAATTCTTAAATATTTACCATCAAAGAATTTTCTCCCAAAGAGAGACTTAAAATTAGAGAAAAGGCACAATCAGTCCAGTAAAAGAAAACAAAACAGAGCATCAAAACGAGGACACTTTGAGCAGCTCTCAGCTCAGGGGGAGTTCTGTAGAGAAGCTTGGAGTTCTGAAGGTAGAGGACATGCTGGTGGTGCTTGTGGAGAAGAAATACCATGTAGCCACTGGCCCCTCCCATGGCACCCTGAAACACTGCATCTCTCAGGACCATGAGAGGGAGAAAAATCCATTTCATTTTCTGACTTTCTGGCATAAAATAGCAATAATTGTAGCCATCCTTAATCTGTGACATATTCAGAGTTGTACTTCTAATAGAACTGATTATTTTCATACTTATTAAAGCATTGAGTATCCAAAAGCATGAGAAGAATGGAAGGATGTGCCACTCAGACTTTGGCCTGAGCCTCCTCCACCCAGTTGCTCTGGGACTGATGATGATGGCCTGGACCACAGTGAGGAGACTGCTGGTGCAGGTGGAGAGGCCACGGGCCACCCTCTCCAGGTAAATGAGGATCTAACAGCCTATGTCCTACAGCGGAGAGCTCTGACCCTGAGAACTAGATAATAAAATTTGTGCAACCATGGTAACCAGACAGCAAACTCTGTGTAACCTTGAGTGAATCCTTGTACACTCTGCCAAGTAAAGCTGCTGCAGTGAGAAACTGCTTATAATTTCCTGCTATTTAAGTGTTGACCTTGCGTTCAGTAAATGACACCTGGGTCAGAACCTAGACTTGATGTCCTCTTTGTGTCACCCTGCTCTCTTTTCCCCCAGCCCTCACTTAGGTACTATTCAGGTGTCACTGCAGATCGGTGACAAGATGGAACAGGATAAGAGCCTGTCATAGATGTTCCCTGAAAGACTCCACCCAGAAGATTCAGCTCATGTTTTAGGATTATTTCAAGTGATAGATACTGCTTTAATTTTGTCTTCACATCCTGTTATGCTTCCATTACTACAGGAACTACGACATCTGATGAAAACATGCACACATCCTGTGTTTATTACCCATGTTCATGCGCACTGTAGCCTCCCTGGTTTTCTTACACATGGAAAAAAGCAAGGCAATGCATTAACCTGCCCTATTTTTACTTCTCTGGAAAAGGAGCATCAACACAACACACGCGTGTTAATAAACTTCATCTCACTTAGAAAAGCAAGACAATGTCTGCAAGGATGCCCGATTTGTGTGTCATAGTCATATAGCTGCGGTTGATCATGAAGATTAAAAAACTAATAAGTTATAACAAATGGATGTAGCTCACTTTTCTCTTGTTCCTTGGAAGCTGTCCTTGAACATCCACATTAATACATATTTTGAATTTCTTTCAGCTGTACTTCAGTCCTCAGAGGATGCTTCTGCAATGTGTTCTTCTCATAAGCAAACTTTTGCTGTTTTGGGAGTACCTGCTTCACTAAAAACTGACATTGGAACAGCCTAGAATAGCAAAAACAAACAAACAAACAAACAAACAAACAAAACAAAATAAAGTTTGTAAAGAATGAAATATTAATCACATTACAGGTATTCCTTATAATCCTCAAGGCAAGAGCATAATTGAAAGAGCACCTAGAACACTAAAATAGTTATTAAGAGACAAAAAGTGGGAGCACCAAAAGATATTATTATACTTTCCCTACACACTGTTAATTTTTTACATTTGCCTCAAGGTGGTTTATGTTCAAGAGCTTGAAAATGTTTCTCTACAAAGCATTCTTAACTGCCTTTAGCTAGGCTTCTGTGGATTAAATACTTAGAGACTTGGAAGCTCCAATGGCTGAAGAAAATTAAGAAAGGATTGTATAAATAACTTTTATTCACCTAAGAAATTGTCCTGTCAGAGACTTACTGCTTCTGTCTGCTAACCTAGGTCTAGTCCTGAAGGCTTCTAGCCTCCCTATAATCCAATCCAGCCCTAGAATGTTTATAACCTCTGAGACTTATGGCTGGATAAGCTCATCCTTTCTAGTTCTTTCTGAACTCTGTCTGCCTGGTTTAACTCAGCTGTGTGGTTCAAAACTCCTCTTGAATATCACTGATTCAAATTGGCTCCTCCCACTTCTGTCTGAATTGCTCTGCTTGGCCTTATCCTAACTTTGGCAAGATGTTCTAATCTTCTGAGTCCTTCTCATTCTCTGGCTTGTTCTGTCTTCACTATGTCTAGCTAGTTCTCTCTTCAACCTGTCTCTGTAAAACTCTTTCAGTAAAAACTGTCTCTGAATTTCACAAACTGAACTGCCACAAACTCATCTCCTCTGCATTGCCTCCAACTCAGTGACTCAATAGAACTGCCTGAACAGAACTGACTAGAAGTCAGAGATTTGTATGGATCTTTCTCTTTACTGCTGTGATTAAAGGCTTATACTACCCTGCCTGGACCTAAGCTTTTCTTTACTTGAAAATTGTTCTATATCAGGCTAGCCTTGAACTCAGAGATCTGCTTGCCTCTGTCTCCTGGGATTAAAGGCCTGTCTGTATTCTGGCCTAATCACCTATGCCTTGAATGTTTTTGGATGTGAGCTCTTGGCAGAGTAACAATGGTCCAAATTAAGATTTCTTTACAATGGTCCTATTTGCCATATTCCCACCTTAGCAGACCTTTTTCGTTCCCGGTGAAAAGGACTGTAAGTAATTGTGGGCACAGAGCTAAGAGTAGAGATGAAAGGAGCACCCTAGTCAAGAAGCGAGAGCAGTGTTGGGCTGGCTTGAGAAGTGGCTTTGGTTACTGGTCCTGTCCTGTCCTGTCCTGGTCCCTATTCTGGGCCTAGAATACTGTTTACTGTCACAGTTTACTCCTGTGTTTCCTCTGAAAATCAACCATATTACTGGGGAAGGAGAGCCAAAAACTGTTGTGCCATAAACAAAAGGATTAAGAACTCTGATGATCTTCAGTTTTGTACGTGACAAGTGAATGTGAATTCGCCTTGGGATTCAACATCCAAAGATATTAAAAAAAAAAAAAACATTTTGAAAAGAGTGATGAGAATGTATGAACCAGAGGAGTAATGTAGTTTTGTAGTTGATCTGTTTCCTTTAGGAGTGACATTGTCTATGTAGGTTAGGGTTTCTATTGCTGCCATGAAACACCATGACCATAGCATCTTTGAAGGAAAGTGTTTTATTTGGCTTACACTTCCACATGAAAGGAAATTAGGACAGTAACTGAAGCATATAAGGAACCTGGAGGTAGGAGTTTTTGCAGAGGCCACAGATGGGATCTGCTTTTTGGCTTGCTCATCATAGTTGCTCACTCTGCTTTCTTATAGAACCCAGGACCATTTACCCAAGGATGGTGCCAGCCACAGTGGGCTGGATCTTCCTCTCTCAGTCACTAATTAAGAGAGTTCCTTGTGGCCAGATCTTATGAAAGCACTTTGTCAAGTCAGGTTCCTTTCTTTCAGATAACTCTAGCTTGTATCAAAAAACAGAAACTAGCTAGCACGTGGCCATTGGTCACCATGTCATACAATGACATACAGTGACTGTCTGTCCCATAGAATGCCTTTGGCTACAGTCACAGCAGTGAAGTAAGTGGATCAGTAGATTGGTAGCTTACCCTATGGTACTGGTGATGAGACAGTTACAGTCTCATGGTGGAAGGCAGGGGTGGGGGGGGAAACTTGTGTTTACAGCTTCACCTGAGATGCCAAGTGTCTCCTTCTCCTTCTTCCTGCCATTGCTGTATATTACTTTAGAGAGTACATAGGAGGTAGAATCACAACTGAGGGTTTTACCCTAGCTGGAGTGAACAGGTGTTTTTAATGTCTTCTATGAAAAGTCAGGGAAATTTTGAAGTTGAAGGCTAACAAACTGAGTAGCCACAGCTACCTTTAATGCTTATGTGGAGGAACCAGCAACAGGCAGGGTTCAAAAATAGAGGAAGTTACAGAAGATGGGAATAAAAAAAAAAAAACCCACAGCCAGACATAATACACAGAATGATAGGCCCTGGAGCAGTCAGCCCTAAATGGGATTTCTCTATCAAATTCATGCCCTCAGAGCTCATGGAAAGCCAAAGAATAGGAGACAAAAAGAATGTCAGAGCCCAAGGAAACAAGGAACAAGAATACAAGATTTCTACATCCACATGAGCAAAGCTCACATGAACTAAGAGAGACTGAAGCAGCATGCTCAGGCCTACATAGTTCTGAACCAGGTCTTCTGCCTTTATATTATAGCTTCTCGTTCAGAGTTTTTATGGAATTCTTGAGTGTGAACAAGTGAGTCTCTGACTCTTGTGCTTTCACTTGGGCTTTTTTCTTTCTGTTGGTTTGTCTTGTCCAAATTTGATGTGAGGTTTTTTATTTTATATTTATCTTATATTTTATTTTATTATATTTTAAAATGAATGAATGAATGAATGAATGAATGAATGAATGAATGAGGGTCTGGTCAGAAGGGTGAGTGTTGCCAGCCAAACTCTGTTTCTCTCTGTTGAGAGAGGGAGGATTGGTTTTCTTCAGTGCGATGACATAGGGTATGTCAGCCATTCCAAACAGCTCTCATGTTAAGAGTGGTTGACCAAAGGGTGGTGGACTCCACAGTTGTGTGTGTGTGTGTGCTTTTACTTAGTTATAGTTTGTTTCTTTATTAATTGGGATGTTGTGTTTTGGTTTCTTGGTTTGGGGGATTGGTTGTTATACTGGGTTTTTGTTTTGTTTTTTTGAGGAAGAACTTAAAGTTGGGTGGGTAGGTGGGAAACCAGTGGAACTCCTTTTTGTTCCTGGGAATCATTTTAACTCTGTAGCTAAGTTCAGTCTCTGTTGACTGTGGAACGTGAGTTTCTTTTTCTCATAGTTGGACTGGACTCCACCCCATAACCATGAAATGTTCTGTAACAAAAGTTCCAGGAAGATTTCCTTAACTGCTTTGTAAAATTCTAACTGCCTGGTTTCACATCTGCAACCACACTTGTCCTAAAAGATCTCCCTCCCAACTTGTGGGTTTGACACATAAGGTATGGAAAATTGGCTCACAGCTGGTCTAATGAATCCCACCTCAGGGTAATACAGCTGCCAATTCTGCTCTGATGTATACACAACTAAAGCTTGTTTTAATTTGGGTATAATTTGGGTCAAAGGATCCACCTTATAAAATTAAGCAGCGAATCCTATATTCAAATGAACGATGAATCAGATCTTTCTGCTGGTCTTTGGTGATAAAGAGATGGATGTTGCTGTGGAGAGCATTTGTGTCAAAGGGCAAAACAAACCTCAGTGTGCTTTAATTACACTCATTGATTTATCTTGGAAAAGACATATACATATTTTAAAATCAACATAGACACTATAGACATATAAAACCAAACATTACTGTATATTTCTTATCTAGTTTGCCTAGTTTATTTTTAAGTAGTTATCCCTTGTCTCCAGCATTTATTCCTGTAGAGAAGCTTCAAGAATATAACACTGTTGAAATATTTCAGTGGGTTTAAGGTCTGTAAGTGATGCATTGGGCTCTTATTGAATGCATGCACAGTACATGCTGTTCCTTCACAAATACATAAAATATTTTTTATAGATGGATACTTACAAGTGCTTTGAAGTTGCCTCAAATAGCCTCACTGTACTAACATTTAACAAGTACAATGTCAGGCAAAATATAAGGAATAAAAAAACATGATTTAATCACTATGAATTTTGAAAAAAATCTACAAAATCCACATGCATGATTCCATCAATGGCAGGAGTAAAATAGGTTTTTAAAATCCTAATTAAAGCTTCTCTCTAAGTGCTGAAGAGATAACTCAGCAGTTCAGAGCTATATTTGTGTCCAGGCGCCTCATGAGTTTAGAACACAGGCTCAATTTCTAGTAATTATATTTTGGTCCAGAGCCATCTGTTTAACTCCAGTCAGTCAACTCCCGTCAGTCACAGGACACTGGATGGTCTCTTCCAGCAGCTTCAGGCTCCAGGTATGCGCACGCTACACAGACATAATTTGGGCAAATTATTCATACCAAACAACTGAACACAAATACAGAAAAGTTAAAAAAAATAAAGACCCTTCAAAATGTGACAATAAGAAGAAAAAAAACCTTCTATATCATTGCGATTGGCTAAAGTTACTTTCAGTGCAAGTCTCCAGTCACCAGGAAGATGGTATGAGAATAAATACCTGTTTAAATTGCTTTGTGGAATTTTGTCTTACAATATTACAGAAATGAGAGTTCTTTCACTTATTAAACAGATGGATGGGAGGGATTTTTTCTCAGTTTCTCTCACTGACCATGCCAACATTTAGCCTGAAGTCTATCTCTGTGAATCAGTACAAGGGGGCTGAAAATTGCATAACCAAGGATCAGAAATTCTTGAATATTTATCATCAAAGAATAGTCCCCTAAAGAAAGACTTAAAAATAGAGAAAAGGCACAATCGGTCCAGTAAAAGAAAACAAAACAGAGCATGAGAAGGAGGACACTTTGAGCAGCTCTCAGCTCAGGGGGAGTTCTGTAGAGAAGCTTGGAGTTCTGAAGGTAGAGGACATGCTGGTGGTGCTTGTGGAGAAGAAATACCATGTAGCCACTGGCCCCTCCCATGGCACCCTGGAACACTGCATCTCTGAGGACCATGAGAGGGAGAACAATCCTTTTTATTTTCTGACTTTCTGGCATAAAATAGCAATAATTGTAGCCATCCTTAATCTGTGACATATTCAGAGTTGTGCTTCTAATAGAACTGATTAGGTTCATACCTATTAAAGCATTGAGTATCCAGAAGACTGAGAAGAATGGAAGGATGTGCCATGCAGACTTTGGCCTGAGCTTCCTCCACCATGATGCTCTGGGACTGATGATGATGGCCTGGACCACAGTGAGGAGACTGCTGGTGCAGATGGAGAGGCCACGGGCCACCCTCTCCAGGTAAACAAGGATCTTACAGCCTATGTCATCTAGGAAGTTTCTCAAGCCAAAAGCTGTTATTGTCTTTAGGAATCCTTTTACAAGAAGGATTATGATGTTGGTAAAAGCCAAGTGGATGAGAATCAGGTGTAGGGGCTTCTTCTCAGGCCCTCCCCTCCACCTGAACATATAATTCATGGAAAGAGACACATTCCCAAGGGTGCCAAACATAGTCATAAAGAGAAAAATTATTTCCTTATTAAACTTCAAAACCATGTTTACTTCCTAGGTAGTAATATTGTTTCCAGGATGCAAGGATACAAACACTGTTTCAAGAAAGCGTTAACAACGATTGACACGTATCTGAAAAACACATTACACATAAGAGCATTTTCTGGTGTGCAAGAAGCAGTGGTGGACACATGTAATGATACAGATTAGGTTTCTGAATCTGCTGCCTTTACTGTGTGCTCTCAGATAGTGTATGTGCCCTGACAGGTCAGTTTGGTAACTGCTATTCAAATCTAAAGTTTTAAAGAAGGCTCTTTATTTTTTTCATTTTACGCTAGCAAAATTGATTTGTTCAAATATGTATCTATGTGTGTGTGTTGGGGGGGCTCTCTTTTGTGTGTGTTTGCATTGTCCTTGTTAACCATAAGCATAGTTTAATTGAAATCCAAGTTTCACCAGCCAAAAGTTTTCCTCCCCTTCTCATTCTATTTCATTGTATTTCCCCACACAGCTCCTAAAGCCTGAGGCTGCTGCTTAACCCCTGTGCCTTTCTTACAAAATGTCAGAAGGTAGGAAATCCTGCTGCATCAACACCTCTAACGTCTCTTAGATTTAGCAATATCTTCCACACTGCCTCCTCTTTTGTTCAATATTCTTACTTGCATCTTGATTAGTATAACAATTTCTAACTTTCATTTGGCCTCAAAATTTTATAATTTCAATTTCTATATCTTAATAATTTAAAGATTCTATATTGACCATTCTGTGATTTCACTTTATATAATTATTTAACAGTTATTTTTTAAGGCAGTCCTCAATGTCAAGTCAAGGTGTTTAACCTTTGCAGATAGGGCCTTACAGTTAAAGCTAAATCCTCAAAAGTTATGCTGAAACATTTATGTAACCTCCAGGTTGCAGGCCGGGAGGGTGTCTCTAGGAACCCTGTGGTGCTTCCTAGGAGAGAGGTTAGCAGAGAGCTGTGATCCCAGTGGATGATTCAGGGCATCTGTGACCCCAGTGAGTGACCTCTGGACATCTAAGGGAGCATGAAGCAGCTCTGGACAAGATGCTACTGATGGGGTGTTTGGAGAAAGGGGACTAATGAGGTGTGAGGTGCTGCCATGAGATGAATGCAGTTTCTGAGTTACAGGTTCTCTATATGGTTGTGTCTAGCACAGTAGTTTGGGGTACAGCATTGTGAGCAGGGATTTCCCCATCGAAGAGGCTATGGGGGCATTTGCTTCTGTGGGGCCTTGTGAGTGCAATTGTGTCACTTTGCTTGCAGCCTGCTTCTCCTCCTCTTACCTGTTTACCGGGCAAGCTGCTTTGTTTACATCAGTTTGAGCTGACTTTAGAACTTAGACCTGGGCAGGTATAATTCATGTTTGAGAGCTCCTTTCTCCTTTCTCAGGGATTTACGGTAAGCTTTGGACACCTTTTCTAGAATAATAGAAATCTGTGTATTTCAGTGGCTCCATGGGTTTTTGTGTATTCTGAGTAGTTGGAAAGTCTCTGTTACCTTTGATCCCCCCTGTTAAACTTACGGGGTTGCTTTTAATCTCTATGTCCTGATGATCTAATGCATGACTCTCATGAACCCAGGGTGATGCTGTGCTTGTGTCCAGGTGCCTCATGAGTTTAGAATTATCATATACTGCCTTTCAACTGCTCCTCTGATAAAGAAGTAATTATCACTCATATCAGTGCATCCTAGAAAGCACAATATCATCCTAAATATCTTCATATAATTAAATATGATCCAGACATCAACAGCAAGCACACAAAAATTCTTTAACATACTTAGTGAAAATATTAAGTGTTTAGTCAGAGATTAGAATCTCTCAGAATCCCTGTAACAATTCATCCTTAATCCTGATAAAAAAATATTAACATTTTTCTCTTGGTTTAATGTTTGATTTCCTTGCAGTTCCCCCTTTTTTAGTTCTCTCTTCCATTTTCCAAACTTGAAATATTTGAAAGCAGATTCTGATTTTCTAATACATGATTCCTCAGTCCTGAAGTGGACAGTCAGAGGAAGAAAATGCAACTCACCCTCCCCCACCACACACACACATACACTGTCTTGGGAAATGGTATAGAAAATTAATTTAAAAGATAAGACGGACTTGTATGAACATAGATGAATGATCCCGTGTTTGCATCTAATCTGAAAGAGCCTTAGGGCAGGTACATCCATTCATCACGGTTTTCTAAGAAGAAGGAAGCAAGCAAACAAACAATCAAGCTCAAAAGAGATTTTTGGTCTTTCCTAATTTGTGTTGGATTAGAGTTAGGATGAGCAGTTTCAGCATGTGCTAGTTCACAGCCTGGATCCTTTAAAACAAGAGAATTCTCAAGATGGTAACTGTTTATACACTATATTCACCAGGCATGCAATGACTATAGTTGATGTAAGTATGTATAATATTATATGGTGTTCCTGAGAGACTTTAAGGGTGGATCTGAAAGGAAAACCTTCAAGTTGTGAGTCATAACATTATTGTAAAAGAAAACATGTGCCAATATTTGAAATTGGAAATGCATCAAAAGTAAAAAATGACAAACTTTACAAACACTAGTTGCACGGTTCAAGTCATAATGCTGGTAAACATGGAGGCTGAAACAAGGGCTTTTGTTTTCTTTCATCTTGTTATTTTTGAGAAGGATTTTTCCTATGAAAACTGGTGTAACTTTGAACTGCAATTATTTTGCCTCAGTCTCTCTATTACTGATGTTACAGGAGTGTGTCATAGTTGTCTCCAGTGTTTCATAGACATCTGAAAATCTTGTATATCTTATTCCTTTAAGAAAGCAAGGGCATAACTTTAAGCAAACACCTACCCAGAGCTTTCGTGATATTCAGTGATGCCTCAGCATTTCTGGTCCATTTCTGTATCTCCAGGAACTCATCTCCTTTGATCTTTCTGGAGCTAGGAAATAGCTTTGTCAGAAGTAAGGCAAAGACCCAAGGCTTACAGCCTCTCAGCTACTCCCTGGCTTAGTCCGAGAGAGACTTTAATGACATGGCACTACTGATGGGATTGAAGATCTTACCTTCATGGACTCACCTGGACCTCTGAGGTTCAGACATCTTCTGGAGCAGCTTTGGAAAGGTGACACTTGCTGGGTCATATTTGTACTATCTGCACCTCTGGAGCTCTTGGCTGACAACAAGTATTCAAATTTTGTGTTGTCACGGTGTCAAGAAAAAGAAAGGCCTCTGCAGGGCACCAGTCCCTCAAGTACAGCTTTCCTCTCTTCCCAGGTATTACATCTGTTTTGTTCAGGAGTTATTTCAAGGTTAATTAGGCTTTAATTATTCTGAGAAGAAGGGTATGGGGTGAGAGAATAAACAGCTAACCAAGTTTCTGTGTACTGAGCTTCCTGCATCTCCAGACTTTTATCATCTCCAAGTTTCAGCCTGTGACCTGTCAAGGAACTGACTTCTGATACAATGACTCAGTCTCTTCCTTCCCCATTTAAAATCTGCTGTTAGACAGGAGTAGAAAAAAATGATGCTCCGAATGGGATTTGGCTTCTTGAGCAAGTTACGAGGGCCCAAGAAAGGTTCTTCCAGACACTTTTCATTCTTGTGCCTAGGAGGCCATTCCTATCCTGGATGTTACTTACTTACAAAATGGTGAAAATAAACGTATGCAGAGTTAAAGTTAGACGTGATGATAACACTGTTTCGTTCTTGAAGAGAAGGCACCACTGATTTTTTTTTTGGGGGGGTTGGGTTTTTTTGGCATTGGAGAGGGGAGAGTGTGAAGTCCCTGGTCACCTTCTGTGTACTCCATATTGGTGTCTCCATACATGTATGTCCAGCCAACACATGGTAGAATCTAAAAATTCTTCTTCTGTAAGTGAAATGACAGCTTTTGTGGAGAGCATAATTTCTATACTCTCTATTGATTGAGAAATTCAAGCGCAGAGAAACTAACATATGGAACATTACATATGTCAGAGTAGATAGCAACTGAAAAACTAAAATGATTTTCTCTGGTCCAATAAGGACTACTACCCTCTGAAGTCTTTTTTTTTTTTTTTTTAAACAAGTTTTCTCTGGGTAGCCCTTGCTGTCCTGGAACTCACTATGTAGATCAGGTTGGTCTCCAACTCAGAGATCTGCATGCTTCAGTCTCTTGTGTGGGATTAGAAGCCATATTACCACCACCTAGGTCTCTGATGTCTTTGCGATTTTGTATAGAAAACTTCAAAGCTTATTCTTTGTCTTTTAAGTAATAGGTTAAAGCTTGTAGAGCCCCGACTAGTTTATTCAATCAAAGATAAAACATCAGAAAGAGAATACTTCAGGTATCTTTCATCTTGGAAGAGTTCTGTAGAGAAAACTGGTCACCTACAGACAGAGGACATGCTGCGGGCCACTGGTGACCTCCATTATCCTCTGTAAGCTGATTTGCTATAAAGGATACTCCTACCAGGGGTCAACCCTGGCAGCTGACAGAGATGTCAAGAGGAGATAAGAAGTTGGCAAGGGAGGACTGACTCAGGTGAGGTGACCAGGGAATCTTGAAGCTCTGACTGAGTGGCAGTCAGGGTGCTTCTTCATTTATACAGACCTTACAGGACAAATTTGAACTAACAGTTATCCAAGAAGTACAGGTTATATCATTTTGTCATCACACATGTGTTTGATTTTTTTTTTTATTCCATGTCCTGGGTCACAATTTGAGTCGCAATTGGAAAGTACAAATAGAACAAATTTTATTTTTATTATTAGCCCTGTAACTCCAATTCAAAAAAATTTGGGAATGCTTCTGCCAAAGCTAACACATTTATTACATGACAGCTGTTTTTAGGCTGCTAGTATTTGCAGTTTTAAAGCACCCAAGACAAAGACAATGTGTCTGAACCAGTCCTTTTATAAATAGCAAATACTGATAGTTAATTTCTTTAATTTATATCCTTTAAGAATCTATACTATTAAGTAGAAAACAATTATTTTAGTCAATCTGTCTTATTTACTGAGTTCTGTTTCTATAGGGGTGTGTGATCACATGTGTTTAAACTGAATTGTCAGAGGGATCTAGGTATATTGTAAAAGAGGCCTTGAACCTGTTACCAATTCTTCTTGCCAGAGTTTGTCAAATATCTCTAAGTTTACCCTGTTCCAATTATACTGCTTGAGTTTGCTTAGAGGTGGATACCTTAGGAATATTCTTGGAGTCATGGCATCATAAAGAAATTTCTAGCATCTTAGTACTTGTCTATGTTTATCCCAATCTCCAAAGCATAAGTAAGATTTCCAAATAGGGCCAGATAAAGTTTTTGCCCTAAAAGCAGAAGAGACGGTATGTTTGGGACTTTCCTAAAGACACTCAGATACAATTTTGTAAGGAGAGACATAAAATGAAGTATAATGCAGAAAGTTCCCAAGAATGCAACACACAGAGACCAAAACCTAAAAATGAGAGACAGAATGACAGCAATTGCAGCATTTTGCTCAGCTTTGCTGAAACTGTCTCAAACAGCTGTGCTGGCTTCATGACTTTCACTGTTTCCAGTGAAACATGGCTGTACCATATTCCCTGTAACAAGGTGGCACTTAAGATGAATAGATCCTGGCTGAGGAGAGGGCTCAGTGGTTAAAATAACTTCCTTCCGGTTGTGACTGCCACCTCACTTCACTGCCTGGTGGGGTGACAGCTTACCTATAATTCCAGTCTCAAAAGGCAGGGACAGGCTCTTCCTAGAGGAACTGGAAAGTGGGATGAGCCTTTTGCTGTGCTCTGTGTATGACTGAAAGATCCTGACTCAGTAAAGTGGAAGGTGGGGATGAGGTCTGATGTCAACCTCAATCTCATGCACGTAGATGAGCACAAATGTGTATTTGTGCCACCTCTCACACATGTGTGCCCACCTACTCACAAAAATGTAACACATTTTTGTATTTTGTATTTTGAACACATGTTCAAAATACACATATAATTCACATAGACAAAATAGAAATTGCAAAATTTCATGAAGCCACTGCTTCCTTAAGAAAATTAGGAAATAAACATCTAAAGGAAATGGATTTATTTATGGTTTGGAAAAACAAGGGAGAGAAAGAATCTTCCTTTCTTTCCCCCTTTTCTATATCAATGATACAGAAGGGACCTGCCTACTTTGGAGTCTCTAGTTTGGACCCCAATTAAGCAGACTCCACTCAAACACCATTTTTCAAACACAAAAACATTCTTTACTAAGCAAGGCAAGGCAAGGTTGTGAACTATGAATTTGGTAAAAAGAGCGAGAAATATCTTGGCAAGTGTTAATTTTAAGAGGGAATAGGAAAGGTCTGTGTTAGAATGAGCTAGGATGGATTGGTAAATTCTGATTAGGTTTTTAATTAGGTTACTCAAAATAATGAATTTTCACTGTTGGACCTTGATGTTTTGATACTCACGACTTGGTGATGAGTTTGAGGAATAAGTCAGTGGCCAAACAAAGTAATAGATCTAGATGGCTAACTTCAGGAATATAATCTAACAGTTCAGCAAGGGAGAGGGAAAGAGAAAAACGAGAATGTACCATTGCCATGTTTGCCAGACTAGCACTTGTTAGAGCCTTCAGTTAGAATTATGTAACAGAAAGAAAACCCAGGAAATGTACATGTGTCATGAGAACTGTGGGAAGCCTATTTGGGAAGGCAAATTTTCTCTTCTGATAGTTCCAGGGCTTCAGCCTTTCCTCTCCACAAAGGAGACTGACTCCTGTTTAAATGTCAATTCTTTGGGTTTATTGCATCAATATCATGATGCCATATTATATTCATTTGTCAGTGGGACCCTTATCATTTAGCAACACCAGCTTCCCTGCTGATCAGAACAAAGGGGTTGAGAACAGCAAAGCTATGTTTTAAAAATATTCTAACATTTAGTGTTGTAGAAGAATGTATGGGACAGGGAGTGGTTTCAGGTTTAAGGTTCAAGGGTGACACTGAGTTGTATTATCTTTTGAGTGTATGAAGTTCATTAAAAGCACTATTAACACTAGGACACACCTCAGCAGGAGCTCTGAAGAGTGCTTTAGGCCACAGGTCACAGTGCGGTCCATTTTGGATTTTTCACAGGAAATGGGGGGGAAATGCAGACTGAAAGATTTTTTTGTGGTGCAATTGGCTGTTGTTAGGCTGAAACAGGTTTAGTCATTACTGGGGGTTCACAGAGAGGGGACTCGAGAACCTAGAAAAACGAAGTACTTTATTTTTAGAAATTCCCTCATGGGAATTGTCACAGTTTGACCAAAATGGAAGTGCTTTCCAAAATGGCACAACTATGGCCAACAGTTAGAACCCATACAAAAGGACAAATTGAAACTTAAATGGTAAAAAGTTAGGAAACAGGTCATGAGAATGCGAAGACTGTGCAGCTCTGATTTCTGAACTAGAACTGTTTTCTAATCTACAGCTCTGTAGGTAGAGGACACATCTGTGGTATCTACACATGTAGAGTACCATTTGTAATGGCTTAAACTCATGAAACTCTGAAAGATTACATCTCAAAGAGAACAGAGAGAAAGAGAGAAACAGAAGACAGAGGGCAAAGGCTGGGGGGAGGAGGAAAGGGAGGAAGGAAAGAGAGAGTGAAAGAAAGAGAAAAGGAAAAACCTGACCTCACTATCTGTTGGTATGGTACTGAAGACAAGAGGTTCGGGGAGAAGATGAGGAGCCACAAGCAGATAATAAAATGGCAACCACCAGGCACAGAGACAAATGCCTAAAGTTATGGCAGGTTTTTTTTCTCCTGCCAGGAGGACCCCTGCCTGTGTACTGACCTCACAAGTTCAAGGCTGGATCAGGATATGTTTACACAACAGTTGCATGACTATAGACCCCCTTCTTTGTTAAAACTGACCAAACTTAAAGAAGGAGGATCCCTCAAAGACCCTTAGCGCACCCCACCCTCCAGTGGAAACTGGGCTTCTGCTTCCAAAGTCTCCAATTTGCTTTACAGTGGGGCCTCCTCTGTGTGAATCACTGTGTGTGTGTGTGTGTGTGTGTCCTCATTCCTAATAAAAGCCTTTTTTCATTCTGTGTGCTCATTCTTTCTTCTGTGTCTGTTCTCTGCCTCACTGCCTTTTAATTTTTTAAATGGGAGAGAAATAAACTCAATTCAGACCCCTAGACAGTAATTTGAAGATAAAAAAATAAAACAACTCCATTTTATGCTGGGCATCCATCTTGGTAAACATCAGCAGTTTGTCTCTGACTTCAGCACCTTAAAGTTCCCAGTAAGCCTGACTCAGAGACCCCACCCAGAAATGTACAGCCACAGTTATCTACTTGGTATGACTAACTGCTTTTGGTTTCTGCAACCTGCTGTGCAGACATTCAAGGACTATTTTGAGGTCATTGTGACTAAATAATCTCAGAAAAGCAAATCATCTCCTGACTTGTTTGTGCAGAAGCTCATGATCTTTTTATGGTTTTACCCTTAAATATTTTCCCTCACCTTTTTTCATATGGCAGTTTCAAATTTGGCTTAAAGATTGTTGTCCTGGTGACAGCTTTAATAAATTATAGTCTGTACTGAGTCTGTATAGACTGTCGGGGTTTAGACAAAAGTTTTGGGACCTTCTACCAATGCCAAGGAGTATCCTTGGCCAAAAATCGTCAGCTGTTTTTGCAATGTTCCTGAAGCCAACGTGACAATGATAACAGAAAAACAAAGAAGAAAAAGATCAACTGACAACCCTCAGCCTGGGGAGGCTTGGGGCCTTTGGAGGCCAGGGTCCCTCACCTGTCCCATGTTCACTTAAGATTCTGTTATATCCACGTTTAGGACCATTGCCGCCCTGGCTACTCATAGATGTGTAAAAAATTCTAGATGGCAGGTGGAAATGAGAGAGTCTCTTCCTGCATCTTGTCACCTTCGTCTTTCACAGAGACAGAGGATCCAGATCCATCTCTTCAACCACCTCTCTTACCCATTCCTACCTCACAGCATCTCTGTCAAGGTGAAAGGCAGCTTCAGTCCACTGTGACATGCAGGAACACTCACCTGCAGAGTCCATGCGGAGCTCAGGGTGGGCGGCCTCACAGCACAGCAGACACTCTTTATCATCCCCGAGCCCTGTGCCCACAGCAGCTGTCACTGCTGACAGGATGTCACCATCAGGAGTTTGGCTTCTCCAGGGGAAAAGGTCTCCTTCTGCACATCTCCATCCTGGACACCCGCTCTGTGCTCTCCCTGGGGCCCTGTCATTTGCTGAGCCAGAAACTTTCTGCTCCTAATTACAGTGCCTGAGTTTCCTGGATCCTGGGAATTTTCTCTCCTTTTACACCCAAGCCAGGAAATGAATTGGGAAAACCTTCTGAGAAACTGAAGTTTGCTCTCTGTACATTTCAAAGTTCAATAACACTTTGGGTAGAGAGATGGCTCAGTGGTTAAGAGTAATTGTAGCTCCTGCTGAGATCCTTGTTCAATTCCTGGCACCTACATGGTGGTTCACAAATATCTGTAGGTCTAGTTCCAGGGTATTGATGCCTTATTATGATCTCTATGGGCATCAAGAACCCATGGTATACATACATACATGTAAACACACATAAAATAAAATGAATCAATCTAATAAAAATAAAGGTTTAAAGAAAAAATGCAGTGACACCAAAACAGAAGATTTCCAAGGGACAGAGACAGTGTCTGGTCTTATGCTGTGGTGTCCAGGGCACAGCAGCAGGGGGACTTTTTGGAGGTTTTGTCTGTTTCTTGCTCTGACAGCCGACTTTATGCAGAGGAGTCAACTTCCCTCCTGGCTCAGTTCTTCATTTCTCCTCTTGTTTGTTCTCTTCTCTCTCTTAAGGATGAGATTGTTCAGTTATTGTCCAGATCAAGTGGAGAAGTTAACTCTAAGGACCACACATCAGTTCTGGGTCTCTGTCACCAGTTTGAGCAATGAAGTCTTTAGTTCTCATTTTCCATTAGACAGCAGAGGAGACCCAAGAAGAACCCACTGGGCTCAGCATCCACACAGCCAGCCATGCAGAGGTACTTAGCTTACACTTCCCTACCCCCACTGCTCCTGTCCCTTCCCAGGGCCCTATCCACTTCCTGGTGTGAAGGAATGCACTGGAATGGTTGAATCTGAGAACTAGTATTCAGTAGACACTTTTTCTCAGATTTAAAACAACTGTGCTTCTGTCAGCTCAGGTGGATGAGTTATGGGGAGGAAGAGAAGAGGGCTCCCAGTCTTGCCCAGAGACCCTGTGATGTCTCAGCCCTTTGTCCCTCTTTCACTCTGCTAGAAGGGAGGCTCTGTCCTCTCTCTGCATCAGCATGTGTCTGATTTTCCCTCAGCCCTGGACTGCTTGGGGCTGCCATACAGACACATTTTCTTACTTAATTTTTCTTCAACCTTATGGATAAATGTGAACATTAGAGCTCTCTCTAAAGTCGTGTGTGTGTGTGTTTAAGACACAATCACATTGTACAGTGTGTGCAGAGCTCATGTGAAGCTCCCACTTTAGTATGTGGGATATAAACTCTCCTAACCAGTGGCTTTCCTCGGTCTTCAATCTTGATCATAAAGATTTCTTGAATTTTTTTCCACTTGTGTTTGGTTGTAACCTAGGTTCCCCGGCTATCCAGCCTCTGGTTCTTGGCCATCCACACAGCATCAGGCATGAGCTCACTCTCAAGGTGTGGGCCTCAGTTGGGCCAGTCACTGGTTGGCCAAATCCAGTGACTATGCCACCATTACCCAAGCACATCTTGCAGGCAGCACAAATTGTAATTTGGAGGTTTTCTGGCTGGGTTGAGGTCTCAGACACATTGCTGGGAGACTTGCCTGGTTAAGAAGTTGGCAGGCCAAAGCTTCATGTACCTCATTACTAGAAGTCCTTGGTGGATTCCACAGTTTCCACTGCAATAGGATTCTACACCCTCCCTCAAGAGCCCCACAATTGCAGTCATCCCTCTTAGTACTTTCTCTCTCAACACCTGATCCCCTGGCTTGATCCTTTCTGTTTCACATCTCCTCTTGCCCCCTGTCCACCTGTGTGCCCAAGTTACTTATTGTAACTTGTTGTGCCATATTGGGTTGATATCCCTGAGAGGCCTGTTATTTTATGAAGAGAAACAGAGGAAGAGTACATCTCGGGGATAGGGGGAACATTGTGGTGGGACTGGGGGTGTGGAGGGAGGAAACTTTTCCGTGTGCAACGTGTGCTTGTTTTTATATTGCTAACTCAGTGTAGTGTTTCCTCAATCTTTAACTCAATATTTGACATTTTTCTTCTGCTTTATCTACTCTTTCATAATATCTCTCACAGCTTTTTATTTGATTTATTGATTTTTTCCATTTCTAATATTTCTGTTTGTTTTTCTTCAAAATCTCAATTTTTTTGCTGAATGTGTATTCTGCACCACTGACTTTCTGGTCTGCATCATGAATTTAACCTTTTTCTTCCATCCTGTTTTCTGAATTCTCTTTGAGATCACTGATTATTTGAAAAACATATTTTTCATTCTTCATTGCAAGCATTTCATTATTTTCATGTATCAAATAATATGTAGAAGATATGGATATTATCATGGTGGATTCAGAAAAAGAATATTGTCAATTAAATCCAATCCACATGGTAAGAAACAAAAAATGAATGTGACTTATTGGATCCCAGAAATTCACTGAAATCAGACAAGTAGATTTTCCTAAACTATAATAATGCAGCCAGAATCATAAAGCAGAACATAGTGGAAGCTGAAGAAAGTTTATTCTTTAAGAAACCTTGATAATGTTTCTTGATGAAGCACTGAGATAGCCTAATGGAAAGGCTACCTTGGAGCTCTGTGATCAGAGCAGATCCTGAAGACAGAGACAGAGATCCTCATGGTCCTTGAACTCGCCATTCCCAGTTCCCTGATCATTCAAAGAGAGATCAATATTTGTGCTTCTGAGGGAAACTGACATATGCGAGTAAATCAATGGTCTACCAGATCCACTCACCACAATGGCTGTGGAGCAGACAAGCTCTGGCTGAGGTCTCCTAGTAGGTTTTCTCTGCTTGGTTATCTTTATATCTCTAGGGTTTGCAGAGTTTTCAGCTACCATAAATTATCAGGAAAACTTCAGTCTCCAACACTGTCACCATGTCAGAGAGAAACAAGCCCTCTGTGTAACTGCAGTCCCTTATATGCAACTTTCATCCACACCAATCCATAATTACTTCATTTGACTCACAAGTTAATCTAGGCTTAATTAATTTTTACTGTATTACCTTTATGCAAGTTTGACCTTTCTTTACATATATTTTTATATTTCATTTTTAGCTAGATATTGGGAAAAAGACATATAAATATGAGCTACTTTCCTTATGATTTGTTACAGGAGTGTTCTGTGCAGAACACATTTGCCTAGGTCTACATATTGAAGTATTTTCTCTATGTTTCTATTCTGTAATCTCAGATTTTAGGCTTCATATGAAGGTCCGTGATTCATTTTGAATTGCCTTTTACACAAGACAAGAAATCAGGTTCAATTCATTCTTTACATGATGATTTCTAATTCTCCTAACAGTATTTGTTGAATGGGATCATTTTCTCAAAGAATTTTTGGCTTCTTTTGTAGAGAATCAGATGGCTGAGAGTTTGTGGATTTGCATGTTGGTCCTCTACTTCACCTCATTGGTCTGCATCTTTTTGACTTTGACACAGTTTAGAGCAGATAATAAAGACAGACAAAATAACTCAGACATGCTAACCCTCAAGCTTGTCAGAGATCTGATGAATATGGCATTTTAACATGTGTAAGCTTATTATGACAGAAAGTCCCAAAGTCCTGGTAGTAGCTCCCCAAGGTCTCCGAGAAGATTTGGGCACAACGACAGATGACTTCGACTCTGGATTGTGGTATGCTAACCACTGGGTAATACTGCCTCAACTGGCCCACTGCTAGGGCCCAGCCTAAACTGTGGACACCTGGAGAGTCAATGTTTCATGTTGCTAAGGGCGAGGTGAGGCCATTCTCTCGTTACTTTCTCCACAGAAACAGTCTCATCTTCTGTGTCTAGCTGGACCACCTCTGCCCATGACGTTATGAGACCACAGGAGCCAGGGACGCTGCCTAGGTGATGGACTAACTAGTCATCTCTGTCATTTTGATTGACACATGGATTGGCATATTTATTTAGTTCAAAACTTATCCTTCTCAGGTCTCTGATCACCTTGACGGCTATGCTAAGCTAATGGTAGCTTTGCATCTAAAGAGCAGACAATTAGGTCCACTGTTAGCTCACTAATCAGCTTAAGATATATCGCTAGATAAAATATATATATATATAGCTTATGTAGGGTCTAAGGATAAAAGGAGTTTAGGTTATAAAAATACAAGTTACACATATTTGAGAGTCTTAAAAAGTGCCTTAAGGTTGATAAACGTAAGTTATACATGTATGAGAGTCTAAAAATGTGTCTTAAAGTTGTTAATACAATTTATAAATACTTGAGGGTTCTAAAAATGTTTTAAGGTTGGTAAATGCAAATTATAAAGGTTACAAGGTCTAAGATGATTTAAGGTATCTTAAATAGGCAAAAAGGCTTTTACCTTTTCAGAGTTCACCTTAAAAAATACTTATGCCGTTAACACATATGTATGTCTACTGCCTTTTTCTCAATGCACAGTACAATTGTGATACTAACATGTCTAAAGTTTTATCTTCTTCTTAAAACTTAAAAGTAATTCTTGTTAGCTGCAGAAAGTCCACCTAAATCTACCTCTCAGGACAACTAGACTCCAGATAAGTACTACAATTATTGCCTATCTCAAAAGGTGGGACTCCTCCCCTTTCCCTGGTTTCACTTCCTTTCCTGGCTACCAGACTACTGTTTACTGCATACAACCACTGGCTAGATTGGTAAGTTCACTCCATTTTCTCAGCACACACACCTCTCTTGGTAGGGGAAGCTTGACCACAGAGCTCTGGCAACTTCCCACTATCTTTTGAGACAGAGGGACCCCCCCCCCCTCAGCCGTAGCCTTAATTGTCTAGGTTTGACCCTCTATGCTGACTTTCATTTTCGGCCACACTCTCCCTTGGACAGTACACCCCCTCTACGGGTTTCTTTCCCCCTTCGCTCGCTCATGGGAAGGTCCCCCCTCGCATACGGTTCCTCTACTTCTCTGCCCCCAATGGGAGATGTCCAGATGCCCGTCCCTCCAGACAGGCTGGAGAATTTCAGGTTTCTACACTTAGTGCTAGCTGGCACTAGGGCCTCTAAGTTTACATGCTTCTGTAACCAAACCTCACCTCAATGACAGATCAAAAACAAAGCCTTCTTTAAATATTGCCAGTGATTGGGTAAATAAAGGTCCCTCCAGGTAGACAGAGGTTCCCATGTACAAACCTCATCGATCCAAACCTTTCAATGTATACCTACAGGATTTTCTCCATACTCAACTTTATCTTTTGCCTATATATGTGTTTCAGTGTCCTGCCAGACACAGATGTTTCCTATAGCCACAATAGTGCCAAAGCAGCTACAGGTGTTCAACTCTGACCTCACGGACCTCCAACAAGCTGGACCTGCACCTTCCCTCCCAGCCATGGATGTTCTCACAGACCTGGGAAAACATCAAAGCAGCCTATTCTTCCTGGACTTGGCCAACATTTCAGCCTTTTGACCTCGCTACAGCGCCCCCAGTGCCAGCAGGAAGTATCCAGAAGAGAATCTACACCTGTTATTCACTTGTTGTTAACAAAAGGCTGAAGTGGTGTGCTTCAGGACCAGGACAAGCAGCTCCAGGTTCTCCCAGCATTCCCCCGTCCCTACCTGCTGCTGCCTTGCGTGGCTAGCAACTCTCTCTGTTGACGACCCTCTACCCTAAATTTTCCAGGGCAGAGACTTCTCTTATTCTTAAGCGACTTGACCATTTGTTGCTATAACCCTTCTCTCTCTCTCAACCTCTTGCATGACAACCAAGAGCTGCTTCCAATGAGCCTAAATTTATATACTTTAACTTACCTTATAAAAGGCAGCCCAAGCTCCCTATTTTTAATTATAGAAAAAGGGAGGAATGTTGGGATCAGTAAGCAGGCACTTCTACAGGCAGCCCCAAGGGACCTGACAGACCAGTTATCAGGCATTTGTGAAGACACCCAGACCACCTGCTGACCACCTGGCACTACATGCGCATGCCCTGAGTCACCCTATAAGAACTCCCGGAGCCCCCCTTCTCTCTTCCTTACTCTCTTACTCTTTCTCTCTCTCTCTCTTTCTCTCTTTCTCTCTCTCCCCCCTTCCCCTAATAAACCTCCCTTGTGGAACCGATCTCGTGGTGTGATTTGTGAACCCGCGTGTAACCTCCACAGGCACACAGGCGCACATTTCTCTACAGGCCTACGTTTTCTAACAGATATTCTTCTAGTGAGAATTCTCTGTTTAGTTCTGTTCCCCATTTTTTAATATACTCACTTATAAGCGGATATTAGCCATATAATACAGGATAACCATACTACAATCCACAGACCTAGAGAAGCTAAATGACAAGGAGACTCCTAAGGAGGATTCTTACTTCTCATTCAGAAAGGCAAATAGAACAGACACCAGAAGCAGTTGAAGAGAGGGAACAGGATGGGAGCTACAATAAATGTCCTCGAAAAGACTCCACATAGCAGGGGAATGAAGCAGATGCTAAGAATCACAGCCAAACTTTGGGCAGAGGACAAAGTGGGAAAGAGTGGGGGAATAGAAGGACCCAGAACAGAAAAGAGCCCCACAAGAAGACCAACAGAGCCAACAAATCTAGGCCCCCATGGGGGCCTGCAGAGACTGATGCACCAATGAAGGACCATCATGCATCAGGAGCACCTTGACCCCTGCTCAGGTATAGCCAATAGGCAGCTCAGTCTCCATGTAGGTTTTCTGGTAAGGGGAGCAGAAACAGTGTCTGATATGGACACTGTTGCTCTTTCTTTGATCACTTCCCCCTGGTCGGGGAGCGGGGCATTGCTAGGCCACAGAGAAAGAGGATGCAGGCAGTCCTAATGAAACTTGGTAGGCTGGGGTTAGATGGTAGAAAGGGGGAGGAGGGCTCCCCTTTTCTGAGCGATAGGGGAGGATACTGGGGAGGAAAGAGAGAGGCAGGGGGCTACAATTGGGATTTAAAGTGAATAAATTATAAAAATACATTTATATTAAGAAAAGGAAGGAAGGAAGGAAGGAAAGAAAGAAAGAAAGAAAGAAAGAAAGAAAGAAAGAAAGAAAGAAAGAAAGACAAAGAAGGAAATGCCACACTGATTTGCTTATAGGCCAATCTGATAGGGGCCTTTTCTCAACTGAGGTTCCTTTTCCCAAATGATCCTAATGTGTGTCAGCTTGACCTGAAATGAAATAACACACTGACTTGGTCTGCCCAATTTGCCAACAGCTGTTCCATGAAAGGGGAAGAGTGTCACCCCAGCAAATGCTTATTGATACCTCCCCAGGAAGAGGGTCTTTTGAGAGTTTTAAGTTTGAGGAGCTTTCCAGGCTCTGAGTCTCCTTGCCATGTCCAGTGGGGAATGATTCAGTCTGAAGGAAACTGTGCAGCAACGCCCCATGATGCAATCTGTTGCTGTAGGGTACTTATAGCAGTATGTGCAACGGTGATGGCTAGATTGTGAGTTTGAGTCTCATCTGTAGTATCAAACTCACCCAACACCCTTTGAAAGAGAATATTATTCCTTGTACTTTCTTGTGTATTTATTGTGCCCATAATTCATGGTCTTTTTTTTTAATATAACATTATATTCATTTTATTTTAGTTGAAATTCAGGAGCCTGACACAGAGAACCTCTGAAAGGCTCTGCCCTGCAGACTATCAATGTAGATGCTGAGACTTATGGGCAACCTTTGGGCAGAGTGCAGGGAATCTTAGGAAAGAAATGGGAAACAGTAATATCTGAAGAGGACAGGAACTCCACAAGGAGAGCAACAGAACCAAATTCTGAGCACAGGGGTCTTTCCTGAGACTGATATTCCAACCAAGGACTATGCATGGAGATAACCTAAGACCCCTGCCCAGATGTAGCCCATGGCAGTTCAGTATCCAAGTGGGATCCATTGTAATAGGAACAGGGACTGTCTCTGACATGAACTGATTGGCCTGCTCTTTAATTACCTCCCTCTGAGGGGGAAGCAGTGTTACCAGGCCACAGAAGAAGATAACACAGCCACTCCTGATGAAACCTAATTTACTAGGATCAGAAGGAAGGAAAAAATTTCATGGTCTTTAATGTGTGAAATTGTATTATTAACTTATTTATCCTTATAAGCTTCCTTAGCACTTTTGGAAACAGCACTATGTAATGACCAGAGCTGACCACTCTGTTGCTGGGAGTTAGCTACTCTCACTGGTCACCTCCACTCTGTCCTGTAAACTGACTTCATACAAAAGAAATCTGGTACCCTCCTTCCTCATTTTTCTCTTATGCATGTTGTTTCTGGAGGAGACTGAGAACAAACTGTACAACCATTCTTTGCAGATTCAATGAGATACATACTCTTTATGTAAACCAGAAGCAGGTACTTGAGAACCATTCCATAAAAGTAATAGTATTACTGTGTGTTGCCTTTGGCAACTTGGGTGTCAACACAAACCCCAGCTGCAACAGGACCTTGGACCCAGAAATGACCCTCAGCATCAGCCTGGGCCACGATAGCCATCTCAGTACCATGGCCTGAGATGGCAGCACAGTCCATCCAGATCAGTTTAGCCCCCTGTGTCTGTATAGCCTCCAGCCATCAACATGGTCTCAGGCAGCAGCCAGACTGCTTACATCCAGATGGCTTTCAGTGGCTACATGGGCCAGAGACATCAGTACCATGGTAGAGCCATACACCCCCGTGGCAGTCCAGGCCCACATATCACCATGCCCCAGGTGGTTGCACATGACTGTTCTTCCCCATTGTTGCGTCTGCAGATCCACCTCTCTTCACAGTGCCTGAAACACTCGGCTTTGCTTTCTCTCCCATTTCTACACCAAGTACTCCATCTTTCCCTTCTCTCCATCATACATTTGCTTATCATAGTGGCACCTGCTTAGAGGATGAAGCTGGCACTTAGGTGTCTTTCCACAACCTCGGGCCTCGAGGTGGAAGTTTGGGTGTCTCTCTTCCAGCCACGCTGAAGCTGCCCCATCAAGACAGTCTAAATTAACAACTGCTGTTATAGTTTATCTCATTTTACTGATAGAATGAACACTGATAACAAAAACACTGCCATATTTTTTTCTGTTGTAATTCTCAAAAAACAAATATGTCTGTAGGATCATGTTTTAGTAGTGGAAATCCAGGCCAAAGACCAACAAATGCTTATCTTGATAAAATTTGCCAAGTGATTCCCAGTCTTATACTAGTAAAAACCCAGTCTCTGAGATTTAGAATTAAATCACTTCATGAAAGATAGAATGGAGAATTATCTCTCCATGTCCTTCTGACTGTTCAGAGCTTCTGTTTATGTTGACTGGTGTCTGAGAAAATCACCTGCTTAAGCTACTGTGATAAGATTTTGTGTCAGTCAGAGCTCAGAGTTCTTTCAAACTAATTTGTTGAAGAGAGATTTTTCTCTGTGTCTGTGTCTCCCAGTATGCATGACAAAATTAAAATTAGTACCCACCTCTGTGAAATCAGCACAAGACAGATGAGAATTGTATAATTAAGGCTCACAAACTCATGAATACATCATTAAGGAATTATTCTCTAAATAGAAACTCAAAAGGTAGGGAAAACCCACATTCTGTTTAATAAAAGAAGAGAAAACACAACTCTTTGAGTATCTCTCAGCTCAAGGGGAGTTTTGTTGGGAGTCTTGGAGTTCTGAAGGTAGAGGACATGCTGGTGGTGCTTGTGGAAAAGAAATATCATGAATCTATTGACCCCAACCATACCTCTCTGAAACAGTGTATTTGAGAGTGAGGAAAGTCCATTTTACTTTCTGACACTTGTACAAAGGAGAGGTACAGGACACTCTTCTCAGTTGTGATGTATTTATGTTGATTTTTATCTAATGAAATGGAGGAGATTCATGCTGATCAAGGAACTGGGAATCTACAGCAAGGGAAGCACATGCTGTGCAGACCTCAGTCCTAGGCTCCCCTACCTGGAGGCTCTGGAGCTTATGATCCTGTTCATGTCAACGAGACCTTTTCAGACTAACCATCTAAGAAGATTCTCAAACCAACAGCTACTTGTCTGGAGTAATGCTTTTGAAAGAAGCTTTATAATGTTGGTAAAAAAACAAATGATGAAGAATAATACAGAATGATTTCTTTTCAGTACCTCCTGCCAAACATGTACATGTTATAGAACAGACATGTACCAAATCCAGTCAGAAAAATGTAGATAATTTTCTGGACAAGATTCAGATCCATTTCTTAACTGACAGAGAAACTCAGATGACTATAACACCCCTTTAAAGAAAACATCAGTAACACTAAAGCATATCTGTAAAAATACAACCAACCAAAACAAAAGCAACCAACCAACCACCACCACCACAACCAACAGCAATAACAACAAAACAAAAATGTTTCCTTCGTTTAAAGGACAGTTGTACTTTTGAGGTTGCAGTTCACCCATCCATCCAAGAACTGTGCACCTTTCTTTTTTTATGTTTGATTAATATATTTACTTTGCATCCCAGTCATAGCCCCTTCCTCCTCTCCTCCTGATTCCTGATCCCACCCTCATCCACCTATCTCTCCTCCCCTTTTCCTTAGAAAATGTGAGTCACCCCCACCAACCGGCTCCAGCACATCAAGTTGCATCAGGACTGAGCTCATCCTCTTCCTCTAAGGCCAGGCAAGGCAGACTCTAGGAGGGGAAAGTGACTGAAAGCAGGCAAGAGAGGCCATGACATTCTCAACAAAATCATAGAAGAAAATTTTCCAAGCCCAAAGAAAGAGATGCCTATTGTTATGCCCAGTTTGTGAGAACCCCAAAGACTATCAGGAATCAACTCTGCTGTAAATAAATGAGGGTTTCTTGTATATGTGTTCAAACACAGGACCCAACTCTCACTGACACAGCAGTAGAGAAGTGGGACCCAAGCCTTGGGCAAACAGGGTTTTTAAAGGGAAAGACCACAAGCTGGGGGGGGGTTCCATTACAGGATTATTAAAGTCATAGGATCCTGAGTGAGGTATCCCCAAAGCAGAAAGACACACATGGTATATACTCACTTATATAGACCTATAAGATAGGATAAATATACTGAAATCTATCCACCTAAAGAAGATAAACAAGAAAGAGGACCCAGGGTAAGATGATCAATCCTCACTTAGAAAGACAAATGGGATGGACATTGGATGTAGGAGCAAACAAGTAACAGGACAGGAGCCTACCACAGAGGCTCTACCTAGCAGTGTATCAAAACAGATATTAAGACTCATAACCAAACCTCCGACAGAATGCAGGGAACCAAAAAAAGTGGGGGGGGGGAGTTAATACGACCTGGAGAGGACAGGAGTTCCACAAGTACCAAATATATCTGGGCACAGGGGTCTTTTATGAGACTGTTTCTCCAAACAAGGACCATGTATGCATGCAACCTAGAGCCCCTGCTCAGATATAGCCCTTGGTAGTCAGTATCCAAGTGGGTTCCCTAATAAGGGGAACAGGGACTGTTTCTCACATGAACTCAATGGCTGGCTCTTTGACCCCCCCCACCCTCAGGAGAAGCAGCCTTGTTAGGCCACAGAGGAGGACTTTGCAGCCAGTCCCGGAAGACGCCTGACAAACCAGTATCAGATGGAAAGGGAGGAGGTTCTCCCTTATCAGTGGACTTGGAAAGGAGCAGGGAGGAGATGAGGGTGGGATTGGGAGGGAAAGAGGGAGTGGGATACAGCAGGGATACAAAGTTAACAAACTGTAACTAATATATAAAAAAAAAAAAGGCAAAGGGGTGAGGTGACCTTTTAGCTGAAGCTTAAAGTACAATGGCTATTCTTCTAAACTACATCTGGATCATTGGAGAAAAATTTTCCACCCAATTCTGATTGGTTGTTGCCAGGGGAATTATCTCTATTTTCTACCAAGCATTTATTCTGTGATATTTCCTGGAAGCTGTTGCTAGGAGAGTTAACTCTGTTTTTTGCCGAGTACACATTCTGTGATATTTCCTGGTACCTGAGTTCAGCCTCCAGTCACAGGTGTGCACAAGATGGCTTCTTATCTCAAAATAGAGTCACCCAAGCTAACTTAACCTCCTCACTATAAACATACAAAAAGCTTACAGAACATCAAATAGATTAGGTCAAAATAAGAAAATCCTTCTGACACATAATAATCGAAACAGTAAACGTACAAAGCAAAGAAAAAAAAATTATTAAAAGTTGCAAGGGGAAAAGGCCAAGTAACATAGAAAGGCAAACCTATCAGAATCACACCTGATTTCTCAACAGACTCTAAAAGCCAGAAGGGCCTGGGTAGAAATTTAGCAGACCCTAAGAGCCCACAGATGTCAACACAGACTACTATACCACTGAAACTTTCAATCACCATAGGTGGAGGAAGCAAGGCATTCCATGACAAAATCAAATGGCCTTTGTGTACCTTGATCTGTGGACTCAGTAGCTGAGGCAGATGGCATTACTGCAGTGTAAAACACTCTTTGGTTAAACCACACATGCAGCCAACTGTCGGTGTCTAACCAGGTTACAGCTGGAATTCAGGTTCTGGGGCTGATTCCAGCTTAGGGAGCTTGGGGCTTCAAGAGGTCCAGCTGACTTAGACAAATAGGGCAGCTGCTTTGCCTGTGGAGTTCCGGGGTTGGCCACAACAGTTCTGCAGCAGCTGCATGGCCAGAAGTCAAATATGGGGATCCAGCAATTAAGAGCACTTCTTTCCCCCAGAATAAACAATGAGTCTCAGATGATGTTTGATGAAATAGATAGTGTGATTTATTTTTTGAACAGGGACATTATAAACCTTTGGCAGTGGGGGGGGGGTTGAGGATGAATGCATTCGATTGGCTGGGGCTAGAATGCCAGTGATGCTCAATTTGCATGGGAACAGCTTACATGACTGACCACCTGCAGCCATGGGGAGTGGGGGTGGGGATGCTGTGTCACATGCTACTGAGACAGGCACAGAAACAAGGAAACAGCTTTGTCCCACAACTTCCTTTCTCAGGATGAGACTTTAAATCTCAAGTTTAAGATTTCCAGGGTTTGAATATGTTCCAACTCCATCACATGCTAATTCTCCTGGAGGCACAGTCCTCAAGCCCTACAGAGGCAGTGTGACAGAGAGAAAGAGAGAAAGAGAGAGAGAGAGAGAAAAGAGACAAAGATAGACACATAGCCAGAGATGTAGAGAGAGACTAGACACTGAGAGACTAGACAGGTGTGGGCTTTTGAAACCCCCAATCTCTCCCTCAGTCATACTTCCTCTAATAAGGCCACAGCTTCTAATCCTCACTGTGCTACTCCCTCATAACTAAGCATTCAAATACATGAGCCTAAGGAAGCTCTTTTTATCCAAACCACCACATTACTACACAACAAATATCTAAGGCTTTTAGCTACCTTTATTGAGCCCCATAAAATCAAAACTCTTTGAATCCTTGTTTATCCTGCTCATGGTCAGTCTGAATTGAAACTAATTTTTTTTTTAACTAGTCTCTTTCTCATTTCATTCTGTCATATTCCCATCATGCGATTCAAAACATCAGGGGCTAAACTGATGCAACTCACCTATGCCCATGAACAGCCATTTGCAACCGCATGACTCTTATCTATGCCCCATGTACATACACTTGGGAAATCCTTTGCTTCAGATTCTTTAATCTCTAACTTTAAAGGTGTCTCAACTTCTTCTTTTTTTAGGGTTTTTAAGTGAGCCATTAAGTTGCTTGAATGAGCTGTCTTGAATTTCTTCTTGAAGGCACTTAGTGCTATGAACTTTCCTCTTAGCACTGCTTTCATTGTGTCCCACAAGTTTAGGTATGTTGTGTCTTCATTTTCATTGAGTTTTAGGAAGACTTTAATTTCTTTCTTTATTTCTTTCCTGACCCAGCTGTCATTTAGTAACAAGTTGTTCAGTTTTTATGTGTGTGTAGGCTTTTGGCTATTTCTGTTGTTGTTGAGGTCCAGCTTTATTCCATGGTGATCAGACAGGATACAAGGGATTATTTTAGTCTTCTTGTATCTGTTGAGGCTTGCTTTGTGACCAACTATATGGTCTATTTTGGAGAAGGTTCCATGAGGTGCTGAGAAGAAGGTAAATTCTTTTGTGTTTGGGTGTAAGGTTCTGTAAATGTCTGCTAGATCCATTTGATTCATGATCTCTGTTAGAGACATTGTTTCTTTGTTTAATTTCTGTTTTGTTGACCTGTCCTTTGTTGAGAGTGGGGTGTTGAAGTCTCCCACTATTAATGTGTGGGGATCTATATGTGGTTTAAGTTTTATCATTGTTTCTTTTACAAATGTGGGTGCTCTTGTATTTGGGGCATAGATGTTCAGGATTGTGATGTCTTCTTGGTGGAATTTTCCCTTGATGAGTATGAAGTGTCCTTCCTCATCTCTTTTTATTAATTTTGGTTGAAAGTCTATTTTATCAGATATTAGAATGGCTACTCCTGCTTGCTTCTTGTGTCCATTTTCTTGGAAAGTCGTCTTCTAACCCTTTACCCTCAGGTAATGTCTATCTTTGTGCCTTAGGTGTGTTTCTTGTATGCAACAGATTGCTGGGTTTTCTTTACGTATCCATTCTGTTAGTCTGTGTCTTTTTATTGGAGAGTTGAGTCCATTGATGTTGAGAGAGATTAATGACCAGTGGCTGTTAGATCCTTTGAATTTGATGTTGGCTGTGGTCATATGGTTGTGTGCTTGGTTGCTTTTTGTTTTACTGTAGTAAGGTTAATTATTTGCTGTGTTTTTTTGAAAGTAGCTAATTTTCTTAGGTTGTATTTTCTCTACCAGTATCTTCTGTAATGCTGGATTTGTGTGTAGGTATTGTTGAAATTTGTTTTAGTCATTGAATATCTTGTTTTCTCCGTCTATAAAGACTGAGAGTTTTTCAGGGTATAGTAGCCTGGGCTGACATCTGTGTTCTCTTAGGGTCTGCATGATATCTGTCCAGGCCCTTCTGGCTTTCATAGTCTCTATTGAGAAGTCAGGTGTGATTCTAATAGTTTTGCCATTATATGTTACTTGGCCTTTTTCCCTTGCAGCTTTTAGTATTTTTTCTTTGTTCTGTAAACTTACTGTTTTGATTTTTATATGGCGGGATGAATTTCTTTTCTGGTCAAATTTGTTGGGTGTTCTGTAGGCTTCTTGTATTCTTATTTGCCTCTCCTTGGGGAAATTATCTTCAATGATTTTCTTGAAAATATTTTCTGGGCCTTGGAGAAAGGAATCTTCTTTTTCCTTTATTCCTATTATTCTTAGGTTTTGTCTTTTCATATTGTCTTGGATTTCTTGGATGATCTGTGTCAGGAATTTTTTTGGATTTAACATTTTCTTTGACAGATACATCGATTTCTTCCATTGTATCTTCTACACCTGAGATTCTTTCTTCCATTTCTTGTATTCTGTTGGTTATGCTTACCTCTGTAGTTCCTGTTTTCTTCCCTAAATTCTTCTTCTACATTATTTCCTCCATTTGTGTTTTCTTTAATTTTTCCAGTTCTATCTTCAGAACTTGAGTTGTTTTGTTTACTTCCTTCACCTGTCTGATTGTATTTTCCTGTTTTTCCTTTAGTTCCTTCAACTCTCTTTCTTTTATTTCTTTCAGTGATTTAATTATTTCTTCTCTGAAGGCTGCAAACTGTTTGGCTGCATCTTCCCATATTTCTTCACAGATGGCCATAATCTGCTTGTCTTTAACTTCCTCCATGTCTTTATGGATAGCCATGATCTGTTTGGTTTTATCTTCCTCTAATTCTTTACTTATTTTATTTGTTTCCTCTATTATCCTCTTCATCAGCATAGATGTAAGGTCACCTTCTTGATTTTCTATTATGCTGGGTTGTCCAGGGCTGCTCGCCCCTGGATGGCTGGGTTCTGGAGATGCCATATTGCTCTGTCTTTTGTTGGTTGAGCTTTTACGCTGACCTCTACCCATTGGGCTGTTTTAGGTGCTGGCTGTTAGTTTCTGTGCTTCCTGGAGTCCTGAGGTAGGGAGAATCCCCTTTCCCGGAAGATGATTTTTCCTGAATGAGGACTCCTCTGCTTTTTGGGAATGGTCACTGTATGGCCAGTGTTTCTCAGGAATTGCCACTGCTCTACTCAGGTGTATAGACCTGCGTAGTAGCTGTGGTCTTTATTAGTCAGGGGGGCTCTCCTCTTGCCCGTAGAAGTCCTCAAGACATCTGCCCCGCTGCTGGGTTTCTCGTTCTGAATTTAGTGAGCTGTTGTTGTTGTTGTTGTTGTTACACTGTTTTCCAGGTACAGCCCTCTTGAAGATCCTGCTGATTCCCTAGCTGTGGGGTTTTCTCCTAACAGGGAAACTCAGTCTGTTATCCTGGGGCACACAGTTCTGTTTGGGAAGGTGAGAGGAGCACCCAGCGAGTCTCTGGGCCAGGGGCTGAGTGCTCAGCTCTGGGCCTGGAGAATGTGCGCCTAGGTTGAGTTGGCGCCTGGGGGTGCCGTTCTGGTCTGGAGGCTGGGCGCCTCAGTCTGGGCCGGAAGCTGTGTGTCCCTGTCTGGGATGGCGGCTGTGGGAGCCGCTTTGGCCCAGAGGCTCTACACTCTGATCTGGACTGGCAGTGTGTGTCCCTTTCTGGGCCAGAGGCTCTGCATGCCTGTCTGGGCTGGCAGCTAAGGGCTCTGTTCTGGGTCGGAGGCTTGGCGCCTCACTTTGGGCCAGAGGCTGTGTTTCCCTGTCCTGGATGGCGGCTGGGGGCACCACAGAAGGCTCTGTGCACAGATCTTGGGCAGAGTGCTCCCCCGTCGGTCCCCTGACATTTACTAGTTATTGAATGAGTGACCTGAGGTCTGTCCCAATTAATTTCCACACCGTAGGCTTTCCTCTCACCTGGCAATCATGAACGCTGGTGTTTTAGGTCCCTGGGTTCAGTCTCCTATTCACTGTGCCAACACTGCTGTCCCGTTCCTCAGACACAGTGTCTTCCTGGCGCCGCCATCTTCATTCTGCGGTGTCTCAACTTTTACTGTGTCTCCACATTTATAACTTTAAAACATGTAAGGTCATGTTTGTGTATATATCTGGGCTTACACATAAACCGTGGTGTGTGCATGGAAGTTAGAGGACAGTTCCTGGAATTGGTTCTGTATTTCAACTTTGTGGTTCTAGGGATGGAACCCAAGCTGTCAAGCTAGAAAGCAAGCACTTTTCTTTGTGGCGACCACTCACAGTTTCTTTTCTGTCTTCCCCTTTGAAAGCAAGATGACTTCTAGGATGGCCTTTTTACTTCCAATTTGTGTGCCTTTTTCCACAGGCTTAAAAATTCCTGGGGCTTATTTGAGCCCCAATCTAATTCTATGCTTTAACATTAAGTGCAATATTTTTTTAAATCAAGCTTTACAGTTTTTCCATTTACAATCCAATAATTAATGATGATCTACCCAAAATGTTCAAAAGAATCTCCTGTTGACACATGATCAAATAATCTACCAGGTGTAGGCGGTAGAGTGCCCTTGAGGAGCTGTGAGGTGGCACTTGACCTTGGGGTCTGAGTTTCTGTTTCTGGCCTCTGAGGGAAGCCTGGATTTGTTCTATATGTGTGGATGGAAAAGCAACTTTTATTTACCTGTTTCAAGTGTTGTCTTGTTGTCCTTCTGCTAACCTAGGCCTAATCCTGGAAGCTTCTGGGCTCTGTACAATCTAACCTAGGCCTAGAATATTTTCAGCCTCTGAAACTTACTGCTGAAAGAGCTCACCCTTTCCTGTTCTTCCTGAACTCTGAGCTGCCTGACTCAATTCAGCTGTTCTGGCTCAAACTCCTCTCTCAGCTGACTTATTCAAGCTGGCTCTCTCTCTTGGTCTTGGAATTGTTCTGTTTGGCCTCAAACTAACTCCAGCAATCTTTTCTAACCTGCTGGCTCCTTTTCATTCTTTGACTTGTTCTTTCTTCACTTTTGTCTAGCTTGTTCTCTCATTCAACCTTTCTCTGTTAAACTCTCCCAGTAAAACTGCCTCTGTTTCTCTGCATTGTCTCTTAAGTAGCTTCCCTTTTCTCTCCTTGTGAGAGTTGGGCATATCTAATTCTGTTAGGTCTTTCTCTGATTTGTCAATTAAGTGTTTCAGCCACTCAATTAACCATTACTTTCAAATATGGGTGCTTCCTTCTACAAACTAACTTTATCTTCATTGTTTTGGATTAAAGGTGTGTACCAACATGTTTGGACCTAAGCTTTTCTTTACCTGAAACTGGCTGTATACCAGGCTGGCCTTGAACTCAGATCTACTTGCCTCTGTTTCATGGATCAAAGGGGTGTTTTTTGTTGTTGTTGTTTTTGTTTTTTGTTTGTTTGTTTTTTCTAGCCAGATCAAACAGAGCTACAAGATTTTTGGATGTAATCTCTTGCCTGCTGGGCCATAGAGACCTTGAGGGTCTTTGGATATGATCTCTTGCCATAAAAGCCACATTCTGAATTAAAATTCCCTTTATACCTGGATACTTTCTAAGGTGCATTGCAGGAAGGAGAATAACTTGCTGCTGTGAATTGTCATGGGATCTGGGAAATCCGTGAACACAGAATGTGTTGTAACAGCTTCCTTCAGCCAAGCAAGTCAGTTATGGAATGAAATGAAATCACTCCCATCCTTGGTGTCATGGATACTGCTTCATTTCAGGAGTTCTGCAGTCAATTTTTAAGTTTCCTCTGGTTTACCCATTTCTTTTTCCTCAGTCTTGTTAATAACTGCGTCACAGTGATTTTGATTTTATTTCTAGATGTACATGAGTTTATTGTTTCTCATCCAAGAATTGTAAAAACATATCTCCCATATAGCTGTCTTCATATGAAACAGAATGTTAGGGTAAGGAACATTGCAATGTTTGATCCCTGAGATTTGCATATATTCTAAATAGTTAGAAAGCCAACCTTAGCTCTTTCTCTTCTACTTCCTAGTTATTAATATATGATTGCTTTAGAGTTTCCTTCTCTGCAGGTTTCTGGAGCCTAAACCATGAGAACACTGGCTTGCACCTGTAGTTGGTAACAAGTAGCACCTGACTTTAGTTATTGCCTTTAAACTTCTGTTTCATCTCATTTTATATGGGGGAGAGACTAGATTCCATCATTGCACTGAAGGAAGAAGTATTAAGTTGTAAGGTGTCTAATGTTTAATGAATTATGCTGAAATTTTCCATCACAAGCATAGTAGTGTTCATTAATAAAGGGAGAATACTGAATGCTTAATTATTGTGTCAGAGATCAGAAGCTTTTGAAAGTAATTACTCTTAAACCAGGCATGCTGGTGAACAACTTTAATCTTAGTCCTTGGGAATCAGAGGTTGGCAAGTATATGATATCGAATTTATTGGACTAATATGATTAAATCACTATGAATTTTGATAAGGTTTACAAATTTCATTTTCACATTCACAGTCACAGTAGTGGCAAAGCCAGTTTTACAAATCTTCATCAGATCCATTTTTTTTTT
>NW_026590627.1:0-3810 GCF_907164565.1 Psammomys obesus | reverse complement strand
CCTTCTCTAAATTTCAAATAAACATTTATTATGGCATTAGTTTTAATGAAAAAGCATCAATAATAATCGTTCAAATACTTAAACTCTCTTAAATATTTCTATAAATAAATGAGAGAATAAAGTAACTGGCTTTGATTATTCTATAACAATGCTGATGGGTCTTTTCAGAATTAAGATGTGAACTCAGAAACATAAATTCTCACTCCCACTATTAATGTCCTCTGTATCAAAAGATGCCATTACATTATAAAAATTAAGAGTATAGTGTTTGCCCAATGAAATATAGAATATTTTATTCTTAATTGAGTTTTCCAGGTATTTTCATTTTTATCGTTTGTTTGTGTTGATGTGGAGGAATCCGTATATGTATATATGTCATAATACATGTTAGTGCATGTGAAAGGTAAATAATCCAATTAAAATTGGATTACTTGATTTGTTGCCTTTTAATTTCCGGAGTTCTTTATATATTCGGCACATCATCCCTCTGTCAGATAAAGTGTTGGTGAAGATCCTTTCCTAGCCTGTAAGCTGGTGTTTAGTTCTAATAACAGTGTCCTTTGCTTTGTAGAAGCTTTTCAGTTTAATGAGGTCCCATTTGATTGTTTATCTTAGAGCCTGTGCTGTTGGTGTTCTTCTGTTCAGAAACTTGTCTCCTGTGCCAATTATTTCTAGATTCCTCCCCACTTTTTCTTCTAACCGTTTAATGTTTCTGGTTTTATGTTGAGGTCTTCGATCCACTTTTTTTTTTTTTGAGTTAATTTTGTATCCAGCCACTTTGATGAAAGTGTTTATCAGCTGAAGGAGTTCTCTGGTTGAATTTTTGGAGTCACTCGTTTATGATAGCTTATCATCTGCAAATAGTTTTACTTTGGCTTCTTCCTTTGAATTTGTATCCCCTTGATCTCTGTTAGCAGTCTTCTTGTTCTAGTTAGGACTTCAAGGACTACGTTGAAGAGGTATTGGGTGACTGGGCAGCTTTGCATTGTGTCTGATTTTAGTGGGATTAATTTAAGTTTCTCTACATTAAGTTTGATGTTGGCTATAGGCTTTCTGTACATTGTCTTTACTGTGTTTAGGTTTGTGTCTTATATCCCTGATCTCTCCAAGACTTTAAAAAGGAATGGGTGTTGGATTTTGTCCAATGCTTTTTCAGCATCTTAGGAGATGATCATGTGTTTTTTTTCTCCTTCAGTTTGTTTATATGCTGCATTACATTAGTGGATTTCCATATAATGAACGACTCCTCCATGCCTGGGATAAAGCCTACTTGGTCATAGTGGATGATATCTTTTATGTGTTCTTGGATTCAGATTGCAAGTATTTTATGGGGTAGTTCATAAGAGGAATAGGTCTGAAGTTCTCTATTTGTGGTAAGTATTTGTGTGTTTTATGTATGGAGGTGACTCTGGATTCATTTAATGAGTTTGGTAAATTTCTTTCCTTTTCTATTTTGTGGAATAGTTTGAAAAGAATTGGAGTTAGCTTTTATTTGAAGGCCTGGTAGAAATCTGTGCTGAGGCTAACTGGCCTTGGGCATTTTTAGGAAGGAAGATTTTTGATGATTGTTTCTATTTCCTTGGAGAAAGAAGGACTATTTAATATTTTTACCTGATCTTGATTTAATTCTGGTGAATGGAATTTATCAAGAAAATTGGATTTTTGTGGTAGGTATTGATGAAATTTGGAATTTCTCATTGAATATCTTGTTTGGTCCATCTATGTTGACTGAGAGTTTTGCTGGTTGTAGAAGCCTGGGCTGACATCTGTGTTCTCTTAGTGTATTCATGCTATCAGTCCAGACCCTTCTGTCTTTCAAAGTCTCTACTGAGATGTCAGGAGATATTCTGATGGGTTTCCTGTAATATGTTACTTTGTCTTTTTCCCTTGAACATTTTAGTATTTTTTCTTTTTTCTGAATACATAGAGTTTTGATTATTATGTGGCAGGAGAATTTTCATTCTGATCTAATTTATTAGGCCTCTTGTATGCTTATAGGCCTCTCCGTTAAATTGGGGGAATTTTCTTCTACGATTTTGAAAATATATTCTGGGACTTGGAAATAGGAATCTTCTTTTTCTTCTATTCCTATTATTCTTAGCTTTTGTCTTCATGTTGTCTTGGATTTCTTGGATGGTTTGAGTCAGGAATCTTTTGGATTTATTATTTTCTTTGACGAATACATCGATTTTTTTCTATTATATCTACCACACCTGAGATTCTTTCTTCTATCTCTTATAGTCTGTTGGTTATGCTTACCCCTTTAGTTCGTGTTTTCTTTTCTAAGTACTTTCTCTTCATGGTTTTCTCCATTTGTGTTTTCTTTCCTTTTTCCAATATTATCTTCAGATCATGCACTTTTTTTTTTTAATTTCCTTCATCCTTCTGACTGTGTTTTCCTGTTTTTCTTTCAATTCCCTCACTGGTTTGTGAAAACGTTCCATGTTTTTTTATTTTTATTTTTTTAATTACATTCAATGACTTATTTTTTTCCTTTGTGAAGGTCGCATATTTTTTGGTTGCATCTTCCTGTATTGCTTTACAAATGCTCATAATCTGTTTGACATTATCTTACTCCATTTCTTTAAGGATGGCCATAATTTGTTTGAACTTATCTTCTATTTCTTTACAGATGGCCATACTCTGTTTGACTATCTTTCTCTAGTTCTTTATTCATTTTATTTGCTTCCTCCATTATCCTCTTGTGAATCATAAATGTAAGGTCATCTTCTTGAATTTCACTTATGACAGAGTGCCCAGGACTACCTTTCCCTGGATAACTTATTTCTGGAGATGTCATATTGTTTTACATTTTGTTGGTTGTGCTTTTATGCTGGCCTATTCCCTTCTGGCTGTCTCAGGTGTTGGCTATTAATTTCTGATGGAATCCTGGGATGGGGAGAATGCCCTTGGCAGTTTTCTGAAGGAGGCCTCCTCAGTTTTGGAGGTTTGGTCAAACAAACGGTGGTACTTCTCAGGAATTGCCACAGTTCACCTCAGGCATGGACCCGTGTGGTAACTGTGGTCGTTGTTAATCAGGATGGCTCTCCTCTCACCAACAAAAATTCCAGGAGACATGTGCCCTGTCGCTGGGTTTCTTGCTCTGAATTTAGTGAGCTGCTGCTGCTCTTATGCTCTGTTTGAAAGGTACAGCCCTCTTAAAGAACCGTGGAACCCGTGGTTTTGTCTGTTTAGCTTGGGATACCTGGTCACACCTTGCCGCAGTATTTCAGGGCTGATCCAGTGGCTCTCAGGCTTCTGTAGGTTTGAGGTTGGAGCTTTGTGCCCCAGTACCCTAGATATAATAAGTGGCAGGTGAGCACAGCACATGTGCAGGCAGCAGAAGGCCAGAGCCTAGAGTCTGTAGGAACCCAGAAACGTTTCTGGAGCTGGTTGTACTGAGGTTGGACTGATGTTACCTCCACCATGGTTTTTCCTCCCAAAAGGGAGACCCAGTCTGTTGTGTTTTGGGGTCCACTGTTCTGTCTGGGATTGTGAGAAGGACATGCAAACACTGGCACATGGCTCTCCCTCTCTGGTTATTGAGTGCGTGCGCACTAGTGTGCCTGGGATCTAGTAGGAGCCCTGTAGACTTTCCTGAGATATTTTCAGGAGTCGCAGTCATCTGAGTGCCCTGAGCCCGGACCTGCTCTTTCCCTTCACTGTGGAGTTTTCTCACACCTGGAAATCGCAGTCTGTGGTGTTGTGGAAACCACAGTTTAGTCTGGGACAGTGATCAGAACATGCAGGCATGTGGTTTTGAGCTGGCAAACCAGCTCCTGCCAGGACCAGGGTATTTTCCTGGGTTTA
>NW_026590626.1:0-5074 GCF_907164565.1 Psammomys obesus | reverse complement strand
CTGCCGAGGGTGAGGAAGTACAGGAAAGGGTGGTGAGGCAGAGGGATGAATGAGAACAAACTGTGATTAGAACATATGAATGGAATTTCCATGCTGAGCCCACTATCTTGTATGTAACCGTTAGGTAGGCAGAAACCAGGAACTGGGTCTTTGCCCAGTACCTTGTTGTATGGGCCATCACCTGAGAAGATGGTGGGTCAGAGCCCTGATGCTCTGTCTTGCCTTTAGCTACCAGATTCCAAGGGAAATGGAGACAGAGACAGTCCTTCAGAAGTTTACCCAGGTAGCTGAGTCTTGTCTCTGAGACAGGTGTTGACAGTTTTCCTGTCACCTCCTCTCTCTGTGTGTAGCTAGGGTGGCTTCTGCCAACATTATCATCCTGCTGGGAAGCAGGTGTTGTAGGTGATGGTCTGAGCCTGGACAGCAGCTGGCAGGGTTTCCGGGGTTGTGGCGGTTGTTTGTTTGTTTGTTTGTTTGTTTGTTTGTTTGTTTGTTTTGTCCCAGTTTTGTTTGTTTGTTTGTTTGTTTGCTGTTTTGTTTTAGAGGTTTACTAACATTCATTGTGTTGGTGGGCACACACAGGCCACAGATGGATGTGGAGGTCAGAGGACAATTGGCAAAAGTTGTTCCCTCCTTTTAAAAGATCGACTCTGGGGCTCAAACTCAGGACTTCAGTGGTGACTTCATTTACCGAGCCATTTCACGGGTCCTTAAAGAGAAATGTGAGGATCTGGGGCTCCAGGCACACACCTGTAATCCCAGCACTCAGGGAAGCAGAGGCAGGCAGATCTCTGTGAGTTCAAGGTCAGCCTAGGCTACAAAACAAATACAGGACAGCCAGTGCTACACAAAGAAATCCTGTCTTGAAAAAATGAGAGAGACAGAGACAGAGAGAGAGAAGAGTTTGAGGGATTTCTGTTCCTTAACTGAAGCTTGAGAGCTTTCATTGGATCACAGCACTGTTCAAAAGGCTGAAGTCCACGTCTCAGCTGAACTATACTGACTTCACTTCCCCGTCTGCTCCTGTCAAATGAAAAGCACACTGCGTGCTACCAACCTACAGTGGCACAGAGGATCCTTCCCATTCCAAAAGGGAGGAGCAGAGCACAGCAAAGAAAATCGACACAAACCCAGGAAGCAAACACCAGCTCCTGATGCTCCATGCCTGGCTTCAGGGACTTGTGCTGGGATTAGGCAGCCCCACCCCTCAACTCTGCCCCCTGAAGCACACAAGGTCGCTCTTGGCTTGGCTGCACTCCTCATCTGTGGCTATTCTCAGCAGATGTCCCCTGGTCCTGCCATCACCAATATCCTGAGGTCTTCACTGAAACTTAGGCGTCACCTTCACAGCTTCACACAGGAGTCTTTCAGAGCCTCTGTGCAGGGCTTCTCATTCTGTCACACACTGAGAGGAGTTGGGATTTGGGTGTGAAATGTTCCCCATGGCACATCTGTCTGAACACTTGGTTCATAGAGGGTGGCTCTCTAAGAAGGTTGCAAAACCTTTATGATGTGGACATTCACTAGAGGAAGGACAACTACCTGCCCTCTCTCCCCCCAGCTTTTCCACATGGATTCTGAGGAGCTGATGTGACAAACACTTTGCCAATTAAGCCAACACTCCAGCTCCTAATATTCTTTTCTCTAAAATAAAATTTTGGTGTGCCTGAGCGTTTGCCTTCATGGATGGGCATGCACCATGTTTGTGCCTTGTGTTCCCAGAGGCCAGGAGCCTTGGATCCCCTGAAACTGAAGCTCTAGATGGCTGTGAGCTGCTGTAGGGGTGCTGGGAACCAAGATCAGCCATTGTGCTTACCTGATGCTTCATCTCTCCTGGCTCCCTTTTAAGTTTCTGATTAGTATTGTGTGGCGATGTTGAAGTCAGATTCAGTTCACAGAATCAGCTCTTTATCCACCTTTACACAGGTTCTAGGAATCAAACTCAGGTTGCCAGACTTGAATGGCCAGGGTCTTTGCCAGCTCACTCCACCTCCTACCTTTATCCCCCATATTTTTTAGTAGCAGGATTCACACACTTGAATCATGGTGTCATTTTACATTCTAAAAATTGCCAAGATTTGCTGTGCTGTGGGGCCACATGCTTTTAATCCCAGCATTTGGGAGACAGATGGATCTCTGAGTTTGAGGTTAGCCTGGTTTACAGAGTGAGTTCCAGGACAGTCAGGACTACACAAAGAAACCCTGTCTTAAAAAATAAAAAATGTCCAGGCTCACAAAGAACTTTTGCCTATGTTTATTGTATCTGTTCATATTCATCTTCTTAACAATTAGAACTGAAGCATTTTAAATCTTGCAAGTCAGAAATTACTATATTATATGTTTACATAAGTATCACACTTTTTGAAGTAATCCTGCTGTTTTTGGTTTGTTTTGATTTCATTTGGGGAATAAGGCAATGGGTTTAAGTTGAGGGTGTTTCAAAACAGCGTCTCATGCACCTCAGGCTGACTCAAATCCTTTGTGTAGCTAAAGATGAATTTGAACCCCTGATCCTCCCGACTCCCAAGTGCTTAAATTAAAGGTATGAGTGTCACCACTTCTAGCCAGTAACCCATCCTTTTCAAAACAAAATGATTAGTAAGAGAAACTCACACCTGATGAAAGTTTCAAAATCTCTTTAGTAGCTGACATCACAATTCCCAGATCTGCTTTTTGTTCATACTGTCCTACATCTTTGTTTTATTGAGTCATATAAAGTCTGACTTCATACAAATATCGATTGAAAAAGGAAGTGCCTACCAGCTGCCACACAAGAGTTTGGAGACCCCCCCCCCCATGATGTAATGAGCAAGAGCCCCTTGTTCCTGGGATCCCACTGTTAAATTCTGAGAGAGAACTTGACAACCATAAACATTGTCTTGAGAGTGTTGGCAGATGATGATGGGAGCCTTTCCCACTTCAGTTATTCTAGAGACAGGATAGGGTTTGGAGCTGCTGCCCCTGAAGTAGAATAAGGTAGAAAAGACCAATTATTATACTGATGTGTTGATTTATTTAGTGAATTACCTACTCTGCTTGTCCTGCGTCTTTGCCAAGCATAACTTCACCTGCTACCTGAAACGGGATGACCTGAAGAAACAGATGAGACAGTGGTTTGTTACTTAAACTGCCAAGTACACTTTGTCACCACACCTCGTGGTCCTGGTGCAAATACAAACTAGACCCAGGATTGACTCTTCCCAGAAGCTATCCTGGTGTCAATCCCTGGTTACTCCACCTCTCTTCCACTCTCATTGGTGTCAGAGTGCTTAATCCAGAAAGATTCCCACAAAACCTCTACCCTGCCAATATGTGTGAGACATCTGCCTGAAGACAGACCAAGACAGAAGAGGTAGGGAGTGCGGAAGAAACTGAAATCTGCTTTCACCATCTGAGCTCTGATAAGCGGCTTGTTAACTCATAACGACACTTTATTGCTTAGAGTGTTTTAACTATGAAGTTCTTGGGACATCAAAAACTTTTTTTTTTTTTTTGACGGAAGGAGTGTCAAGGTACAAGAGCAAATGATTTCATAATGAACTTTGAATTAGAAACACATGCTGTAGAGAGTTCTTGTCACATGAACAACTTTGAAAATCGTCTTCACTAGCAAAGACTCATGGTTGGATACACTAAATAGTATAAGGACTTGTCACAGACACACATGAAGGACTTCAGGCATAGTCTCCTTACTCTACTGAGATCCCCTGCCTTTCCCCCACCCCTCTCCTCACCACCTAACCAGATGAGCCATCTCATCATGCCTTACCTCTTGATTCCATTGCATGCCAACAAGAGAGCTCAAGCAGACCAATGCAAAGTCCATTTGGGCTGTATGGCTCCTGTCATGCTTCCAACACTCAGGGGGATAAAGGCAGGAAGATTTGGGCTGGCCTGATCTTCACAGTGAGAAAAGAAAGAACTTTAACAACTCCAACTCCAAGGAGAGGAGCTGGCGGGAGAGTGAACAGGAAGAAGATGGAGCCAGGCCACCAGTGCTGGTGTGCTAAGGAGGGGCAGGCTTTTGTCTTGAGTGCAGCCTGGGTGACCTCGGTGCTCTTCAGTTAGCACAGAAAGCTTGATAATCAGGTCTTATTTGCTGGGGCAGGCAGCTTCTTCAAAGGTGATGTCCATAGCAATGTGGTGAAATGCCTAACAGCTTCTGCTGACTGACTTGTCTGTGTGCTCATCTGTGTACTCTTCTTCCTGGAAAGATGTGGACAGGAAATACAAAGCAGAGGTTAAGTTCACAAAGTAGGAGCAGAGAGCTGATGTCCACAGCTGTGTCCTGGCTCTTCTACCCTGTGTCTTAAGTTTTTAAATTCACTACAAATATGGAGACCTAAGAGTTTTCAACCTACAAAAGTCTTTATTTCTGTCTTCTGAGGAATGAGAAAGCTTGGCCAGTGTGGATCTAAATTTCCTGAAGGCCACACCTAGTAGAGTCTGAAGGAGCTGCTTTCTTCAGTAACATCAGACAAGGTGGCACAAGTCTTCACCCATAGCGAGAGGCAGAGTCAAGTGGCTGTCTCTGACTCTGAGGCCAGGCTGATCTGCACAGCAAATTCCAGGCCAAAGACAAAAACAAGAACAAAGAATCATCAATCAAACAAACAAACCTGTCTCCAGGGCCTGAAGAGATAGTTTAATCAGTTACCCAGCAGTGGGGAGGCAAACACATGGTGATACCTGGAACTCACTAACCAGGCAACAGACACAAACTGCTGGTGACTGTCAGATTCAGTGAGAGACCCTGCCTCAAAAGAAAAGTAAGTGGAGGGCAGTGAGGAAGGAAGATGCTCAACATTGGCCTCTGCCTCCACACGCCTGGACAAATGTGTGCTTGGACACTCCCACATAAGCTTGGACACGTAATTAACTGGTGATCATAGAACAGTAGCCACAACGTTCCTGTCCTCACACTTATCACCCTGGGAGGACCAGGAGGAAAGTGTGACTCCGATGCCACCTCGGCATTATATCTCCTGAGCTTGAATAAATGACTGCCTCACAATGAGGGGTTCTTGTGTTCTAAACATGAAAATAATTTTTGATTTCTCTTAGAGATGTGAAA
>NW_026590625.1:0-7361 GCF_907164565.1 Psammomys obesus | reverse complement strand
TGGTAAGTACATTTTCTACTATCCCCCTCCCAGGCTTATTATGCTGGAAACATCCTTTGCAATTCAGGGCTAGATGAACTTTTAAACTGGGATGAGCAACATCAAACTGGTGAAATGAAAAGCATTAGGTTACCAGTTTCTTTAGAACTTACACCAATGAATTGCTTTTACTCACGCCCTGTGGTTGAGAACTGGAGCATAGGAACTGAACAGGTGTGCCTGGAAAGCCAGTTACTCAAAGACCTGAGGAAGGACATTTGCTTGTGTCCAAGAGGCCAAGGCCAACTTGGATATGACAGAGCCTATCTCTTTTAAGAGTAAATCTTAGAAATCATACTTTGGATTTCTAGGTTGTTGTTACTGATCTTTGGTCAGAGATATTTACCCTCATCGCACTCTGCAGGACATAGTCCAGTGCTGTTAAATATAGTGTATGAGATTTACAGCGTCTTCCAGATCTGCTGTTCCTTGACATTATTGTTTGTCACTTGTCAGCTGAGTCCTGTAAGTCAAGGTCTGTGCTTAGGGAGAAAACTCAGTGATTCTTCCACTGACAAATCGTAAATTTCAGAGTAAATAAAGAAACTGTGAAAGATTAGAACTTAAGATACTAAATCTTAATAATGAAATACTTATCAGTTTTTCTACATGTCTTTTATGCAAGGCAAACTGAATGACTTTCCTACAAGGCATTATTCCTCTGTTTATGCTATATCACATATAAAGAGAAACTATGGTATCTCTGATAGGAAAGTTTGAAAAATTAATAAACAATAACATTTCAAGATTTGAACTCAATCTACAAATACCTTATTGTCCTACTACCCCAAATTCTCACATCCTTGCTTCGAAGGTCCCAAGTAAGCATTTTGCACGAGTTATTTCCCCTGAATACTGTGGGCACGTTCTACTGTGGACTGTATTTTCCCCTCTCTGTAATCTTGACTTTTCCTTTGTCTGCTGTTTTCAGAAACAACATTTGCATCAAAAAGAGTTCGTGGTCTATGTTATATAATTTTGAGTGCTAAGTAACTGATGTGAACTTAGCCACATTTAGATGACAAGAAGAATAGAAATCTGTTTTTATTAGTTATTGATAGGAATTACCTTGCAGTGAAACTTTAAAATGGTCACACACAGATAAAATCACCCAGACCATAAGGGCAATTTTCACAAGTGTCCTGAAGTCATATGCAGTTTTCATCAAGAGAATATGTACATATGCATCCATTTTGGATGGGTTCAACAAAGGTCCCTTAGACGGAGAATTCCACTGGCTGCTCACTCTGGTTTCACTTAAGATTTTACACATCCTCTCACTGACATTTAAGATCAGTAATTGGCAATGAAGTGCTCAGTAATACTTTTAAATGAGCTGTGTTATATATGTGTGCATGCATATATAACATATTACATAATACGTATTGTTTATGCATGTGATAGATAAATATATCACATACATTTTTAAAAGTTGTCATTAAGCTACGTTGCTACTTCCCCACTGACTCATCCTAACACTGTTATATGCATCAATGCATCATTAAAAGTGTCTGTCTTTTTCTTAAAGATTTCTGAAGGCCTGGAGAGTTGGGTCAGCAATTAAGGACACTTGTTCTTGAAGAAGATCCAGGGTTAGTTGCCAGCACCCATATGTGGGCTCACAGTCACCCATAACTTCAGTTCCTGGAGATCCAGTGGCCTCTTCTGACCCTCACAGAATCAGGTACATAGATGGTGTACAGACACAGGCAAAATACTCATACATGTAAAATAAATCTAAAAACAAAATAAACTCAGCCCCTCCCTATCAAAAGTCTTTTTTTAAAATTTTTTATTAATTACACTTTATTCATTTTGTATCCCCCCCATAAGACCCTCTCCCCTCCCCTCCCGATCCCACTCTCCCTCCCCTTTCTGCATGCATGCCACTCCCCAAGTGTCTAAACCAAGAATGCAAACATAATTACAATCGATTAAAGCTAAAGGAATAATATCTTTGAAAGCAAAAAGTATCCAGCCTTGCTGAGCGTGCACAGTACTTTAATCCTAGCACCCAGGAGGCAGGGGCAAGTACATTGCTGTGGGTTTGAGGACACCTCGGTATAAATAGTCAGTTCCAGGACAATCAGAGTTACATAAAGAAAGACCCTGTCTCAAAAAAGGAATCAATCAGTCAATAAAAAAATCAATCTTGTGGTGCCATTGTAATCATCAAAAATTTCTCACTAGCATAGTACAGAATTAAAATTGTGTATGCTTCCCTTTGTTTATTAACTGATTGACCAATATCTCCAAGTAACAACAATCTCAGACTTCCTTCACTGCAGGATACAATTTTCTATAGGTAAACCCATTTTATTTTGTGAAGAGAACCACAAAACTTCTGTACATCTTAGGAACCCAAGAAATTCACTGCTTACTTCACATAATTTTTTTTCATAAAGCCAACTTTTGTGCATAATGTATGAATTAAAATATATATAAAACCATGTTGTATTATTTTGGTATATTTTAAGATATATTTGTCTTAAGGTAATTTTATTATAGAGTATGTAATAAAACAATTGACATGTTTAAAAAAAAAAAGAGTTCGTGGTCAGGTGAGTTAACATTGACTGATGTGGCAGTTTTGAGGAGACCTTGGGAACATGGCCCATAGAATCAACCAAGTAAGGCTCTTTGGGGCTTACAGAGACTGAAGTGACCACCCCAATGTCTGCCTGGGTCTGTGCTAGTTCCCCTGCAAATATGGTATGGTTGTTTGCTTGGTGTTTTTGTGGGACTCCTTACAGTGGGAACAGGAGTGTCTCTTACTCTTTTGTCTGCTCTTGGGACCTGTTTCTTCTTACTGGGTTTTTTCACCAGCCTTGATATGAGGGTTTGTGCCTAGTCTTATTGTAACTTGTATTAATAATACAATATATTTGGTGTGGCAAGATTGCTCAGTGGATAAAGGTCTCTTCCATCAAGCATGATAACCTGAATTCAATCTCCAGGACCTATTATGGAAAAGAGAGCCTGCCTGTTGCAAGGTGACCTCTGACCAGTACATGAATATTGTGGCATGAATGTGCATATCCATGCATGAACACACACACACACACACACACACACACGCACCTGTGCACAATACACAAAATAAATAATTGTAATTATACATGTTCAACTTATTTGGGTAATGTTTATATTTAAACCTTCAAATTGAACCATTCTGTTGTATGTCTTAGCCCCTGCCCACAAAGATCACCATATGACAAACTTTGCATTGTCCCTTTATGTCTGACAGCCGAAATGTGACAAGTACAAAGCATACCCAAATGCCTGTACCAGAGAACAGGATCCAGTTTGTGGAACTGATGGACAAGCTTATAGCAATGAATGTGTTTTCTGCAATGAAGTAATATAAGAACACCTATTAAATATTGAATCTTTTTAAGTAATGGAGAAATTATAAGGACACGATAGAACCCTGCTTCTGATAACGCAGACATAACACACACAAGCAATAAACTCTGTTATCTCTAAAGCCATAGCATCTCACTTGCACCTTTCCTTGAAATTCTCATTTGCAAACCTTGCATCGTCAGTTGACCCTTCAGTATGACTGTAATGAATACTCTACAAATGTATCCAGCAGCTATATTATTATGGACGGCTAGCCACAGCATACTGGTGAACAAGATGCCATAATTCCAAACTCAGATCCTGAATACAATGATCCTGCTGTATGAGAAGAATACTCAAGTATAGAACCTAGAAATCCATCACAATTGAATCTAATACTAAGGAGAGGGATCTCTATGATGTGCTTTGTCTACTGAACTTGTTGACCCCTTCCTGACACTCCTAAGGGACAGGGCAGTCTGGGAGCCCTTCCATGCTAGCTCCTCTCTGCGCTATTATTCTGAACCAGTCTCTTCTTGCATGAGGAGTGTGTAAAAAATTGCTTACTGGATGCTAATAAATCCACATATATTCTTTTTTACTTTAATTAAGCTGCATTCTTACCTTATTCCACACCCCCTCTCTCTCTCTGTGTCCCTCTCTCTCTCTGTCTCTCTCTTTATCCTGTTTTGTTCCATAATCATTTCTGTGTACTTAATCCCAAAAATTTATTCGGCTTCTAGAGGACCATAAAGACAACTTTTAGTCTGCTTCTCCTTTGGGTCTGAGATGCCCGCAAAGATGAGTCAGGACCGAGCTTCTAGGAAAATAGGAAAAGTCAACTGTCCCAAAATGAGAGATAGGACACATGCAAGGGTGGAGAATTGCTGGGATGTAGCTGCTTATAGGTGGAGGAAGATCTCCTCATCAGTATATGCCAGGTCCTCCTCATTATAAAGCAATCAATGCAATGCAATTTTCAAGTGCTAACTGGGAATGGTGGCTCAATTCTGCATTTATTCTTCTTACTTCTTTATTTACAGAAACACTAAAGAAAAATTTGGTTATCGGCATCATGGTAATTGCTGAAATTTGTATGAGATACAATTTCCAGTTAAATCATCATCTCTTTTCATAAGGAATCTGCAATCAAGTAGAAACTCTCAATTGGTACTTCACATTCCCAGACAACAAGTGCATTCTTCTGTGATTCATACAGCAGAATATAGGGTATTGAGGAGTTTCTCCAACCTGTGATTGAAGGCTTTTATTTCAATTATGTAGTTGTAATATTAAAAATTGTTATCTTCATTGTGTTTGTTAATATCCAGTATGATTTGTAATCATAAATATTTAATTCAATATAAGGTTGAATAAAATTTATCTTTACTAAGACTTCTTTTTCTTGGTGGCAGATGGTTAAGGTAAATGAACACTTCTAGTAATCATATTATGCTGATGCAAAAAAAAAAAAAATAACCAAAGCTCTCACCTCAAAGGGAATAAAGAAATTTGGGGGAGGCCATTTTTGGTAAATGTAAACACAGATTTAGGTTACTCCAAATTCCATGTTCCACCATGGAAGCAGTTTCATAAAGTTTATAGTCTTACAGAACAAAGAGTGTCATAAATCAAGGCAAGTTTAGAATACATTAGAGGGTCCGTCAGAGAGGAGACTACAGCAAGATGGGAGAAGCTTTTCTAAAGGCCTCTGGGGTGGACTGAGTAAGAATGACCTCATAGGCTCATATGATTGAAAGCTTGATTCCCAGTTGGTGGAACAATTGAGGAAGGGTTAGGAGGTGTGGCCTTGTGGGAGGAAGTGTGTCAATTGGAGTGCACTTTGAGACTTCAAAAGCAACACCATTCCATTCCCATCAGCTTCCTCTTCCTTTACCCTCCTTTTCTTCCTTCCTTCCTCCTCCACTCTCTCTCTCCCTCTCCCTTCCTCCTCTGCCTCCCTTCCCCCCTTTATCTTTCTCCCCTCCCTCTGTTTATGTTATGCTTGTGTATCAGATTAAGTTCTTAGATATCCTTTAACCACCAATGTCTGCCTGGTGCCATGCTTCCTACCAAAATAGTCATGAACTCTTCCTCTGAAACTATAAGCAAGGCCCCAAATTAAATGCTTCTTTTTATAACTTGCTTTGGTTCTGATGTTTTGTCACAGTAGCAGAAGAGTAACTAAGTCACATTCAGATGACATTCTTAGTTTTGTGGTGGTGGAATCTAGTAGTTGGTTAACAGATTTCAAAAGTTTTTTTTAATTGAATTTTTATTTTTATATTAATTATAGTTTATTCACTTTGTATCCCAGCTGTAGCCCCCTCCCTCATTCCCTCTCAATCCCACCCTCACTCTCTCATCTCCTCCTATGCCTCTCTCCAAGTCCACTGATGGGGAGGTCCTCCCACACTTCCATCTGACCCTAGCTTATCCTTTCTCACCCAAACTGGCTTCATTGTCCTTTTCTGTGGCCTGGCAAGGCTGCTCCCCAATCCAGGGGAGGTAGTCAAAAAGCTAGCCACTGAGTTCAGGTCAGAGACAGTCCCTTTTCCCCTTACTAGGGAACCGACTTGGATACTGGACTGCCATCGCCTACATCTGAGCAGAGGTTCTAGGTTATCTCCATGAATGGTCCTTGGTTGGAGTATCAGTCTCAGAAAAGACCCCTGTGTCTTTTGGTCCTGTTGCTCTCCTCATGGAGCTCCTGTCCTCTCCAGGTCTTTCTATCTCCCCCTTTTTCCTAAGATTCCCTGCAAGCTGCCCCGATTTTGTTTGAGTCTCATTATCTGCTTTTATACAGTTCTGGGTAGAGTCTTTATGAGACCACACACTGGAATACTATTCAGCAATTAAAAACAAGGAAATCATGAAATTGGCAAGCAAATGGTGGGAACTAGAAAAGATCATCCTAAGTGAGATATCTCAGAAACAGAAAGACACACATGGTATATACTCACACACACACACACACACACACACACACACACACACATATAGTATAGTATAAACCTACAAAAATTTGTATACCTAAAGAAGTCAAGCTAGAAGGAGGACCCTGGGTAAGATGATCAATACTCACTCAGAAAGGCAAATGGGACAGACATTGAAAGAAGGAGAAAATAGGAAACAGTACAGGAGCGTGCCATGGAGGGCCTCTGAAAGACTCAAAAGGGTTTTATCCATTAGTCACAGGATGTTAATTCTGGCACAATGGCGGGGGGGCAGGGAATGGATATTCAGGAGGCTCAAGCTAACCTGGTAAAAAGTAATTAGCTTCTGGACATCAAACAATTCAGCTTCTCCACACCACTGCTTTCAATCAATTAATTGCAGCCACAGCTTCTTTCCAGGAGTAGCATTCACAAGTTCAGGAAGCATTTTCAAAGATGAATATATAAAGCACTATGCGAGTATTCATCACAAGCACAGATCTAGAATCCTCTTTCTACCTAACCTGAACATCCAGTGAGATATCTGGAAACTTGAATTCTAATTATAGTAAGTAATTCTAATAACTAACCTCCTGTTAGTGATAGTGAGAGCCTAGGAGTGGAACAGATCCCTGATAGGCAAATGGCAGGGAAAAGAGACTCTATGTGGTTTCATGTACATGTTCACTTAAGAGGTTAAAATGGCTGTCTTCCTGACTCTTCTCCCTCTCCAAGACAAAGACTGGGTGAGCTGTAGCCCCCACTGGAAGGATCTATTCACTAGGCCTTTTTTGGGGTAGCATCTGTGGTAAAAAAAAAAAAAAATCAATCTTCTTCCATTTCTTTGTCTGGATTATCCAAGTCTCTGTGACAATTGAAATCATTCATTTCTGAGGGGTTAAGGGAACCCATTGCATCACTAAATAAAATTTCAATTTTTCAGAAAAACTCAGAGAGCATCTTAGATACCCTCTCCACTTTGGAGAATATGTGTCTTTGTGAGCTTTGCTGTGTGTACATATTTCTGCTTTCATTAAAATC
>NW_026590624.1:0-6465 GCF_907164565.1 Psammomys obesus | reverse complement strand
CTCATGATGATGTATTCTTTGTAAATGATTTCAAATTCTGTCCTATTTTAGACATAGTCATCCTATCCTGAAGGCATAACATGGACATATGTAAAGCCAGCATGACATTGTAAACTTCACTGATGCTTCTTGCTCATACTGTATTCTCTCAGTGCAACACCACAACTTCTAAATCTCTTAACTTAGCTTCTCACTTTTTATATATATGCACCTATATTGCCAAAACTATAAAAAAATGGAGGCCACCTCTTCATTAATTTTCTGCTGAACATTTCATCAATTCATCATACACAGCAGATTTCAGGCAGAAAGGGGAAGTGTGCAGGGCCAGGGCTGTGTGTACTCTAGGCAGCTGCTGAGACTCTAGAGGAGGTTTGTGTTGGAGGCTGAAGCACTGTGGGAGGATAGCTGTTACTCTGCTGACAGTAATAAACTGCCAGGTCTTCAGCCTGCACACTGCTAATGCTGAGAGTGAAATCTTTCCCAGATCCACTCCCTGTGAAGCGATCAGGGACCCCAGTGTATCGATCAGATGCATAGGAGATTAGCAGTTTAGGAGGCTGCCCTGGTTTCTGTTTGTACCAATGTATATTGCTACCCACATTCTGACTGGATTTGCAGTTTAAGGTGATCCTGTCTCCTACAGATGTGGACATGATTTTAGGAGACTGGGTCATCACAATGTCCCCTTCAGCACCTGCAATCAGAAAGAGACAATGAGTATTCACATATACACAAAATGAATTCCTGATGCAAATGTTGGGATCAAACATGCCTTTTCTAATGGCATTGCCTGCATACTATTGGATTCCAATAGTAAATAGCTGTTCCTCTATAAATGAATTACTTTGATGATATTCCAATAGTCTTTAATGTCTCACCAGACATCCAGAGAAGCAGGAATATGAAGACCTGGGTCTGTGACTCCATCTTCGTGCCACTGCCTGTCTGATGCTTTTCAGTTCTCACTGCAAAGGCCTGGTTTATAAAATATGAGCAGATGGGCTGGCTTATAGGGACCTATGCAAAGTAGTCATCAAATAAAAAAGGAAATAGCCTGGGTTCAGTGGTGTGAGAGAATCTACAGCCAAAATTATCATCCAAGAAAATAAACAATCATGGCGGGGGGGGGATCAAGATAGAAGCTCAAGGACCAACTTAGAGCTCTCAAACTGCAAATACTGAGATGCACTTATGACAGTCTTCCATTAAAAACCAAAGACCTTAAGGCCAAGTGAGTTTGACAGAAATAATACTAGAAAACTTTTGATAACAATCCTAATGAAATAATAAATATTCTGATCAACAACAGCAGAAAGAAATGGGAAAGGAAACAGAAGAAAGGAGAATATGAAGGGGAATGGAGAAGATGAGGTGGAAAAAGGAGAGAATAGAGAGGAAGAAAGGGAAATCTGTTTTGGGGAGAGATGGTAAATGTGGAGAAGAAAGAGAAATGGAGAACATAAAAGAGGATAAATATAAAAAGAGAAAGGGTTAGGAGTAGAGTGTCAAGTTTGTTGTTAAAAACATTTGCTTCTCTTGTAAAAGACACAGGTTTGATTCCAAGCTGTTGTTTGATGATTATCAGACATCTGTAATTCCACTAATGACACAAACATGGTACACACACTTATATACATACATACATATCTATACACACACACGTACATAGAGTTGGAAATGTGAGCCCTGAGTTCTGCTCCAGCTACTACTCAGACTGCCGCCTGCTGCCTTCATTCTACTATCTTGAATTCTAATTCTCTGAAAGCCCCATTGATGCCTTTTTTAAAAGCTGCTTTGGTCATGTTGTTTATTACAACAATAGAAAAATAACGATGATAAGGGAGAGTCCATAAAGACGATATTATACCTGAAAGAAGACACACACAGAACATGAGAAATGGTATCTGGTCTATAACACTGTAATACCCTCCTATAGCTGTGGCCTCCAAAAGCAGTTGATCAGTTTGGTTTTAGAGAATGAATGGATGGCATTAGTTAGTATATTGCTTACATTGGTCCTGAGTTTCCCATTTCTTAAATGTTATGTTTACTCATAAATATGAGATAAAAACCTGGAAGGTAGAGTCTATCAATGAAAATTGCATTTCTTTAGTACTGAGTGAGATATCCAGGTCTCTACATTTGAGAGAAGATAAGGAAAGTTTAGAGTGGAATGTGACCCATGACAATAAGGCAGAAGGGACATATGGCTTAGAAGCAAAAGTATTACATGTATCCTGTGATTTATAACTCTTATAACTTAAACATGAATATATAAACATGAATAAAACTGTAGTAGATTTATAGAAGGGGAACTCAGTGAGGGAAGAAACTTGTAGTAAATGAAACAAGGAACAGAGAGAAAGGGTAAAGGATATGTCTTATTTGGGATTACTGTTGCTTTGATAAAACATCATGAACAAATGAAACTTACAAGGATGGGAAAATTTATCCTCCTTACACTTCCAGGTAACAGTCCATCACTGAGGGAAGTCAGGGCTGGGATTCAAACAGAGAAGGAACCCAGAGGCACAAGCTGAGCAGAGGCCATGGAAGAATACTGCTTACTGGATTCCTCCTCATGGCTTGATCAGGTTGCTCTGTTGAGGAACCCAGGATCACCATGAATGGCTGCATCACCTACAATGGACTGCATCCTACCCCATCAATTACTAATTAAGAAAATTCCCTGCAGCTTGCCCAATGCTGAGTAGTACTAGGGCATTTTCTCAAATGAAGGTTGTCCCTTCATTTGACACAATTATAGTTTGTGTCAATTTGACATAAAATCTCATCAGTACTAGGTATACATATGGTTATATAACCTAATCTCGAAAGATGTTTGCTTTTATAAAATCCAGTATTATGTTTAATGAGTATATGAAAATAGAGTTAATATTTCAACAAGCACAGGATAAAGAGCAGTGTTGGTAGGAAGATGCTCTCTGAGGTTCTGCCCATGTGTGTTCTATTCATATGCAGAACGAATGGAGACTGTGGAATAGACAGGTGAATGTTCACCAGTTTCATTGTTTACTTATTCAGTGTCTACCACAAATTTGATGTATTCCTGCCTAGCTCAAGTATACATTTATGTTACATAATTCCTCGTGGTTACTGTAAGTACTTTCAGTTTTACCGAGTAACTTAGACAAAAACAAATTTTATACATAGTTAACATTTATTTATAGGTAATAGCAGAAGAAAATATAAAGAAAATGAGGGTATTACTGGAATTTAAAGATTACCTATTTTTAAAGAGTGTGGGTAACACATGAAAAAATTTTTAAATTGTTTCCAAATGAATTATTCTGCTAATGAACATAGCCCTAATAATGAGAATAATTTGTGTCAAATCACCTTTAAAACCATATTATCAAGATAAGCAAAAGAAGTGGAAAATAATTATGTAATTTTTACTCAAAGCAGTACATTCCATAAAAGATTAAAGGACACTTAGGCCCTTGAATGCTCTCCTAGACTTTCAAGTCTAATTGAGTAAGACAAGGCTCAATTCGCCTCGGAAAGAGAGGAAAGTGCTTACCAGGCTGTGTAGAGATAAAAAGTTTCCTGGTTCAGACACTGGCTGTCAGGCTGAGCTCTGAAGATGTCTGTATTGCAGGCTAATGCACTGAGGAGGAGACTGCAACAGCCTTCACAGTAACAAACTGCCACCTCTTCCGTCTGGATGCTGATGGTGCTGAAACTGAACTATGTCCTAGATCCAGGGGTAGTCAAGATGCCTGGGAGTTAACCAATGAACAAATGAGTAGCCTTTCTCTGCTCTTGGTGGAATCAGGCTAAATAGCTGGTTCTGAGAGCTCTGTAGATACCACTGATCTTGCAGCTGATAGTGACCCTCTATGCTGCAGACATGGCCAGGAAGGATCTCTACTTCCACCAGTTTCCTCCACAAACTACCCCTCTCTTGTCATCCCCGTGAAGAAGCCTACAGTTCATAGCTCCTCCTAGAGGTAACCAGTGGAAATTGTTAGCTCCAAGCTCTGTTACAGTGTTTTAATTTATGCACACAATCAATAGCATATTTAGAATCCCACAACTTGTAATATAAAGATGTGACCATAAGTTACAATAACTTCCAATCTCATTATGTTTTATAGGAGGATAGCTGGTGGTGGTGAGGCATGTGATAAAAAATGTTTTGGCTGCCATTCCTATCCCTCTTCCTAAAAGCCTTCCTAGAATTCAATGAGAATGAAGACACAACATACCTACACTTATGGGACATAACAAAAGCACTGATAAAAGGAAAGTTCATAGAACTCAGTGCCTTCAAGAAGAAATTTGAAACATCTCATTCAAGCAACTTAATGGCTCACCTAAAAGCCCTAGGAAAAAAGAAGCAGACACATCCAAAAGGAGCAGACAGCTGGAAATAATCAAACTCAGTGCTGAAATCAATCAATTAGAAACAAAGAAACCAATTCAAAGAATCAATGAAACCAAGAGCTGGTTCTTTGAGAAAATCAACAAGACAGACAAACCCTTATCCAAACAAACTTAAAGGCAGAGAGAAAAAATCCAAATCAACAGAATCAAAATTTAAAGGTCAGATAACAACAGACACTGAGGAAATCTAGACTATCATTGGGTCTTACTTCAAAAGCCTATATGCCACAAAATTTCAAAATCTAAATAAAATGAACACTTTTCTTGAAAGATTTTACTTACTAATGTGAATCAAAATTAGGTAAATCAATTAAATAATCCAATATCACCTAAGAAAAAAGAAGCAGTCATCAAAAGTCTCCAAAGGTCAAATGGTTTCAGCACAGATTTCTACCAGACCTTCAAAGAAGAGCTAACATCAATACTCTTCAAACTATTCCACAAAGTAGAAACAGAATGAACACTACCAAACTCATTCTATGAAGCCACAGTCACCTTGGAACCTAAAACTCACAAAAACCTAAAAAAAAAAAAAAAAAAAAAAAGAGAGAGAGAATTTCAGGCCAATCTCCCTTATGAACATTGATGCAAAAATATTCAACAAAATTCTTGCAAACCGAATCCAAAAACACATCAAAGACATCATCCACTATAACCCAGAAGGCTCCATCCCAGGTATGCAGGAGTGGTTCAATATACAGAAATCCATCAATATGATCCTCCACACTAAAAAACTGAAATTAAAAAAAACCACTTGATAATCTCCTTAGATACTGAAAAAGCATTTGACAAAATCTAACACCCATTCATGTTTAAAGTATTGGAGAGATCAGGTATACAAGACACATACCTGAACATATAAAGGCAATATACAGCAAGCCTATAGCCAACATCAAACTAAACAAAGAGAAACTTTCTTTTAAATTATGTCAGAAGAATGACTGCTCTTTGTTCTTTTTTAAACAGTCATTAATTACAGTTTATTCACTTTGTATCCCCCCATAAGCCCCTCTCTCCTCACTTCCTAATCCCACCTTCCCTCCCCATTTTCACTCATGCCCCTCCCCAAGTCCACTGACAAAGGAGGGCCCCCTCGCCTTCCTTCTGAGCCTGGTCTATCAGATCTCATCAAGAGTGGCTGCATTTTCATCTTCTGTGGCCTGATAAGGCTGCTTGCCCCTCAGGGGGAGGTCATCAAAGAGCGGGCTAATCAGTTCATGTCAGAAGAAGTCCCTCTTCTCATTACTATGGAACCCACATGGACACTGAACTGGCAAGGGTTACATTTGTACAGGGGTTCTAGGTTATCTCCATGCATGTTACTTGATTAGAGTATGAGTCTCTGGAAAGACCGCTGTGTGCAAATTTTCTGGTTCTATTGCTCTCCTTGTGGAGTTCCTGTCCTCTCCAGATCTTACCATTACCCACTTCTTTCATAAGATCCCATGCACTCTGCAAAACAGTTGGCCATAAGTCTCAGCATCTGCTTTGATAGTTTGCAGGGCAGAGCCTTTCAGAGGCCCTCTGTGACAGGGTCCTAACTTATTTCCTGTTTTCTTCTTCTGATGTATTCTTCTTTGCATTTCAGGGTGGGGATTGAGCATTTTAGTCAGGGTCCTCCCTCTTGATTAGTTTCTTTAGATGTACAGATTTTAGTAGGTTTATCCTATATTATGTCTATATGAGTGAGTATATACCATGTGTGTCTTTCTGCTTCAGGGGCAGCTCACTCAGGATGATCCATTCCAGTTCCCACCATTTACCTGCAAATTTCATGATTTCCTTGTTTTTCATAACTGAGTAATATTCCATTGTGTCGATATACCACCATTTCTGCATCCATTCTTCAGTTGAGGGGAATCAGGATTGTTTCCAGCTTCTGGCTATTACAAATAAAGCTGCTAAAAACATAGTTAAGTAAATGTCCTTATTGTGTACTTGAGCCTCTTTTGGCTATATGCCTAGAAGTGGTATGGCTGGATCTTGAGGAAGCACTATTCCTAGTTGTCTGAGAAAGTACCAGATGGATTTCCAGAGTGGTTGTAAAATTTT
>NW_026590623.1:612406-699020 GCF_907164565.1 Psammomys obesus | reverse complement strand
CTGATGAGTTCTGTGAGCAAGTCTCTTAACCTAGCTGAGCCTTAATTCATTATTTATAAAAGTAGGCATTTTGTCTATGATTTTTCTATTTCCCTTACAACTGTATTTTCATTCTTTGGTGTAATTTTAAGGTATTTTATAGTAGTTACATATGATTCTAATGTAATGAAAAGGGATTTGATCCCTTTGAACTTTAAATGATCAGAGATAGGAAAAGTGGTGTTTTAACTTTTAATATGAATCTTACCTCATTTTTCACAGTACTCATAATACCAGTAGGCTCTCATAATGTCGAATATCATTTAGTTGTTTGTTCTTTTATCAGTCTTCTTTTGTTGTCTTTCTATAGGAGGTTTTAATTAAAAAATATATATTAGGGCTTTGATATATAACAACCATTCTAAAATATTGCCTCGTTAACAATGAACAAGTGTCCTTATATTAGTCATTTAGTCTTGCCGAGCCTTACTTTGCTAGCTTTACAATGGTGATTGAAATGCACATTATTCTCATGCATATTGGATCTTTTTATGCTTGGGATTGTTCCTGAAGGGAAAATATTATGTGTTTTGTCTTTTGTGAATCTTCTTTAGTTTTCTTGCTTCCCTATTTTCCCTCTCAAAGTCTTACGAAACAAAAGTCAGCAAACATTTATATTGTAGTTTTACAGCCAATATAAGTTTATGAGCATTAAGCATACATGGGAATTTATTCCTCACACAAGTTGTGGAGGAATTTTCTCTACAAAGTTCTTATTTAACATTGTTCAGAATTCCATTTGTCCAGTTTACTAATATCTGCTCTGGATCAAAGCCAGCTCATGGCCTGACTCTACTATTCTAATAAAATTTGGAAATGGACCAGAGGGAAGTGTTCATTTCTCTATCCCAGGGACCTCATCACTAGCCCTCCCTGGAATAAGAGGTTTGCTGTCCTTTTTGAAATACTGAAGATCTTAACATGAGTGCAACATTTTATGATTTATATAGAAATTTCATATCTAATATATTTGATCATCAGTATCTTGATAAGAAAGTGTGAAGAATTTCAACTGATATTAAAACTTTTCTGATATAAATGGATTTCATTTAGTAAATATTAATTCTCTCTATATTTGTAGTTCAAATCAAAGAAGAAATATTTCTACCTTTCTCATCCTGCTCTTAATTCCATGATCATTTTATTTATGAGCAATTCTTTTGTTCTGCCTAAGTATATACTTGTTCCCTTCTGCTTGTTCTGTCGCTGCCCCCTTGTCTTTGGTATATCCACACTAGTCTGTGCTATGTGTCGACATTTTTCTCTAGTTAGACACTTCTTTTTGGTCACCGTTGTGTCACCTGATCTAATTTTTAGTCACAATAAAATTATTGTGCACCAAGAAGGTATTTTCTGGATCCAGATTGCTAGTGTGTTTACAGGAGTCGGATGATAATGAGAACCTTTTTTTCTATAAGATACGATGACAAGTATCTCTTTAAATTTGTTCACCATGTTTTGTACTAGAAAATGGTTGTTTTTAAACACTCAAATTCAATACTGTTTTTATGAGGATACTTGAAAATTTATAATACCTTGGCAATATATAATTTACCACTTTGAAATACATTATGTACTATCTTTATAATTTTTAAATTGGTTAAACCTATTCAGTGAAAAGGTAAAAAGTACACATTAATTTGTAATTTAAAGAAGTATTCAGAATTTTAATGTCTTAAGCATCAAGGGTATTATTCACTTAGCACTTTCAGAAGATTTTAAGACTATTTTAGAAATGCATTTCCATGAGTTAAAACAAACATTTTATTTTACAAGGAATGCAGAGGCTTGAGGTAAACATACACTTTATAACCATTTATTAAGATATATAACCATAAAAATATTTTACACAGTCACTTTATTTCTTTTAAATTTCTTCCAACTAAAGACTATAATAAACTATTCTTATCTGTAGTCTATAGAATTTCCAAAGGATGCATTTTAATTTCTTGATTATTAAATAAAAATGTTGTTATCTTACGATTTCTGTCCATACCATTGTCCTAGCATGATGGTGGAATGACTGTAATTACAGTCAGACATGTGACTATAAACATAATGACTATACTTCTGTGGTTGATATAAATTTGACATTTTAAAAAGATGAATCATGATTTAATTTTATCGCCATTGATTTTTGCGTTTCTTCAGTATTCTTGATTTATTAAAATTTTCCAATTTAATTGTGTTAATAACAAAATGCCTTATAGAAAGGTTGTTTTTAAAGTGCTCTGTTAAACCTATTGATCATACAAAATATGTTAATCTTGACATTTTGCCACTTTTTTCAATATGATGTTAAATAATTGAAAGTCTTAAGTAGTATAAATAAAACTTGTCAGGTCATCTTTCAGGAAATGCTTCATTTTTCCATCCTGGAAAAGAAAAGGATTCAGTATAACAGAATATTTAGAATATTTGCTCTCTGTTTGGAGTTATTAATAATCCTTTAGTATTAAGCAAATCCATTTGGGGATTAAATAATGCAAAAATATAACTTTCGGACCTCATTCAAAATATGTCATAATTGAAATGTAATACTGGACTAAATTGTATATGTATATTGCTGTTTAAAAATACAGGAATTTTCCTCCACCTTTTAAAGGGAGAAAGTATTTATTTTTGCTCACAGTTCCAAATTATTGTCTATTACACTGGAAAAAGTATTGAAACAGGAACTTGAGGGATCTGATCACATTTTTTATACAACCAGAAACAGAGAGAACAGCAAATGAATGCATGCTCATCCTATCTATGTTTGCTTTCTCCACTTACACAGTCCGGGATTCTTTCCTCAGAAAGTGGCAGCCCCATCCACAACCATGATGGAATGTCTACATCAATTACCCTAATCAAAATAATCCCCTAAGGATCCCAGAGGCCATTTTCCTGGCGATCCTAAATTCTGTGAAGTTGAAAACTAATACTAACCATTACAGTACAGCATTCCACAATGTTCAGGGATGAAATATATGCTATGCTTGTACTGCTTTAAGATGTACAAAGTTCTTATAAATAGTTCATAGGTGTTACCACCTTCATTTTAAATTTAAAGTATGAAATGCTAAGAAATTTATGTGATTTTCATAATGTCTTAATTGTTACAAGTAGTTGGGTTTGGGGTAGTTGAAAAATGCTTCCAGAATCCTATCTGTTGATGGTTTTAAGCATAATACACTATTATGATATTATGGGTATCAGAGACCATAAATGTCACTCTCACCAAATCTTTTATTTTGGGTGCAGGAATAGACACATTCTTTGTTTCTAATTTACCACTGAAATTGTTCTAGAAATATTTCCAACAGTGCATATAGATGCTCTATAGAAATATTCAAAATCTTCCAGATCTGTTCAATGATCCAAAAAGATACTTTAAAAATACATATCCCAGAGCCTATGTGCATAAAATATTATTTATATTGAAAATTAAGACTAAAGCTGATAGAGCAGTATTTTAATTGCTCATGAGGTAGCTGAAATTATTCAATAGGAGTATCTCCTAGAGTAAACAAAAATTATTTTTATCAAGTCACCATCATTTTTCAGTGTAAATTTTGTATTATATTATACAGATAATTTAAAAATTATTATTTTATTTTTTGAGATTTTAATTACATTATTTTCCATTTTCTTTTCATTCCTCCAAACCTCCATTTAACCCTCCTTGATCTCTTTCAAATTCATGGCTTTTGTTTCATTAATTGTTGTTACATAGATATATGTATTCCTAATAAATATATCCTGCTCAGTCCAGATAATGTTGCTTGTCTATATGTTTTCAGAACTGACCACTCGGTAATAAGTAAGCAGTTGGTGCTTTCTTCCTTGTGAAAGGCTGTTTCTCCTATTCTCAGCATTCCTTAGTTGCCTGTAGTTTTTTTGTTTAGGTCAGTTCTCCTGGGCTTTCCCCCCTTCCACATTAGCATGTTTACTGGAGTCATCCTTGTTCAGCTCATGTTTAGGTAGTCATGTTGGTAAGAATTTGTGGGTGTAACTTCTGACATTTGTAGAAAACACAATCTGACAACAAATTCCGTGTTATTCTGGCTTTTAATTTTTTTCCAGTCCCTTTCCACAACGACCCCTGAGCTTTAGGTGGAGGAGATATGTTGGAGTTGGCACTGGGCTCCACAACTCTGCATTTTGATTGGAGGAATTTTTTCTGTAATAGTCTCTGTCTGTTGTCATGAGATGTTTCCTCCATGAGGGGTGGGGAATACACTTACAAGTGTGTATAAGGGCAGATATTTAGGATGTAGTCAGAGTTTATATTGGTTTAGTAAAATAGTGGTTAAGGCTTCTCCTCTAAGATCCATGACTTCACCAGCCCTGGGTAGTTGGTTAGGCTTCCTGTACCAGGCATGATTTCCTTCTTGTTGTGAAGGCCTTAACTCCAGCTCAAGAGTTGTTGGTTATTGCCAAGATCGCCACTGTTGCATCTGCAGGGTTATCTTGTCATGAAAGCCACTGTTGGGCTTAATAGGCATTACAGCTGGGTAGATCTACTGGTCATTTCCCTTCCTTGGAAGTATGCGTGGTGACTTCTAGTACCATGAAAATCTTCAGAGAGAAGGATTTCAAGTCAGATGCAGCTTAGAGACCTTTAGGCTCAGTGTCCAAAGAACATGGTATGTATTTTTTTTAATTCTTTTAAAAAACAATTTATTTTATGTACATTGATGTTTTAACTGCACATTTATCTGTGTGAGTGTGTCAGATTGCCTGAAACAGGAGTTACAGATAGTGGGAGCTGCCATGTGGGTGCTGGGAATTGAACCCGGGTCCTACGAAAGAGCAGCCAGTGCTCTTAACCACTGAGCCAGCTCTCCAGCCCCATGAACATTTCATCTTTAGCACTGGAGATTTAACTTCCAGTTCCGAGGGGTCACCAAAGGCAGTAACAGTAGCCTATAATGTTTTAGGAGTCTCTTGGATAAACCTGACCAACAACTCAAAAGAAGGCTTCACATCCCTTGTGTTGTTAAATGGTCCTTGGTTCTTGGAAGAAGCATTGTCAGACCAGGTGGAAAATTTCATTTATACTACATTTGTGTATTTATACAATAACTTATGTATATTATAGTTATTTTAGGTAGATAATTAATAGTATAATTCCTTATGACATTTCAGACATCCCTATTGTTACTTTACCCCCTTCTTCTGTATTTATTTTCCACCCCCTTCATAATTAAAGACCCCCATTTTTCACTTTCTCCTTCAGATCACTTGTACCATGCTTTTCCCCTCTCAATTGCTCCCTGAGACCTCATCCCAAATGCTCAATGGTCCCTTTTTACTCTCCTGGTCTCTGTACTTCCTCCAGAAAATGTACACACATCTGAAGATTTGGAATTAGGAGTTTCAGATCAGAGAGAAAATACATTTTGTCTTTCTGGTCTGGCTTACGTTACTTCAATATGATCTGTTCTAGTTCCATCCAAATTTTTGAGATGTCATTTTTCCTTAGAACTGAATAATACCCCATTAATATTTATGTATCACATTTCCATTATCCGTGTGTCAGTTGAAGGACATTCAAGTTGTTTCCATTTCCTAGTTGTTGTGAATAGAGCAGCGATGCACATGGCTGATCATGTATTTGTGGAGTAGCATAGCAAGTCCACTGGGCATATGCTAAAATGTGGTATAGTTGATCATATGGTAGGTTTATTTTCAGAGTTTTGAGACTTTTCCACACTGATTTCGAGAGTGGCTTCAACAGTTTGCCAGAGTGGCTTCAACAGTTTGCCATCCCGCCAACAGGAAAGTACAGGAAAGGGGGTTGGTTCCCTGTACCCCACATCCACTCCAGCATTGGTTGTTGGTTGTTTTGTTGATTTTTGCCTTTCTGATTAGACTAATCTGAAATTTTGTGGATTTGATTTGCATTTCCCTAATTGCTAGGGACTATGAACACTTTAAAAGGGTATTTCCTAGCATTTCTTCTGTCTTTTAAAAACCTGTTCAGGTCCCAACCCCATTTTTTCAATGAGTCCTTTGGGTATTTTGTTTGTTTTTCTGCTTTGTTTTGACTCTTGGTATTTTGAGTTCTCTCTCTCTCTCTCTCTCTCTCTCTCTCTCTCTCTCTGTGTGTGTGTATCTATTTGTAGGATATTAATTCTACTGTCAGTATGTTCAGTAGGCTTCCTCTTCACCTGACTGTGTCTTTTAACTGTGCAGAAGCTTGTTAGTTTTATGAAATCCTGCTTATCAACTCTTGTTCTTATTCTTGGGCAGATAGATTCCTATTCAGGAAGTCCTTTCCTACACTATATCATGTAGGATACTGCCCATCTTTTCTTCTAGAAATTTTAGTTTTTTGGGTTTTAAGTTAAGGTCTTTGATTTATTTGTAGTTAGTTTTAATTGGAAGTGACACATATGAATTGAATTTCATTCTTCTGCATGTGGACATTGAGTTTTTTCCATCAACATTTATTGATGATGTTTTATATTCTCCAGTTTATGTTTTTGGAATCTTTGTTAAATATTAAATGGCTGAAGTTATATGTACTCATGTTTAGGCCTTTGATTTTATTCCATTGGTCTACATGTTTATATTTGTACCATTACCATGTTGTTTTTAAGTACTGTGATGTATATTAAGGTATGAAATTATATTCCCTTAAGCAATGGTTTTTCTGCTCAGGATTTTTGACTGGTTCTATATGAATTTTAAAATAGTTTTTCCTAGTTCTGTGAAGAATAAGGTGGGGAGTTTGGTGTTCCATTGAAAATAGGTTTTGGTAAATGGTCATCTTTACAATATCCTACTAATCCATAAACATGGGATTTTCTAGACTATTTATCTCTTCAGTAGTTTCAAATTTTCTTTGGAAAGGTCCATCACTTTTTTTGTTAGGTTCATTCCTAGATATTTTACTTTTTTGGAGGCTGTTGTGAATAGTATTTTATTTATGGTATCTTGCTGTATGTTTGTTGGTGGTGTGTAGAAAAGCTATAGATTTATGCAAGTTGATTCTGTGTCCGGCTACATTACTGAATTTATCATTTCTAGAAGTTTTTGGTAGAATTATTGGGATCTTAAATGTATATTACCATGTCATCTTAAAATAGTAATAATTTATCCTCCCATATGTATCCCTTTCATTTCCTTCTCTTACCTTATTGCCCAAGCTGGTGCTTTGAGTACAATATTGGAAAGAAGTGGGGGTAGTGGAAATCCCTGTCCGTGGGATTGTTTTAAGACTTTTTTTTTCAATTTAGTATAGTTCTGGCTGTTGATTTCTCATAGTTGCTTTTTGTTATGTTGAGGTATAGTCCTTCTAGCCCTGAATTCTCTAGGACTTTTATCATAAAGGCATTTTGGATTTTGTCAAAGGCTTATTCTGTAGCTAATGAGATGATTGTGTGATTTTTCTTTCTTTAAGTCTACTTATATTGTTTATTACATTTATTGGCCTGCATATATTGAAATATTCATGCATTTCATAGATAAATTTAACTTAGCCATGGTGGATAATCTTTTCAATGTATTTCTGTATTCTTATTTTATTGAGCATTTTTTATTTTATTTTATCGAACATTTTGAATCTATGTTCATCCAGAATATTACCCTGTACTTTTCTTTGTTGTTGTGTCTTTACCACTTTGGGTATTCGGGTGATACTGGTTTCATAGAAGGAATTTGGGAGTGTTTACTTTTATATTTGTGAATAGTTTTTAAAGGATTGTCTGTAGATCTCTTTTGAAAAATTTGGTAGAATTCTGCTATGAATATATCTGGCCCAGGAGGTTTTTTTGTTTGTTTGTTTGTTTTCTTGGAAGGCTTATTATTACTATTTCGACTTCCTGCTTTCCTTTAGGTCTATTTAGCTTTCTGACTTTTGGTTGTTTGGTTGAATCTAGAAATCCATCCATTTCTTTTCAGTTTCCCTGAACATGGAGTGCAGTCTTTAAAATACTCCCTTATACTATTTGAATTTCTTCAGTGTCTGTTGTAAAGTTTTCCTTTTCATTTCTGATTTTGTTAACTTTGGTTAGTTTGGGACAAAGGTCTGCCAATTTTGTTATCTTCTCAAAGAATCAGATCTTAGATTTGTTGGTTCTTTGTCTTTTTTTCTTTTATTAATTTTTTTGATTTTCATTATTTCTTGACTTCTATTGGGTTTGGATTTGATTTGTTCTTTTTCTAACTTTTTTAAACTTTTATTAATTACACTTTATTCACTTTGTATCCCCCCATAAGCCCCCTCCTCCTCCCCTCTTAATCTCACCTTCCATTCCCTTTCTCCACGAATGCCCCTCCCCAAGTCCACTGATAGGGGAGGTCCCCCTTTCCTTCCTCTGATCCTAGTCTATCAGATCTCATCAGGAGTGCTGCATTGTCATCTTCTGTGGCCTGGTAAGGCTGCTCCCCTCTCAGGGGGAGGTGATCAAAGAGTAGGCCAATCAGTTTATGTCAGAGGCAGTCCCTGTTCCCATTACTATGGAATCCACTTGGACACTGAGCTGCAAGGAAATCATGAAATTTGCAGGTAAATGGTGGGACCTGGAAAGGATCATCCTGAGTGAGCTGTCCCAGAAGCAGAAAGACACACACAGTATATACTCACTCATATAGACATATAACAAAGCATAAACCCACTAAAATCTGTACATCAAAGAAACTAATCAAGAGGGAGGACCCTGACTAAAATGCTCAATCCTCATCCCCAAAGGCAAAGAGGATGGACATCAGAAGAAGAAAACAGGAAACAAGTTAGGAGCCTGCCACAGAGGGCCCCTGAAAGGCTCTGCCCTGCAGACTATCAAAGCAGATGTTGAGACTTATGGCCAACTTTTGGGCAGAGTGCAGGGAATCTTATGAAAGAAGTGGGAAATAGTAAGATCTGGAGAGGACAAGAACTCCACAAGGAGAGCAACAGAACCAGAAAATTTGAACACAGGAGTCTTTTTTCTAAGTTTTAAGCTGCATTATTAAGTTATTTATTTGTACCTTTTAATGTAGGCATGATGCATTATAAATTTCCCTAGGGGGAGAAGCCATAGTGTAAGACAATACAGGTCTCCTGATGAGACCTGATAGGCTAGGGTCAGATGGAAGGGGAGGAAGACTTCCCCTATCAGTGGAGTTGAAGAAGGTCGTGGGAGGAGATGAGGGAGGGAGGGAAGGAGGGTGGGATTGAGAGGGAATGGGGTGGATACAGCTTGGGTACAAAGTGAATAAACTGTAATTAATATAAAAAATAAAAAAAATTCCCTAGTAGGACTATTTTCAGTGTGTTGCAAAGGTTTTGTTGTGCTGTTTTCATTTTGTCCCCCCCCCTTTTTTTTTTAATTTCTCACTTGCTTTCTGCTTTGAGTCATTAATCATTCCATGATGAGTTGTTTGATCTCCATGAGTTTGTATATTTACTAGGGATTTATTTAATGTCAGTTTTAAGTTTTATTGCATTGTTGTCATATAGGCTATATAAACTTATTTCAGGCTTTTTAAATTTGCAAACATTTGTTTTGTGTTCTAGGCTGTGATATATTTTAGAGGAGCTTTTGTGTACTACTGAGTAGAATATATGTTCTTTGGTTTTTAGATGGAATGTTCAGGAAACATCTGTTAAATCTCTTTGATGTATAATGTAATTTAATTCTATTGGTTTTTTGTTTGTTTGTTTGTTTAATTTTTGTTCAAGTGACCTGTCTATTGGAGAAAGTAGGGTACTGAAATCAATTGCTATTGGTGGGTGGATGTTAGTCTGTGTTTTTAATTTCAGTAGTATATTTTTAATGAAATTGGATGCACCAGAATTTGGTACATATATGTTTAGGATAATAATGTCATTAATTAATTGTTCCCTTGAATAGAATAAAGTGTCCCTTGTCCCTCTTTTTAACACTTTTTTAAAAAAAGCAAAATATACTTGGATATGATATATTCCTGTAATTCTAGCACTTCAAATGAGGATTTTGAGGTGAGCCTGGCTATGCTTAAAACCCTGTGTCAAACAAACAAAATGAAAACTGTTTTCTGAGGGTTAGAGAACAAATTATGAAAAAACATAAACCAAAAAACTACATCTATAAAGCACTCTTCTTTTTCCACTTTGTTTTTCTCTTTAAGCTTTTTTTTATTATTATTAGTTACATTTTATTAACTCTGTATCCCAGCTGTATCCCGCTCCCTCATTCCCTCCCAATCCCACTCTCCATCCCTCATCTCCTCCCTGCCCCTTTCCAAGTCCACTGATAGGGGAGGACCTCCTCCCCTTTCATCTGACCCTGTTTTATCAGGTATCTTCAGGATTAGCTGCAAAGTCCTCCTCTGGGGCCTAGCAGGGCTGCTCCTCCCTTGGGGGGTGGGGAGTTCAAAGAGCCCGCCATTGAGTTCATGTCAAAAATAGTCCCTGTTTCCCCTACTAGGGAAAAACCACTTGGTTACTGAGCTGCCATGGGCTACATCCGAGCAGAGGTTCCAGGTTATATCTATAGATGGTCCTTGTTTGGAGTAATAGTCTCATAAAAGACCCCTGTGCCCAGATATATTTGGTCCTTGTGGAGATCCTGTCCTCTCCAGGTCATATTGACTCCGTCTTCTTTCATATGATTCCCTGCACTCTGCTGAAGGTTTGGTTATGAGTCTCAGCATCTGCTTTGATACACTGCTAGGTAGAGTCTTTCAGAGGCCCTCTGTGGTAGGCTCCTGTCCTGCTATTTTTTTTTCCTACATCCAATGTCCATCCCATTTGTCTTTCTAAGTGAGGATTGGTCATCTTACCCCAGGCTCAGCAATTAAAAACGAGGAAATTATGAAATTTGTAGGCAAATGGTGGGATCTAGAAAAGATCATTCCGAGTGAGGTATCCCAGAAGGATAAAGACACACATGGTGTATACTCACTCATATAGTCCTATAAGATATGATAAGCATAATGAAATCTATACACCTAAAGAAGATAAATCAAAGCATTCTTTTTTTATTGAAAAAACTTATACAAAATACTCTGACCATACTTTCACCCTCTCCCAAATTCTCTCAGATCCTCTCTACTTTCCCAATTGTTCTTTATGGGCCTGGGGATACTGCTCAGCAGGGAAAAAAAAAGAAAGAAAGGAAAGAAAGAAAGAAAGAAAGAAAGAAAGAAAGAAAGAAAGAAAGAAAGAAAGAAAGAAAAGAAAAGAAAAGAAAAGAAAAAGAAAGAAAGGAAAGAAAAAAAACATTTTCTACTTTTGCAGAGTATCTGAGTTTGGTTCTCAGCACTCATATGCTGGCTTCCAACTGCTGTTATTTCCAGTTCCAGGCAATTTGATCTTTTCTTCCGACCTTTATTGGTAGCACTATATCATGCAGGCAAACACTCATAGATATAAAAATAAAATTTTAAATATTTATTTAATATACATTGACAGGCCTGTAGCAATATATTTAAATTTTTAAATGATTTTTATTAAAATATACTTACATCATTTTCCTCTTAATCCACCCCATGTTCCTCTTTTCCACTCTCAAGTTGACAGCATCTTTTTCTTTGATTATTAATGCTACAGATATATACATACATGTATATATATATATGTACAAATATATAAATCAACCTGCTGAGTTCATTCTTGTTCCTTTTGTGTATATGGACTTAGGGCATTGGTTAATGAGGAGGCTCATCTCTTGGAAAGGCTAATTCTCTTCATGGCAGTTTTTATTTGCTTGTAGTTCTTTTTCTGGGGGCATGAACCCCCTGGCACATTAGTATGTCTTTAGATATTGCTGTTGTTCCAATTGTATTTATACAGCCATTTCTAGAAGAGACTGTTTCACAGAAGGCTTCCTGAGATTCTGTCTGTTATAGTCTTCTGCCTCTTCTTTGGTGATGTTCCCTGAGCCATAGACGCAGAAGCTGTAATGTAGATGTATCCACTGAGGCTGGGCAACCATGATCCACTAATATTTCCATTGGGTCCAATTGTTGGTCTCCATCTGTAGAGATGTAAAGAGAGGCTTCTTTGATGAAGGATAGTAGTTATACTTATCAGTATAAGGAATGAGTATAAGGAATCATGCTGGCCTAGCAAAGCGGTGGTGGAAGATCTCTTTCTAAGATCCATGAAACACTAGCCCACGGAACATGACTAGGTTTCCAGTACCAGGCATGATTCCCCTCCCACTGAGTGAGCCTTCGATCTAATTCGACCGCTGTAGGTTACTGCCAACCTGTGAGTGCTACTTATTGCAGTTTAACAGATGCTGGTCATTGTTGAGGTTCATAGGTGTTGTAGCCTGGTAGGACTATTTACTACTACCCTCCCTTGACAGCTTGCATAGTATTTTCTGCTACTATGGAAGCTAGACCTCAGCAAGAAGGCTCTTTGGTTAGATCCAGCTCTAATCATCTGAGTTCAGTATCCTACATGAGTGGTATCTTCAGCAATAGAGGCCTACCTTCAACCTCAGAGGCAACTAAGTGCTACCTTGATATTTTATATTGTTTTAGGAGTCACTTGGACTATCCTGACTACTCATTTGAAAGAAAGTTTCCTGTGCTTGGTAGTGGGGATTATCTTAGTCTATAGTTCTTGTGGGGAACATTGTCAGCCCAAGCTGTGTAAGTTCCTTTAAATATACATACACATATATGTACATATATATATATGTGTGTGTGTGTGTATAGTGTGTAGTTTTAAGTAAATATGAAATGATTCCTTGAGACCTTATCAAACAACCTTGGTGTTATTTGCCCCTTGACCCTCCTTCTTCTTCTGTATTGACTTCCCTTCCTCCCTCTTTCCCATTTGGAGCCCTTTTCTTATTTTTCAATTTTTTTTACTTTATATCACCTGTAATGACAGTTTTTACACTTGGGATCCTATTGTATATTTCAGCAACACAATGCAAAAGAAAAGGCACTGACCCTTTTGAGTAAGTGGTCTCACTTACTCAAGAGTATGCCTGCTTTGTTCAGAAGAATTATTTTCTTTGCTTTCTGTTGAACAGCACAGCAAATATGGTATTGAGAAGGAATAAAGATATTGTGTGCAATTCAGTCTTTTTGGATTTCGCAAGGGGAAAGTTGGTTTGAGGCCCTATTTTCCATATCGTACACAAAGCTGTTTTTAGAAATGTTCTTAGATATAGTCACCACCAAACACCTTGGCCTGAGACAAGAGCATGAATTGTCACAGAAAAATAGGGAATTTGGTACAGTACAGTGGTGCATTCAGTTCGGATTGTGTAGGTTTATACCATCGTATAGTAAGATTGGTTACAATGTTTTTTCTTAAAGGTCTGTTCATTCTGAACAGGTTGAGTATATAGTATGTAAACAGAGTTAGTATATAGTTACAAATGAGCTCACATCACATTATTAACTTGATTACAGGTTAAGTGAAAGTTTGCTTTATAAAAAGCAAGCTTCAAACAGCATTCTCAGAAAAACCATCCCCACATTCAAGTTAATTTCTGGAGTTTATGTGGAATTTTGAAGAGGGCATAGGTATTTATATACTAAACATTTCACAGTAATTATTTTCAGACATTAAATTAATGTTTTATAGAAAGAAGAGGGGTAGGAAATTTATTTATATAGACATTAATGTTGGTGTGTTCCACCCAAGGAGGAAAACATAAGGAAAGATCACAAAATGGAAGTGACTGTGCAAAATTTGGTAAAACTTATGTTTGATGAATGCTGGATGTTAGGGCTAGACTAAGAGTATGAACCCAAATTCTGCAGTAGTATGAACACAAATGATATTAAATACGACTTTATTCTGGATGTGCTTTGGAGAAGTGAATATAACCCTGAAAAGGAAAATCAAAATATGAATATATCAGAAGATTAATGTGGTAGACACAAACACTGGATAATTGAAGGGGCCTGATGGAAAAAAAATCATACAGGAGTCTATGAATCCCAGGGTAAAAGGTTGGAATGGAATGGCAGCAGGAAAAGACAGATAAAGGAGTTTTTTTCAAAGTAAGGAAACAAATATAACTTGGTGATGTTATTAGAATGTTTAAGATAGAAGACTGAGTTCTCATAGCCCCAACAAACTATGTTCAGTCACTGGTTACCCATTCCTAATATGCCAGTTAGAGCCAAATAGTAGTGAAAGCCAGAGAGAGCAGATTTATTTACTGTCTAGATTTGGAAGAGAAGAGGAAGAAATAAAGGTACCCAATGATTCCACCCCCCAAGTCTGACATAAGATACTGACATAGGCTTTAGATTTAAAGATTTATTTTGATTAGTTTTAGTTGTATGAGTAAGTGCATGCAGGGCCTTCAGAGACAAGAGGCAACAGATCTGCAGGGAACTGGGGGTAAATACTTTGGTAAGCTGCCCAATGTGGGTGATGGGAGCTAAATTTGGGCACTTTGCAAGAGTAGTAAGGTACTGTTAATCTCTGAGCCATCTCTCCTAGGTTGAAATAGAGGAAGAATTGGGGCAAGACTATGGAAAATAAAGCAGTCCTAGATCAACTTGTGTTCTAGTTGATCAGTCTCAGTGCTGGTCCTGCAAAGTTGTTTTAAGAACTTTATGACAAGACCCAGCTATACCTTTCCTGGGTATATACCCAAAAGATGCTCTGCCATACCGCAAGGACACTTGCACAACTTTGTTCATAGCAGCTTTATTCATAATAGCCAGAACCTGGAAACACCTAGCTGTCCCTCAACTGAAAACGGATAAAGAAATTGTGTTACATTTATACAATGGGCTACTACTCAGCTATTAAAAACAAGAAAATCATGAAATTTGTAGGCAAATGAATGGAACTAGAAAAGACCATCCTGAGTGAGGTAACCCAGACCCAGAAAGACACATATATTATGTACTCACTTATAAGTGGATATTAGCCATATAAGATAAGCATACTACGAGGCACAGACTTAAAGAAGATAATTAGGAGGACCCAAGTGAGGATGTGTAAATCTCACTTGGAAAGGGAGATAGAATAGCCAGAGGTAATGGCTGAAAAAAAGGAACAAGTTAGGAGAGGGGGCACAGAGAGTTGAGAGGGTGGAGATGAGACCTGAGGAGAGCAAAGGCGAGAGGACAGAGGCCTGTAGAGAAAAAAGAAACTGAGAGTGGGGACATCTCTGTGACAAGCTGGAGACCTAAGTCAAGTTTGGCTCCTGGGAGGATATGAGGGGGATTCAAGCAGAGACTCCGAGTAGCAGAGACCATAGAGACTGAAGAGGACATTCTCTAACTAACTAGACTAGTGAAGGGTGGGGAACACCAACTCACCCACAAAAACTATGACTCAAAATTTATCTTGCCTACAAGATGTACAGAGATAAAAATAGAGCAGATAGAGCAGAGATTGATGGAATGCCCAACCAATGCCTGGCCCAACCAAAGACCCACCCTATCAGAGAGTGCCAACCTCTGACACTATGAACAATACTCTACTAAGCTAGCAGACAGGAGCCTGTCAGAGTTGTCCTCTGAGGGACTCTACCCAGCAGTGCCTCTGCCCGGGCCAGCCAGCAGAGTCGAATGGTTCTTGAGTAGGGAGTGAGGATTAAAATTAATAAAATAAACACACAGCACACAGGAAACTTTTTAAAGGTCCAGACTCGACAGCCACAGCAAAAGGCAGGCTGCTGCAGCAAGCAGCTGAGCAGCCAGTCTCAAGTCTCTGCCTCCTCCTCTGCCTCCAGCCCTCTGACCTCTTTATTTGTGAGGAGTTTCTTTTAGCCAGTAAAACATCTCAGAACAATGGGTTAATTTCCACAAGGAGCCTGAGGAAGAGGTGTGACCCTCACAAGCTATCCCACCTGCTGTCACAAACAAAAGGAGATGGACTTGCAAGTTCTTCTCTGCCATTAGTAAAGGCCTGCTAAAAGCCATCTCTCTGCTGAGATTTAAATATCAAAGCAGGCCGCTGGAGTCACGGCTCCCAACATGCCTCAAAACCGATGTTGAGACTCACAGCCAAATATTGCGTGGGGAGTCTTGGGGATTAGTGGGAGGAAAAGAGAAAAGGACCCAGAATTAACAGGAGCCTCACAGGAAGACCAACAGAGATAACTAACAAGGGCCCAGAGGGTCTTGCTGAAACTGAAGCATCAGCCAAGGACCATGCATAAACTGGATCTAGTCCCTTACAAGGATGTAGCAGATGGGCAGCTTAGGTTTCAAGTGGGTCCTCTAATAAGTGAAGTGGGGACTGCCTTGGACAAGGATTCACTTGCCAGCTTTTAGATCACTTTTCCCTGGCAGGACTGCCTTGACAGGCCACAAAGGAAGAGTACAAGCTCAGTCCTGATGCAACTTGATGAGATGGGGTAGATGTGAAAGAGAGCTCCCATTTTCTGAGGAGAAGGGGACTAGGATGGGACGAAGAGGGGAGAAAGGAAGGGGCTACAAGGATGTAAAGTGAAGAAAATAAATAAATGAGAGAAAAGAAGTCCTTACCATTTAAGGGGATCAATATCGTTGCTTCAAGTTCATTAGTTCTGCAGCAGGGTATAGCCTTGCCCTTATGGATAATTAGTCTCATCTTGCTTCCAGGAGTACAAGTTCAGGACAATGATTTACCTTCCAACAAGTGTAGGGGCAAGAAAAAAAAAATGATGGCAAGAAAAAAAATGATGCAGAGTGTCAAGCTTTAATTTTGCTATTAGTTATCTATGGGTCTTAGTATTACTCCATAATTTTTTTTTTTTTTAGCAAAATTGACTTGTGTTTGTTTCAGTGGCTCATTGAATGTATTCTAAGGATAGATTCAACCAGAAGAATAAGGGAAGATGAAAAATGACTAAAGATTCTTAGAAACTTTAAAATACACTGCTTTAATACAAATAAAAAAGTTATATAGGAAACCTTTGCCAAAATTTGTCAGAAGATAGTTTAGAACATGTTTACTTCATTGAGATGATAAGTCATAGTTACCCTGAAATAACTATATTTTGTGGATTATTTACACTATTATGGTAAGAGTTCTTTCTTGGCTCTCTCATATGTTCTGAGGTTCACATTTAATGCTGTTTTATTTCACTTGGCCTCTTCAACCTTGTAAACCTTGTGTAATATCATTTCTCAGACCACTTTTTATGATTGTGAACTGTGTCATTGCTGGCTTCCATTTCTGTCTTACTAGTATTCTCTTCCATACACTAGAGATCATAAAAATATTATCATAAAATATTTTATATGGTGATTACTAACAGAACACATAATTTCTCCGTAATCTGAACATAATCCTTAGTCATAAATTTTAACAATTACTTGTAAAAACTGTATAACACTTTACCTGCTTGGTTTTGTTTTGTTGTTTTAGACTAGAAAAGACAGGAATACAGTTCTCCCAAAACCAATATCATTGTTGTTCTTGGCATGATTCTTACTCATAGTCCTCTGCTAACATTGTAAGTTAATCAGTGTTGTGAGAATAAAGTCAAAGGAATGATACCTCAACAAATTCTCTCAATTCCATACATCAACTAGGGGTAAGAAGAGACAATAAGTATGTTGCAGAAACAAGTGTCTACTGATAATTTTAACAATAAATTATTCCTTCTACACTGTGTATACAACAGTATTTCATTCTAGTTTCCTGATGATATTTATTAGCAAGAAAAATACATTGTCACTCTGCCTTCAGAAAATCTTAAGTATTTTAAACAAAGCAGACTGTGATTCCTTTTTTTTTTCTCTCTCACACAAATTTATTATCCAATAATTATATAACAATCTTGTGGAGAAAAACAAACAATCATAGGAAGAGTTTCAGTGAATTGGTGTGTTGTCTGTCCAGGACCCAAAGGGAAGCAGATATTTATCCTTCACTCTGGGGAAAGATTTTTCCATATTCAGATCTTACTCACTCAGGGGAACTGAAGACCCCAAATGTCTGCAAGTATCAAACAGATGGTGTTTGCATGCAGCTTCCTGAACCTGGCAGCTAGGCTCAGCTGATTTATACTTGAGCACAAAAGGTTTGTTTCTGAGGGCATTGCTCCCGTAACAATGTGTCAGCTCTGCCCAGGCAGATTCCCTTTGGTAAGATACAGTCTCATAGGCAATAATTGCCCCTCCACATGTACCTCCAGCTGACACATCTACTAATGGTGCCAGCCTTTGCAAAATAATCCGACACCTACTTTATAGCCAAGCGTTTCATTTTGTTTCCTCAAAATGATTATAAAGCTATGCCCCCATTCGATTTATACATTCGGTTACATTCACCACTTTTTATTTTGTTACACATAGTGAAGGTAAAATTTACATCCTAACGCTAAAACTCATCATGATTCCTAAGTGTTAGGAAATGTAGGAATGTAGAGAAATGTGCGCCTGTGCTCCTGTGGAGGTTACACGCGGGTTCACAAATCACACCACAAGATCGGTTCCACATGGGAGGTTTATTAGGGGAAGGGAAGAAGGAGAGAAAGAGAGAGAGAGAAAGAGTAAGAGAGTAAGGAAGAGAGAGGGGGGAGGGCTCCAGTTCTCTTATAGGGTGACCCAGGGCATGTGCAGGTAGTTGGTCAGCAGGTGGTCTGGGTGTCTTCACAAATGCCTGATAACTGGTCTGTCAGGTCCCTTGGGGCTGCCTGTAGAAGTGCCTGCTTACTGATCTCAACACTAAGAATGCTAATACAGTTTGAATCTTACAGCAAAACTTCCTGAAACAACAGCTTATTAAAATGTAGTTATTCAGTTCTTCTTCTTTGTGTGGTACTGTATAATATAAGTGTGCATTTCATTCATTTACTCACGCATATTTTTGAGCACGTGCATGACAAATTCTGCCTTTACTCAAATATGACCTAGACAGAAAAAAAAATCAGAAAGTACTGAAAATAATAATCATCTCTAAATGGTTGTGTTGGAATATTAAAAATTAAATAAAATAGAACTTGTCATTCTCTTAGTATAGACTTAAAATTGCAATAAAGGCAATTTTAGTGCACAGATTATAAAGAAATATTTCACAAAGTTCTACGACTTTGAAATTTAAAGTAACATATTGTAATAGAGAAAATTTTCCATAAAGTAAAATTTAAATAATTGAGAGTAAAAGCTTTAACTATAGTGTAACACTTTTGAAAGTAAGCTGTTAATTGTGCCTCATTTAAATTAACTTTATAACTGAATATTATATATTATACCTGAAGTTGTCTTTAGAACTCATATAAGATATTTATTTTTCTAAATAATTTTTTTTCTTAGATACAAAAGCAAAGTTAAGTGTTCTGAAATAAAATACAAAATCAACATCAGAAAATAATTATTTTACGCAGGTATACTATGTGTGGGGAAAGGTATATAACTCTACCTGGTACTGAACTGAGAACTAGAAATCGTAAAATTTTACCATTTCTTAAGGATGGGGGTAATTATCAAGTGAGAATTTCAGATTCTAGATTTAATTATTAGTAAATGACTGTATTTCTAAAGAGAAATAAGTCGCACTATAATAAAATAAAATGTTTTAAACACAAACAACAGAATATTTTCAATATTCAAAACAATCACAAATGGTACCATAAAATGGAAAAAAATCAACGCAGGCATTCATACTTTGAAATAAGTTCAAAAAATGATTAGTAAAATAACATTTGTCATTCCCATAATATGGACTAAAAATGGAAATTAAAAGAAAATAAAATTATTTCAACGCAACCTTCTATTCTTAGGATATACACATGGAGTGATGAACAGAGTATCAGGATCTTCCTGTTTACATGAAAAATTCATAAATTGCAGTATGAAAATCTAGTATACTACGTGTGGAAGAAGGAAGATTGTTACATGTCTGTGGGGGAGGGGGGTCATCGAAAATAGAGAACTGAAATGAGAATTTTACAGGCAGTGACTCAGCAAATATAACAGTAGTTCTTTCTAGGCTAGTTCCAATTTTAGTATATGTACTGCCAAACAGAGGGGTGGTGTTGGCATTGGCTAGTTAACTCTAAATTTAGCCCTTGGTATTTCCAAGCAGATGCAGCACTTTCCCCCTTAAAACTGTCTTTTCATATTTTATGGATCTAAGCATTATTTGACTATTAATAATATCAGAGAGTAAGTATTAGATAAGATGTCATAAAAAAGCCAGTATTTTTCATTTGGGCCTTGTGGGGGTTTGAACAGGAGTGGCCCCCATAGACTCATGTGTTTGAATGCTTGGTCCATAAAGAGTGGCACTACTAGGAGGTGTGGCCTTATTGGAATAAGTCTGTGATTAGGGGCAGGCTTCAAGGTCTCGGAATCTCAAGTTAGTTCTCTCCTTCAGCCTTTGGATCAAGATGAAGAACTCTCAGCTCCTTCTCCAGCATCATGTCTTCTTGGACGCTGCCATACTTCTCTCCATGACAATAATAAACTAAACCTCTGAAACTATAAGCCAGCCCCAATTAAATGTTTTCCTTTATAGTTTTATAGGAATAGAAATTCTAAGATAGGCCTTACTCTTTAAATGCTATTGGTTAGGTAAAAATTGTCTACTTTTAATGTTAGAACAAAAAAGTTATATTATTAACATAACTTTCCTTTAGCTATGTCCCTATTGTTTATGTAATTAGAGGTTGAATAAGAGAAATTAGCTAGTTAATACAGATTTTCTAAATGTCGGAAATGGATTGTGGAGAAAAATAAAACCAAAAGTCATTTGAAAAATAAGTTTCTTGCTGTTATCAAATCAGACTTTCTATTGATCACTTTGTTGGTAAATCCAGTCTTATACCATGCCTGACCTAAACAAAGTCAAATTTAAGTTTGTTGTATAGCCAAGTATTTTGATCTTATCTAAGATCTAAGTATCTTTGGGTGAAATCATGTTCTAGTTTTCCTTCTACTGCTGCAATAAATACCAGGACCAGAACCAGATTGAAAGAGAAAAAGATTTATTTGGCTTCCATCATGAAGTGAGTCAGGGCAGGAACTCAAGCAAAATCATGGAGGAACACAGCTTACTTGCTTGCTCTTCACATCTCACTCAACTTACTTCCTTATACATCCCATGACCACCTAAGGTAATACCTCCCACAGTTGTCTACACACCCTATATCAATCATCAATCAAGAAAATGCTTCACAGGCTTGCACATAAGCCAGTCAGGTGGAGGCAATTCCTCATCTAAGGTACCCTCTTTCCCAGTTTGTGTCAAATTGACAGAAAAACTAATAGGCACGAAACATAAATAAAATATAATCGCAGTTCCGAAACATGATAGATATTGACTGGTTACAGTTAGCAACACAAACGTCTCGTAGATGTTATTGCAACACTGATCATCTGTTTCTAAACTGACTGATTTTTGCAAAGTTTATGTAGATATTAAGTAGTAAACAGTTTTTAATTTTAGAACCTGACTATGAAATATAGGCTGTCAAATTGAATGTGTGTGTGTGTGTTTTTTTTTTTTTTACTTTTACAAAATAATCTTTAGAGTTCATGCTTTTCCATTACATCTTAGAAATGAACATGCACTGTAATGAATTTTATTATGGAATTTTCCCCTTAGTCCCTCCAATGAGTGGTGTTTTAAAACTATTTACACTCCAATTATTCTTAAATATATTAAACTAAGTAGTAAGCTTTAATTTATGCCATTGCTGTCAATTAATTGAATTTTAAATTTCATTTACATTTTCAAGATTTGTGGATCATTCAATACCTTAAGTATATAGATATCGACTTGACTTATATGTTACTGATTTTTGAGCTGTTATGGTATGTTTTAATCTTTCCTTGACTTAATTTTTCTGTATATTGAATTATAACCTGCTCTATAAAACATTATTTTTTACATTTTAAACTTTATTATTGTTAATAATTACAGTTTATTCACTTTGTATCCTGGCTGTAGCCCCCTCCTTCATCTCCTCCCAATCACACCCCCACTCCTTCTTTTCCCCCCATGCCCCTCCCCTAGTCTGCTGAAAGGTGGAGTTCTCCTCTGTCATCTGCCCATAGTTTATCAAGTCTCATAAGGACTGCTGGACCCTCTTCCTCTGCCAGGCCACATTGCCAGGAACAAGTGATCAAAGAACCAGGAACAGAGTCCATGTAAGAAACAGCCCCTGCTCCCCTTACAAGGGAACCCCCATGAAGACTGAACTGCCCATGGGCCACATCTGAGCAGGGGTCTAGGTCCTCTCCATGCATGGTCCTTTGCTTCAGTAATGTTAAAAGTAACAAATATAAATATTTAAAAATTATTACTTTTAACATTATTGAAGCAAAGCATACATTTTTATCACAGCACACCATAAGAACACCAGTATATGCAGGAAACAGAATGCTAACAGAAACTTAAGTTCTTCATGTCCTCCTCTAGTTACTACCATTGTAAACTCAAAACCATAGGCATTGTTTCTTTGTTCAGAATTTATTATTGAGATAATATTACATAAAATGTGTGGTTTTACATTTCTGTAGCACTAAAATTCACACTTTGATTACCTGAATGAAAGATCTGCAGAAGATCTTTGTGCCCATTAATATCACTAAACCCCTCCCAATTAATGGTTGCTAGGGGAGAGAGAAACATTATCTTCTGTGGTATACACAACTCCAGTGAAACACATGTTACCAAAAGTTCAGCAAAGGAGGAAAAACAGAAAAGGGATGAATAACCACACAACTGCACAACAGAATAAATCCAAGAAAAAATAATCTGTGTGAGGTCGATCAATAGTTTGAGAAACAGAGAGCTTATTGTCTTCTTGCAGACTAGAATATCTGTATTAGAACTAAAAACTTCCTTTTCTGACCTGAGATTTCCCATGCTAAGAGTAATCAAGGAGTGGTGAATAAAAGGATGTTACGTGATAGATAACCATGCCTTACTAACCCTAAATTGTCCTTTATGGGGAATCATCAGGGCAAGGGAGGACAAGAATCTATAAGCAAATAGGTTGGCTAGTTTTATGTCAACTTGATACAAGATAGAATCATCTGAAAGGAGAGACCCTGATTTGAGAAAATATCTTCATATAATTAGGCTGTAGGCAAGCCTGTAGGGCATTTTCTTAATTAGTGATTGATATGGGAAGGTCCAGCCCATTGTGGGTGGTGCCACCTCTGGGCTGGTGGTCCTGGGTTCTCTAAGAAAGCAGGCTGAACAAGTCATGAAGATCAAGCCATTAAAGCAGCACCCCTTCATGGCCTCTGCATCAGCTCCTGACTCCAGGATCCTGCCCTGTTCGAGTTCTTGTCCTGACTTTCTTCAATGATGAATTATTATGTGGAAGCATAAGCATAAGCCAAACGAACTCTTTCCTTCTCAACTTGCTTTTTGGCCATAGTGTTTCATTACAGCAATAGAAACCCTAGCTAAGACAGCAAATTACTTTTGTTCTTAAAATACCAATTACTGTCATTCTCAGTTTCCACAGTGGCAAAGCCATGACTATTGTTCTTATTGGATAGATAGCGAAAGAAACAAAGTTGTTAGAATCTTGTGGCAGTCTCTGGTATCAGAAATTCCGGAGAAGAATGCCAAGGATATGTCTTTGCTATGTTGTTACATATAAATGCACACAGTGTCTGGGAAACAAAGTGGGATAGGCAATTAAGAAGATAGGATTCAAAGGATAGTAATAGGAAGATAAATAGAGTGGGTCCCAGGAAGTGAGTTATCCAGAAAAGCCAGAATCCCAGGTCAGGTAATAACCACAACACTGGCAATGTTTGGATGATCCCTCCTGGTGTTTTGTTGCTGCTTCTTGGGTTACTTTGAAGGAACATTGCATAGATGTAACATTTTTTTATTTCTGAATGAAGAGAGGCACTCCTTTTCTCCACACAGTGAAAGCAGAGCCAAAACAGTACAAAAATTTAGTAAGGTCTCTACAGATGAGTCAATGCAAACTTAATAACCATAGACAAATGTAAAACATTTCGGTAGTACGGTCCATTTCACATCTAAGATTCAAAGTATTTTTACAATATAAGTTTAGTTCAAGAAACATAGGAGCTGGAGATTTGGCTCAGTTGATAGAATGCTTACCTAGCATATATGAAGTCTGAGGTCCATCTCTAGAATCATATAAACCAGGTGAATCCCAGACCTTGGGAAGTAAAGACAGGCCAGTCTGAAGTCGAAGGTCACTTGTGGTTACAGAGCAAAGTTTATGCCTTTTTGGGTCATGTGAAACAGAGACGGAGAGACAGAGACAGACAGACAAAGAGAATGAACAAAACCAAACATTCTTTTGGGATGGAAGTGGGTTACGGAACTGGCTGTATTGAAAGGAGTTGTCTTAATCAGGGTTTTATTACATTGATGAAACATCATGACCAAAGAGCAAGTTGGAGAATAAAGGGTTTATTTGACTTACACTTCCAGATCACAATCCCTCATTGGAGGAAGTCAGGTTAGGAACTCAAGCAGTGCAGGAACCTCGAGCCAGGAGCTGATGCAGAGGCCATTGAGGAGTGCTACTTATTGGCTTGCTTCCCCTGGCTTGCTCAGCCTGCCTTCTTATAGAACCCAGGACCACCAGCCCTGGGGTAGCCACAATGGGCCCCGCCCATTGATCACTACAGCTGGATTTCATGGAAGCATTTCCTCAACAGTCTCTTTTCTCTGTGATGACTCTGGCTTGTTTCAAATTGACACACAAAACCAGCTAGTACAGGAGGCATACTTTAAATTCAGTTATTATGCTCATTTTGGCAAATAGTTTTGCTTGGTTGAGAAGGCAAAACTATTTTGATCGATAGTAGTTTAACTTACTTTAACTCTAGGAACCCAAAGACTTGGATTCAACTTCCAGATCTGCTTCTCACTTTAATGATGTGTTGAGGAAATGTGGAGAACTAGGTATTAAAACTTGAATTTTAACCAAATTGACCTTACATTCATTTTTTAATGAAATTAATTTAATAAATTTAAATTTAAAATAATCATATTGTTTTTCTGCTCAAATTTCAGGTTTGATATGGTTAAGGCCAGAGCTCGTTGTGAGTATATGATTTTTCTAGTACTGTGTGTAGATTTTTCATATAATAGATCCTGTTTATAGTTTCCCTTCTCTCCTCCCAGTTCTTCCCTACTTCCCCTTCCATCCATATCCACTTTCTTTCTCTTCTCTCATTAAAAAAGTACAAGCTTCTAAGATAAAGCAACCAAACATGACAGATAAATACAATGAAGCAAAAACTATCATATTGATGCTGGACATGGCAACCCAACAGGATGAAAGATTTCCAAGATCAGGCACAAGAATCAGAGATCCACTTGTTCTCACACTCAGGAGTCCCATAAAAATTCTAAACTAATAACTATAATACAATATATATGTAGAGGACCTGGTACAGACCCATGTGCTTGCTGCTTCATTTTCTCTGAGGTCATGTATGCTTTGCTTAGTTGATTCAGAGGGCCTTGGTCTCCTGATGTCTTCTATCCCCTCTGGTTCTTACCATCTTTCTGCTGCAGGGTTCCCTGAGGTCTGAGGGGAGGATTTGGCAGAGACCTCCAATTTAGACTGTCTCTCTCCATATAATGTCTGGCTGTGGGCATTTGTTCCCATCTCCTGCGGGAGGAAAGTTCTCTGATAATGACTGTATAAGGTATTTACTATGACTATAGCAGAGTATCATTAGGAATCATTTTATTGATTTTTTTTAGGCCAGTAGTGTTTAGTTTTACCCTAGATAATGAGGCTATCTAGTCACTGGTTTGTGGTTACCCAAGCAGTTTTAGCTGTGGGTTCCATCCTGTAGAGTGAGCCACAACCAGACACTGGCTGGCTACTCTTACATGTTCTGCGCCACCATTTCTCTAGTATACTTGGCATATAGGGCAGACTGTAGGTCAAAAGCTTTGTGGCTGGGTTGGTGTCCACATTTCTCTTGCAGTAGCCGACGGAGTAGCTTTCAGCACTAAAGAGACTAGAATATAGGGCTGACTAGGATTTCTCATTAGGATCACCTTTATAGATTCCAGGGAGTTTTCAGTGCACTAGTTTACACACTGCCCCCCAAATGCCCTCCGTGCCAGTTCCAGCCTTTTCTTCCCTCACTCTCTCCTTCTACACCACCTCGCCCCACCCGACCCCCTCATCTCTGTCCTCTTCATTCCCCGTGCATCCATAACATTTATTATATTTCCCCTTCTTAAAGAGATTCATGCATCCCCCTAGAGCCCTCCTTGTTGCTTAGCCTTTCTGGGTCTATGGATTGTAGCATGATTATCATTTACTTTATAGCTAATATCTGCCTTTAAGTGAGTGCATAGCATGTTTGTCTTTCTGGGTCTGGGTTTTTACCTCATTTGGGATGATTTTTCCTAGTTCCATCCATTTGCCTGAAAAAAATTCATTATGTCAATATTTTTAATGGCTGGATAATACTCAATTGTGTAAATACACCTTTTATTTATCCATTTCTTATCTGAGGGACATTTTAGGTTGTTCCATTTTCTGACTGTTATGAATAAAGCTGCAAAGAACATGGATTTACAAGTGCCTTGTGGTAGAATGGAGCAAACTTTGGGTATATGACCAAGAGTAGCTTCTTATGTTCCTGTATATTTGTTCTCTATACTTCCTGGTCATCTATTTTAAGCAAATCCTTCTGGTCCTTATAAAAGTGCTCTGATTGTACAGTATGTTTGCATATAGTTGTTCCTAATAAAGGCTTAGCACAAGAGGTCTACTGGGTCCTTGCATATCCCTTTGGTTTCTAGCCTCTCTTGCTGACAATTCATATTCCAGACTCCCAGTCTCATTTCTTGACCTTAATTCTGAGGTCTGCAGAACTTTCAAATGAGAAACTTGGTGGGGCTTGATTGGGCAGAGTTGAGGGGCATAGCTGAGGAGTTAAACCCTCAGTACATGTGCTCAGGGTACCTAATATGGCCTCTATAAATCTCAGTAGAATACTAACTCCATAACAACTATGTTCTGGGTGGGCCCCCTATACAAATGTTATATTGTCTGGTAAAAAGTTCAATACATGTTGGATAAGGATGAAGTATAACATGGGGTATAGTGAGGATATTAGTTGATAAAATTGGGAAAGTAAAAGATATAATCCAGGTAAATATAGGGAAGAGTATGGGATAAATTGAGAAAAATAAAGAAAAGTATCTGAGGTTGGTAAGTTGGGACACTTTTGCTATCTATAGAGTTTAAAAATTAGTAAAGTTTTAGAAGTCTATAGTTAAAAATTAAAAGGAGGAGTATATGGGAAACAAAGAAAAACCGAGGCAAGAATAAGAGGGAAAAATATGGATGTATCTAAGAAAACTAGTAGGAAATACACAATGAAGAAATAGAAAAATTACAGAATGATCATACAATTTAAGGAATATACAAACTAAAACAAGACAGTTGCAAAACATTTAGATAACAGTGAAGATTATATTTATTTATTCATTTATTTTTTTATTTTTTGTATTAATTATAGTTTATTCATTTTTTTTATCCCAGTGTAGTCCCCTCCCTCACTCCCTCCCAATCCCATCCTGCATCCCTTATTTCCTCCCATACCCCTCTCAAAGTCCACACCGATAGGGGAGGACCTCCTCCCCTTCCTTCTGACTCTAGCTTATCAGGTCTCATCAGGACTGGCTGCATTGTCCTCCTCTGTGGCCAAGCAAGGCTGCTCCCCAATCAGGGGGAGGTGATCAAAGAGCCAGCCACTGATTTCATGTAAGAGACAGACCCTGTTCCCCTTACTAGGAAACCCACTTGGATACTGAGTTGTCATGGGCTTCATGTGAGCAGGGGTTCTAAGATATATCCATAAATGGTCCTTGATTGGAGTCTCAGTCTCAGAAAAGATGCATGTGCCCAGATATTTTGGTTCTGTTGGTCTTCTTGTGGAGCTCCTGTCCTCTCCAGGTCTTACTATTCCCTCCTTCTTTCTTAAGATCCCCTGCCAATCAAAATTCAATGCCAAAAGTTTGATTATAAGTCTCAGCATCTGCTTTGATAAACTGCTGGGCAGAGTCTTTCAGAAATCCTCTGTGGTAGGCTCCTGTCCTGTTTGCTGTTTTCTCCTTCCAATGTCCATCCTGTTTGTCTTTCTGAGTGAGGATTGATCATCTTACCCAGGGTCCTCCTTCTTGCTTAGCTTCTATAGGTGTACAGATTTTAGTATGTTTATCGTACATTATACGTCTAATATCCACTTATAAGTGAGCATATACCATGTGTGTCTTTCTGCTTTTGACATACCTCACTCAGGTGTGGAGAGCCGAGAGAATGCAATCGCCATTACGAAATGGCGCCGACATCCGGCCTCAGCCCTAGTGAACAAGTAATAGAGCGCATGTGCCAGTTGCAAAAGCGCGCCAAGTCACTGCCCAGCCCCGGGCGTTACTGCCCAGCCCGGGGCGTCACACGGGGCAATGGGCAAGCAGCCAACCAGCGGAGTACACGCCGCTGCAGGGGGTATTTAAGCAGCACCATTCTGGGGGTTGAGGTCTTCCTCCTCTCATCAATTGACTGCAATAAAGCTTGCTGCAGAAGGATCCTATTGTCCGTGTGCGTTCTTGCTGGCGAGACGACCACGTGGGTTGCAACACTCAGGATGATCTTTTCTAGATCCCACCATTTGCAAATTTCATGATTTCCTTGTTTTTAATTACATTAAAACGGAATAGTATTACATTGTGTAAATATACCACAATTTCTGTATCCCTTCCTCCACTGAGGGGCATCTGGGTTGTTTCCAGGTTCTGACTATTACGAAGAAAACTGCTATGAGCACAGTTCCGCAAATGTCCTTGTTGTGAATTTGTGCATATTTTGGATAAATTCCTAAAATTCTGAGAAAGCATCAGGTTGATTTCCACAGTGGTTGTATAAGTTTACATTCCTACCAGCAATGGAGGAGGGTTCCCCTTTCTTCATATCCTCTCCAGTATGTGTTGTCACTTGAGTTTTTGATCTTAGCCATTCTGATGGGTATAAAATGAAATCTCAGGGTCATTTTGATTTGCATTTCCCTGATGACTAAGGATGTTGAGCATTTCTTTAAGTGTTTCTCTGCCATTCTATATTCCTCTACAGAGAATTCTCTGTTTAGTTCTGTACCCCATTTTTAATTGGATTACTTGATTTGTTGCTTTTTAACTTCTTTAGTTCTTATATATCCTGGATATTCTACCTCTGTCGGATATAAGGTTGGTGAACCTACTTTTCCAGTATGTAGGCTGGCATTTTGTTCTGACAACAGTGTCCTTTGCTTTACAGAAGATTTTCAGTTTTATAAGGTCCCACTTGTTGATTGTTGATCTTAGAGAATGTGCTGTTGGTGTTTTGTTCTAGGCTCTTCCCACTTTTTCTTCTAACTGATTTAGTGTATCTGGTTTTATGTTGAGGTCTTTGATCCACTTGGACTTTAGTTTTGTGCAGGGTGATAAATATGGATTTATTTACATTTCTCTACATGGAGACATCCAAATAGACCAGCACCATTTGTTGAAGATGCTATCTTTTTTCCATTATATGGTTTCAGCTTCTTTCTAAAAAATCAAGTATCTGTAGGTGTGTGGGTTTATTTCTGAGTCTTCTATTTGATTCCATTGATCCACTGGTCTGTTTATATGCCAGTACCATGCAGTTTTTATTACTAATGCTCTGTAGTACAGCTTAAGATCAGGGATGGAGATACTTCCAGATAATCTGTTGTACAGGATCATTTTGGCAATTCTGGGTTTTTTTGTTTCTTCATGTGAAGTTGAGAATTTTTATTTCAAGATTTGTAAATAATTGTATTGGTAATTTGATGGGAATTGCATTGGATCTGTAGATTGCTTTTGGTAAGATGGCCACTTTTACTCTGTTAATCCTTCCAATCCATGAGCACAGGAGATCTTTCCATCTTCTGATATGTTCTTCAATTTCTTTCTTCAGAGACTAGAAGTTTTTTATTCAAACATGTCTTTTACTTGCTTGGTTAGAGCCACACCAAGGTACTCTATGTTATTAGTGGCTATTGTGAAGGCTGTTGTTTCCCTGATTTCTTTCTCGGCTCTTTTGTCTTTGGTATACAGCAGGGCTTCTGATTTTTTTTTTTTTTTAGTTAATTTTGTATCCAGCCACTTTGTTGAAGCAGTTTCTCAGCTGAAGGAGTTCTCTGGTAGAATTTTTAAGGTCACTCACTTATACTATCATATTATCTGCAAACAGTGATACTTTGACTTCTTCCTTTCCAATTAGTATCTCCTTCATCTCCTTTAGTTGTATTATTGCTCTATCTAGGACTTCAAGTACTATGTTGAAGAGATATGGAGAGAGTGGGCAGCCTTGCCTTTTCCCTGATTTCAGAGGGGTTGATTTAATTTTCTCTCCATTTAGTTTGATGTTAGCTGTAGTCTTGCTGTAAATTGTCTTTATTATATTTAGGTATGTGCCTTGTATCCTCAATCTCTCCAAGACTTTAAATATGAATGGGTGTTAGATTTTGTCAAATGCTTTTTTGATATCTAAGGAGGTGATCACGTGGTTTTTCTCCTTCAGCTTGTTTATATGGTGGATTTTATTGATGGATTTCCATATATTGAATCATGCCTGCATGCCTGGGATGAAGCCTATTTGGTCATGGTTGATAATATCTTTTATGTGTTCTTGGATCAGTTTGCAAGTATTTTATTGAGTATATTTGCATCAATGCTCATAAGAGAGATAGGTCTGAAGTTTTCTTTTTTGGTTGGGTCTTTGTGTGGTTTAGGTATCAAGGGGACTGTGGCTTCCTAGAATGAGTTTGGTAATATTCCTTCTGTTTCTATTTTGTGGAATAGTTTGAAACCACCTGGCCCTGGGCCTTTTTTGGAAGGGAGACTTTTGATGACTGCTTCTAATTCCTTGCGTGATATAGGACTATTCAATCTTTCTACCTGATCTTGATTTAATTTTGGTAAATGGAATCTATCAAGAAAATTGTCCATTTTCTTTAGATTTTCAAATTTGGTGGTATATAGGCTTTTGTAGTAAGACCTAATAATTGTTTGGATTTCCTCAGTGTCTGTTGTTATATCCCCCTTTTTTATTTCTGATTTTGCTGATTCAAATAGCTTCTCTCTCTCTTTTAGTTAGTTTGTCTAAGAGTTTGTCTATCATGTTGTTTTTCTCAAAGAATCAGTTCTTGGTTTCATTGATTCTATGCATAGTTTTATTTGATTCTAATTTATTGATTTCAGCCCTGAGTTTAATTATTTCCAGCTGTCTACTCCTCTTTTGTGTGTCTGCTTCTTTTTACTAGGGCTTTCAGGTTGGCCATTACATTCCTTGTATGAGATGTTTCAAATTTCTTCTTGAAGGCACTTAATGCTATCAGTTTTCTTCTTAGCATGCTTTCATTGTGCTTTCATTGTGTCATGGGACACAATGCTTTCATTGTGTCCCATAAGTTTGGGGAACTTGTGCCTTCATTTTCATTGAATTCTAGGAAGTCTTTAATTTCTTTATTTCTTCCCTAACCCAGCTATCATTGAATAGGGAGTTGCTATTTCCATTGTTGTTGAGGTCCAGTTTTAGTCCATGGTGGTCAGATAGAATACAGGGGATTATTTCAATCTTCTTGTATCTGTTGAGGCTTGCTTTGTGACCAGTTATATGGTCTATCTTGGAGACAGTTCCATGAGGTGCTGAAAAGAAGGTATACTCTTTTGAGTTTGAGTGAAAAGTTCTGTAGACATCTATTAGGTCCATTTGATTTAGGACCTCTGTAAGTACCTTTATTTCCCTATTTAGCTTTTGTCTAGATGATCTGTCCCTTGGTGAGAGTGGAGTGTTGAAGTCTCCCACTATTAAGGTGTTGGGATCTATGTGTGATTTAAGCTTTAATAATGTTTCATTTACAAATGTAGGTACTCTTGTATTTGGTGCATAAATATTCAGAATTGTGATGTCCTCCTGGCGGATTTTTCCTTTGATGAGAATGAAGTGCCCCTCTTCATCTTTTTTTGATTAATTTTGGTTGAAAGTCTATTTTATTACATATTAGGATGGCTACCCCAGCTTGTTTTCTGGGTCCATTTGCTTGAAAAATATTTTTCTAGCCCTTTACTCTGTGATAGTGTTTATATTTGTTGCAGAGGTATGTTTCTTGGATGCAACAGAATGTTGAATCCTGTTTCTGCATCCACTCTGTTAGTCTGTGTCTTTTTATCGGAGAGTTGAGTCCATTGATGTTGATAGGTAATAGTGACCAATTAATGTTAATTACTTTTATTGTGGAAATGGTGGTGTTACTGTGTTTCACTGCTTGTTTTCTTTTAATTTTTTGTTGTGAATTTATCTATATCCTATGTTTTCTTGGGTATAGTTGATTTTGTTGGATTGGAGTTTTCCTTCCAGTATCTTCTGTAGGGCTGCATTGCTGTGTAGATATTTTTTAAGTTTAGTTTTTTCATGAATATTTTGTTTCCTCCATCAATGTTGACTGAAAGCTTTGTTGGGTATAGTAGTCTGAGCTGGCATCTGTGGTCCCTTTAAAGTCTGCATGACATCTGCCCAGGCCTTCCTGGCTTTCATAGTTTCTGTTGAGGAGTCTGGTGTGACTTTGATAGGTTTACCTTTACATGTTAGTTGCTCTTTTTCCCTTACTGATTCTAATATTTTTTCTTTGTTATGTACTTTAGTGTTTTGACTCTGATATGACATGAGGATTTTCTTTTCTGGTCTAGTCTATTTGGTTTTCTGTAGGCCTCTTTTATGTTAATGGACATCTCTTTCTTTAAGTGGGGAAAATTTTCTTCTATGATTTTCTTCAAAATATTTTCCAGACACTGAAGCCTGGGATCTTCTTTTTCATCTATTCCTATTATTCTTAGATTTTGTCTTTTCATGGCATTGTTGATTTCTTGGATGTTTTGTGTTTGGAACTTTTCTGAATTTACTTCTTTGGAGAAGTATCAATTTCTGCAAGTGTATCTTCAGCACCTGAGATTCTCTCTTCCATCTCTTGTATTCTATTGGTGATTCTTACCTTTGTGGTTTCTGATCTTTTCTCTAAGTTCTCTAGCACCAGGTTTTTTTTTTTCTGTTTTTGTCTTCCTCATTGATTCTAATTCTGTTTTCATGTCTTGTACCATTTCCTTCATCTGTTTGAATGTGGATTCCTGTCTTTCCATGACTGAGCAACAGTTCCTTGATCTTTTATGAGAGTCCTTGTAAAACTATTGTATCTCATAGACAGTTTTTAAAACATTTCCGCTTAAGCTTTGTTTTTGTGGAATGCTTTTTTGGGCTGGAAAGAATAATCATTGTGTATTAATCAGGATTCTCTAGGGCAGTCGTTTTCAGCCTTCCTGACATTGTGACTCTTTTAAAACAGGTTCTTACGTAGTGGTAACCCACAAACATAAAATTATTTTTGTCATTGCTATATAAATTGTAGTTTTGGTAGTGTTATGGATCTTAATGTAAACATTTTTGGAGATAGGGGTTTGCTAATGGGGTCATGACTCACAGGCTGAGAATCACTGCTCTAGAGTAATTGAACTTACAGAAAGGCTTTTTTTTTCTATATATAAGGGGGTGGGTGTATTAGAATGACTTATGGACTGCAGACCAAAAAAAAAAAATCTAAAAATTTTTGGCTATGAATGGAAAGTTCAAGAATACAGTAGTTGCTCAGTTCATGAGGCTGAATGTTTCAGCTGGTCTTCAGTAGATGATAGAATCCTGAACAAGTACACTTTAATGCCAGTGAAAGAATGAATGGGTTAGCAAGGCCAGGAAAAAGCACAAGCAAAAAGGAAAAAGAAAAGTTTCCTTTTTCCATATCTTTATATAGGCTTCCAGGAGAACATGTGGCCAACTTTAAAGGTATATCTTCCCACCTCAAGATCTGGATTCAAAGCTTGTAATTTTCTAGCTCCGAAGATCTGGATTAAAGACACGTGTCTTCCTAACTCAAAGATCCAGATTAGACAGATATTTTTTACTTCAATAAGCAAGAAGAAAAATTTCTGACAGGTATGCCCTTCATCTTAGGGTTCTACTCCCAGATATAGTCAAGCTGACAAGCAAGATTAGCCATCACACTTTATATATCATAACAAAACTTGCTCTCATATATTTTTCTTGTCATTTGTCTTAAGACAATTAATCATACTGAAAGGTAGATCCAAATTCCCGGGTAACAGAAAGAAACTTCAATATATAGAGCACTTATCATAAACCAATGGAAACCAAAAACTTAAGAAATTACTGGTAGGCAGACTGCCCACAGACCTTTTTTCCCCTTCTTCTTTCCCCCAGACCTAATTCCACTGTCTCCACCCTAACACTGGAACAGAACACCAGCTGCAGCCTAACTTCACCCTGCCAATATTTCCCATGGATCCCACAAAGCATCCCCTCCTAACCTTGTTTCCCCCACTGGTTGCTTTGTCCCATACCCCAACTTCAGCAGACACCCTCTGTTAACCCAAGGGCAACAATTAGGCTGAATGCAGACTCACACCTCTCCTACTTCTCCTGAGAGCCAATCCCCTAGTCTCATTCTCAGTCCTGTATCTGGAAACTTGCTGTGCTCTACTTTCCTTGTATGACTCCATCCTTCTCTTTCTCCTCCAACATTCCTTTCCTCAACTTATCCCAATTACCCAGCCTCCAACACCAGTAGCCATTCTTTGTGAACACATCCGCTGAACAATCCAGGAAAACAGGCAACACACAGCTACCAAATTCTCCAAAAATCCAGGAAGAAAACAGAAATCAAGGAACAAAACACCAACCTAATAAAAAGACAAACCAAGAAATCTGCACCTAGTCCTTTAATCATCCCAAATCCACATGCTGAGATGCCAGTGTAAGAATGCAATCAACAAGAGCCAGGACAATATGGCTCCACTAGAGCCCAACTATCCTACCACAGCAGGCTCTGAATATTCCAACATAGCTAAATCATAAAAAAGTCTTAAAACCAACTATATGAAGATGATAGAAGTCCTTAAAGAGCAAATTAATTAATCCCTAAAGAAACCCAGAAAATAACAAACAATTGGAGGAAATAAGTAAATCCTTTTAAAAAGCCTCCCCCGCCCCCCCTAAACCCACAAACAGTTGGAGGAAACTAATAAAACTGTTCCAGACCTAAAAATGAAAATAGGAGCAACAAAGAAAACACAGGCTTGAGGGAATGCTGGAAATGAATCATTTACAAATTTGAACAGGAGCTACAGAGGCAAGCTTCATCAACAGAGTATAAAAGAGAAAAGAGAGACTCTCAGGAATTGAAGATGTCATAGAAGAAATGGATATATGAGTTAAATAAAATGCTAAGTCTAAAAAAGTTTTTAACACAAAACATTCAGGAAATCTGGGACACTATGAAAAGATCAAACCTAAGAATAATAAGAATGGAAGAAGGAGAAGATCCCCAGCTAAAAAGTCCACAAAATACCTTCAACAAAATCATAAAAGAGACGTTTCCTAGCCTGAAAAAGGATATGCAAAGGTGCATACAGAACACCAAATAGATTGGACCAGATAATAATAATTCAAGTTCACCACATAATAATCAAAACACTAAACATATAAAACAAACAAACAAACAAAAAGAACAGTAACAGCTGCCAGGGAAAAAGAACAGGTAACACACAAAGGCAGACCTATTAGAATTACACTTGACTTCTCAGTGGAGCCTCTAAATGCCAGAAGATCCTGGACATATGTGCTGCAGCCCTTAGAGACCACAGATACCAACCCAGGCTACTAAAACCAACAAAAATTTCAATCACTATAAATGGAGAAAATAGATAGTTCACGATAAAGTCCAATTTGAATAGATCCAGCAACACAGAATGTGCTAGAAGGGAAAATCTAACCTAAGGAAATTAATTGCACACATGAGAGTACAGAGAATAAATAATCTTACACCAGAAAATCGAGGGAAAGGACACACACAAACACATACACCACCACCACAAACAACAACAACATGACAGGAATCAACAGTCACTGGTCATTGATATCTCTCTATATCAGTGATCTCAATTTCTCAATAAAAAGACACTGAGTAACAAAATAAGTATGAAAACAGGATCCAACCTCTGGAGGACCCAAGAAACACACCTCAACCTCAAGGATGGACATTACCTTAGGATAAAGAGTTGGAAAAGTTTTGTCTGGAGCTGACCTGTGCTATTTGGTGTATTCCTTTTTTTTCTTTTCTTTTCTTTTTTTACCTACCTTTTAATGACCCCATCCCTGTTTCACTCTCTATCACTAGATAGGAGAGAAAGAAGGAGAGAGGAGAGATGAGAGAGACAGAGAGAGAGAGAGAGAGATTGAGATCCTTGAATCTGTTGAAGAGTATTTGATTTCACTGTGAATCCCAAGATTTCATTGTTTACTGGAAAAACATATTTCTAGTTGGGGGGGAGGGGCTCAGCCCTTAGCACACGCCTTTAATCCAAGAGCTTTCTCCTTTAGAGTATTGTAAACAGGATTAAATAAAGGTAACCCTAGCCTATGTCAAGAGGCAGATTAATCAACCAGTTGACAGGGAGTGAACATAGGGAAAAAAACATAAGAGAGTAAGAGGAAGTTAGGAAGATAGATAAAGAGAAGCACAGTAAGTAGAAGGGAGGGACATTGAGTTTGAGGGATATTTTTTTGAGATACATGGAGGAACATTCCTTCTTTTGGGGGGATGTTGGCTGAGGAGGAAGTTATTTGGGTGCTTTCTCTGCCTCTCTGAACTAGCAGGCTTTTACCAGAGCATCTGTCTCCCAAGTCTTCAGTGGTAAAACTAACTATTGAGATTTTTGTTTAAAAGCAACAACATGCATCTAATTTCTTTACCGTTGTTTCTTCTTTGAGAACAACTACTAGCAGAAGACAACCAATCCTGATGAACAATGAACAACCACTGACCCATCTATCAAAACTCTAGCATTTATATACCCTCTGAGAAGTTTCCAGAATTCCAAACATCGCACAACTGCAGAAGCTAGCTACAGCTGGCAAAAGCATGCCTCTGCTAGAGCATAAGGTAAATCATAGTCAGCTTCGGCGAAGGATCCCATATCCCCACACCTGAGATTAAAATGAAAACACTTTCTTATAATATTTCTGTGTTTTTAAAGAACCCAAAATTCCAGAGTTCTCACTGGAATTATCCAATTGACCTAAGAAACAAGCTGCAATATCCATTTTATTATCTAACAAAATGAACTTTAAACCAAAGCTAGTTAAATGAGATAGGGAAGACCATCACATACTCGTTGCAGGAAAAAATAGAGCAAGATGTCATTTCAAGCACAGTGGTGCCCACCTGTAATCAGAGCACTCATGGAGGCAGATTGCTTTGAGGCCAACCTGGTCTGCAAAGGGAGTCCAGAACAGCCAGGGCTACACAGAGAAATCCTGTCTTGAAAAAACCAACAAAACAAAACAAAAAAAAAATGGCATTTCAATTCTTAACATTTATGACCCAAACCAAGGGCACCCAAGTTTATAAAAGAAACACTACTACAACTTAAATCATATATTGACCCTCACAGACTGATAGCAAAGACTTCAGTGCCTCATTCTCACTAATGGATAGGTCATCCAGACAAAAACTAAACAGAAAACTGCTGAACCTAACAGACATTACAAACCAAATAGAACTAACAGATGTTACAGAACATTTCTTCCAAACACAAAAAAATAAACCCTCTACCATACACCTCATGGAAATTTCTCTAATTAAAAATCCAAGAAAATTGAAATTACTTTTGTATCCTATCAAACCACTATGGATTAAAGTTACATATCAACAACAACAGAAACAACAGAAAACCTAAAAACTCATGGAATTCAACAACTCTCTACAGAATGAAAAAAAGACAGAAATAAAGAAAGAAAAGACAGACTTTCTAGAATTCAATGAAAATGAATACACACCATATCCCAACCTATAGGACAAAATGAAAGCAGTGCTAAGAAGAAAGTTTATAGTACTACATGCACACTTTTAAAAAATTGAAAACATCTCGTACAAGCAAATTAACAGCATATCTGAAAGCTCTAGAACAAAAACAAGTAATCACACTGAGGTGAAGTATAATGCCAGAAATAATCAAATTCAGGGCTGAAATTAATAAAATAGAAATAAAAGAGAACATTACAAGAATCAATGAAACAAAGAATTGGTTCTTTGTAAAAATCAACAAGATAGACAAATCCTTATCCAAATTAACTAAAAGGCAAGAATAGAGAATATAAAAATTAGCAAATTCAGAAATGTAATGAGAAACATAACAACAGATACTGAAAAAGATCTAGAAAATCATAAGAACATACTTTAAAAACCTCTACTCCACCAAATTGGAAAATCTAAAGTAAATGGATAATTTTCTCAATAGGTACACATGGTGGTCTGAAAAAAAAATGTCCTCCATAAGGAGGGGCACTATTAGGAGCTGTGGCCTTATTTGAGTAGTTACGGCTTTGTTGGGGGGAAAAAAGGTATGCAATTTCCCTTCCTGCTGCCTGCTAATCTGGATGTAGAACTCTCAGTTCCTTCTCGAGCACCACATCTGCCTGCATGTTGTTATGCTTTCAGACATGATAATAATGGACTAAACCTCTGAATATTAAGCCCCTTTATATTTTCCTTTATAAGGGTTGCTGTGGTCATGGTGTATCTTCATAGCAATAGAAACCCTAACTAAATCAGTACCACTTAACAAAGTTGAATTAATATCAGACAATCAATTTATATAGACCTATAATACCTAGTGAAATATAAGCAGTCATTAAAATTCTCCAAACCAAGAAATGCCCAGGGCTAGGTGGTTTTAAAATAGAATTTTATCAGACATTCAAATAACAGTTAATGTCAATATTCCTCAAATTATTCCACAAAATGGAAACAGAAGGAGAGTTCCTGAGCTCATTTTATGAGTAAGGCTACAGTTATTATCATACCAAAACCACATAAAGACCCAACAAAGATAGAGAATTACAGACCATTTTTCCTTATGAACATTAATGCAAAAATACTCAACCAAATATTTGCAAACTGAATTCAAGAACACATCAAAAAGATTATCCACCATGGCCTCTCAGAGAATTGCCTGCCTCTACCTCCCAGAAGGCTGAGATTACAGGCATGTGCCACCCTGCTTGGCTTAGTACTTGAAGGTATTTTTGAAAAAAACTATAACAAAAAGACAACTGAAGCAGATCAAGGGGATACAAATTAGAAAAGAAGAAGTTGTGTGTGTGTGTGTGTGTGTGTGTGTGTGTGTGTGTGTGTGTGTCCCAAAAATTTCTACCAAGGAACTCCTACAGCTCATAAACACTTTTAGAAAGGTGGCTGGATACATGAGTCACTCAAAAAATCAGTAGTTCTCATATATATATGTGACATTCTGAGAAAGCAATCATGGAAACAACACTCTTCACAATAACCAAAAATAATATAAAATATTTGGGGATAACTCTAACCAATCAAATGAATGATCTGTCCAACAAAACTTCAGGTCTTTAAAGAAATTGAAAACGATATCACCAGAGCATAACAGGAATTCTCACTCCACATGTTAATTAGTAAAACAGCAACTTAGAAGCTGGGGTGTTTGTTTGTTTGTTTTGTTTTCTAGAACATATTGAATACTCACATGGGCTCATACGGCAACTAAAATCAGAATGGAGGTCTGATCTCTCTTCCTTCACTTCTACTTTGGCTGAAGGAGCTCCTGAGTGACAGTGTGTAGCAGGAGCAGCAGAACAACTTAGGAAGCCTATAGTCCCACAATAAGGTGGTCATCCAGGAAGATGAGGACCACACACTAGAAGGGACATAATCATCTCCTGAGACATCTTCTCCAGCTATGAGACATAAGGACTTCAGAACTCTTTGCAAGCCATGAGCTGTTACAATGTTGGGCAAGACCACCCCTGCCTACTACTGCTTAATGATGCATACCTCTTACCCTAGGCCACAACTCTCCTCTGTGTGAGCCACAAGCTCATTGTCAGTAAATCCAGGCTAGACTGGTATGCACTGGAACCCTGTTTTTCTTACTCTTCCCAGCATGGGCACATTGAACAAACCTCTTCTCTGCCTTTCAGCGCTATTCCTGTTGTAACTTCATGCATTGCAGATGGATGACAAAGCTCAGCCTGCTAAGGCTACTAGATCCAGGCCTTTGTATTCCAAATTAAGGTAACATTAAGATTTGTGTTGATGCACAGGAGCTAACATTCCCTCTCCAGCCCAAAGCAAAAAGGCAGAGTGGGAGGGTAAAGAGGGATCTCTCTTCTACCATTCTTAATCTCCATGATACTACTCTCATAACACACAGTCAAGATTCTCACTGTATATGCTTCTGCTGTTCTCTGTGGTACGTGTGTGTGGGGGGGGGTGTAAGAGAGAGAGTGAAAGAGAGAGAGAGAAAGGAAGTGTGCTTATGACTTAGGTGTGTACATACTCGCATATGTGGCAGACAGAGGACTACTAGTTTCTAAAGAAACTGATCAAGTGTCCTTGTGGTAAGGTGGAGCATCTTTTGGGTATATGCTTGAGGGCAGGGAGAGAGAATGGAAATAGTTGGGGAGCATCTCTAGGATGAGCCAGAGACCTGGGATGAAAGAGGCTCCCAGCAGTCTAAGGAGGTGACCCTAGCTGAGACTCGTAGCAGCAGGGGTTATGAAGCCTGAAGTAATCACCTCCTGCATCCAGATGAGACTTCCAATGGAGTGAGGTCACCTACCCACCCACAAAACCTTTGACCCAAAATTTGTCCTGCCTACAAGATGTGCAGAGATAAAGATGGAGCTGATGTTGAAGGAATAGCCAACCAATGACTGGCTCAACTTGAGACCCACCCATGGGAGAAAGCTAACCCCTGACACAATTAATGATACTCTGCTATGATTGTAGACAGGAGTCTAACATGACTGTCCTCTGAGAGGCTTCATCCAGCAGCTTATGGAAACATATATAGAGACCCACAGCCAAATATTAGGCAGAGCTCCAGGAAGTCTTGTAGAAGAAAAAGAGGAAGGATTGAAAGAAAAGGAGGGGTCAAAGATACCACAAGAGGACTTACCGAGTCAACTAACCTGGGTCCATGGGGGCTCACAGAGACTGAACCACCAACCAAAGAGCACGCATTGGATAGACCTAGACCCCCTATACATATGTAACAAATGGACAGTTTGTTCTTCATGTGGGTCCCCTAAAAATTGGAGCAGGGCTTGTCTCTGATTCTGTTCCTGCCTTTTGATCTCTTTCCACTGGCTGGGCTGCAAAGTTTGGCCTCAGTATGAGAGCATGCACTTAGTCCTGCCAAAACTTAATGTGCCAGGGTGGGTTGGTACCCATGGGAGGCCTTATCTCCGAGGAGAAGAGAAGAGAGTATGGGGGAGGGGTATGAAGGTGAGACTAGAAGAGGAGGAGGGATGCTGTGATTTGGATATAAAGTGAAGAAAGAATGAAGAAAGAAAGAAAGAAAGAAAGAAAGAAAGAAAGAAAGAAAGAAAGAAAGAAAGAAAGAAAGAAAGAAAGGAAGGAAGGAAGGAAGGAAGGAAGGAAGGAAGGAAGGAAGGAAGGAAGGAAGGAAGGAAGAAAGAAAGAAAGAAAGAAAGAAAGAAAGAAAGAAAGAAAGAAAGAGAGAGAAACTGATCCAAAAGATCATTACCAAGCAGACTTCATTCCAGAGATGCAAAATGGCTCAACATTTGAAAATCAGTAAATGTAGTCCACCATATAAACAAACTGAAAGATAAAAATCACATTATCATCTCAATTGATGCAAAAAAAAACCCTTTCACATAAAATCCATATGGGAGGGAAGGAAATGGGAGGAATAGAGGGAGCGGAAGCTATAAACAAGACATGTTGTATGAGAAAAGAACCTATTTACTGGAACATATTTACCAGTAAGCAAAGATGCCCTCATCTGAGACATAATCTTCTTTAAAAATAGGGCAGAAACAAAAATATCATCCTATATAGATGAAACTCTAATTCTCAAGAGTTCAAATAAAGTTCACTTATAAACAAAGAGACTCAATTTCCTTTCTGAGCTTTTCCATTGAACAGTTAGCTTTCTATGATGCAGTAAAATGCTGCCCTATGTCTTATTGTGGCTATTGTGTTTTGCACATCCGTAGGAATGCATGTCACCTCCACTTTTCAGTTTCCCCCGTTTTCCCCATTGTTTTTACTTTTTGTTTTAAAGCCCTGGAGAATTTTCTTTGCTTGCACTTGTTTTTAAGGTGACATTGACTGCAGTACAAATATGGTGGTTTGACAGCAGTCCCATCGTTTGCTGAAGGAGGTACTTTTGTTTTTCATTTGTCTACATAATAAGATATGAAGACAGGGAACTTAGTGTACTGATTGGGAAAATTGTAATTTAAGGAATTTTTTATGTCTTCTGTGGTGTTTTTAACAGGGATATAATGTGGGTTTTTATATTTAAGTATTAAAGTGAAGTTAGAAAAGGGAAGGGAACAAGGAAAGGATAGAGAATGAAAGTATATGGATTAGCAATATGAAAAAGCAGTAGAGAAGCTATTGTATGTGAGGTTTGAAGAAGCACAGGCGTGTTTTTCCCAATGAGATAATTTTATAAATATCAGTTGAACACTCAAAGCACAAAAGTACACATGCAAAAAAGAAAAAGATATAAAGATATGCATACAAAAATAGAAAATGAAAATTAAGATTAGAATAATAGGAAAATGAATGAAAAGAAAATGAAATAAAAGGTACTATGTCCTTAGTTAATTCTTCCTGGTTGTGGGAGGGCCTGCCACCTATGTTCACCATAGTTCATCTATTCTGTAATTTCCTGTGATCTGTACACATCGGCCCTGGTAATGGTTAGGGTGTAGTGTGTTGGGAATTTCTCTGCTTTAGACTCCCTTAACACATTGCTGTTGCTATCACAGTCTGTACTGCTTGGGATTTGTTGCTTCTATTTATATCCTGATCACATTTGTCATTCTGCAGTACTCAGTAAAGGGATATATTATAAACATTGAAGATTTCTCAATTTTAGGGCCCAATAACTCTTCTCTGGAGCTGTCTATAGGTTTTATTAAGCATCTTTTACGTGGTGGATTAAGTCAGGTGGGATTAACCTTTTTCCAAGGTCTTCTCACACTTCCACTACTTGCTGGGCAATGATGGGAAAGTTGGATTGTACACTTTGAGAATATTTTCATTTCATATTTCTGAAACTTATTCTAGTTCACCCATAGTTTTCTGGGATCAACATTCCTCAAAGGCCGGTAACTTTAGCCTCTGAGTTGGATTTCCGGTAAAACATGGCTACCACCTGGCAAGATGCATTGAGTCTTTCGTGGCATTTTTCTGACAAGAACCAGCTCAGCCTACAGCAGAAAACTTCTTTACAAAAACTGACTATGAAAACACAAATGAATATTTCATATCAAACCAAATTTTTATGGGCTTAATTGTTGTAAGTTAACTCTATGAAGGCAAAATAATTCAATGAAATATTTTAGGAGTATAATTCCTCTAGCCCCATGACTCACTGAATCAAAATATCATTGTAAAAAGGAGAGAGAGACAGAAAGAAAGACAGACAGACAAAGATAGCCAGAAAGATCCTGAAACAGAATTACAAGTATATAAAAAAATAGAGTATGAATTTTCTCTCATGGAACTAGTTTAGTTTATGGACAACCAAATGCCCCAATTCTTACATAAATTCAGTTACCTGTTTTACAAGGTGTTCATGAATTACCTCATTGGAACCCCAATAAATAAATGGTCTTTTTAAAATAAGATTATTTGAAAATATCTAAGGATACTCAAAATATATATTTCTGTTGTTCTGTCTGTCCTAAACATAGTTTGAAAAGCCATTGTACGTACCACAGGGTCACTCCTCATTGCCCCTGGAACCTTTGGAGATACCATTTTAAGTATAAGAATGTATTTTAGAATGGTTGCATGCAGCCAGGTATGGTGGCGCACACCTTTAACTCCAGCACTCAGGGAGGCAGAGGCAGGTGGATCTCTGTGAGTTTGATGCCAACCTGGTCTAGGAAGCAAGTCCAGGACAGCCAAGGCTATACAGAGAAACCCTGTCTCCAAAAAAGTAAAGCAAAAAGATGAATGTTGCGTGTCACCTGATTGAATTTAAGTATGTTGTAGTGGTTTAAATAGGTTTGGACCCCATAGACTCATGTGTTTGAATGCTTTGTTCATAAGGTATCAACTCTGCTGTTATGGCACAAAACTTTTCCCCAAGCTGACTGATTCAAACTCTATTGATTCCTCTATAGGAGAGTTTAGAGTCTGCTCATCTGGTTTTCAGTCTTGCATTGGTCTAGTATTTTCTCATTAAGCTCCATTTCCTGTGCTTTGGAATGGTAATGGGAATGTATAGCCTATGCCATGATACATTGGAAATATGTGATCTGCTTTTTTAATTCACTTTACATCCTGATTGTCACCCCATCCCTCCTCCCCTCCCAGTCCTACCCTTCTGCCTTCACCCTTTCCCCTTTGCTTCTTCCTCAGAAAAGAGGAGCTCCCTTTCCCATCCACCCCAGCTTATATGGGCCCTATTTAATTGGCATTGTTGGTGTTCTTGTGGGGCTCCTGTTATCTCCAGGCCCTTTTTTTCTTTCTTCCCTCTTCTCCACAAGACTCCCTAAGCATTGCCCAATGTTTGGCTGTGAGTCTGTTTTGAGGTGCCACTAGGTAGAGTCTCTCAAAGAACACTTTGTCAGAATCCTATCTGCAAGCTTAGAAGAGCTTTCTTCATAGTGTCAGGGGTTGGCACTCTCCTATAGGGTAGGTCTTTGGTTGGGCCAGGCACTGGTTGGGCATTCCCTCAATCTCTGCTCTATCTGTTCTAGCTTTACCCCTTCACATCTCGTAGGCAGGGTAAATTTGGGGTTGAAGTTTTGTGGGTGGGTTGGAGTGCCTCTCCCTCTACTAGGAGGATAACCTAGTTAGAGGGTGTCCTCTTCAGTCTCTATGGCCTATGCTACTAGAAGTCACAGCTTGAATTATCCTTATAGCCTCCCAGGGGCCTACCCTGACTTAGGTATCCAGCTTGTCATAGAGATTTGCCCATCCAAAGTTTCTCTCTTCTCTACAGGCCTTCTTTCCTCTTGCCCTTACTCTCCCCTGTTTTTTGATTTTTGGTATTATAATGGATTACAGTTAAGAGATTCCACAAATATCAGAAGAGGCTTTGAACTTTGAAGTTTTAAACATTGAGACTGTGATAGATTATAGGGAGTTTTGAAGTTGGATTAAATATATTTTGTATTATGTTATGGCTACAAGCTTATTGGGGCAGAGAGTGGAATGTGGTGGTTTGAATAGGTTTGGCCTCCACCATATACTCATATGTTTAAATGCTTGGCATAGAGACTGGCACTATTAGGATATGTGGCCTTGATAGAGGAAGTGCAACCTTGTTGGAGGAAGTGTGTCGTTGTTGGGGAGAGTTTTGACGTCTCCTATACTCAAGCTCCACCCCTTGTGGAATCCAGTCTCCCCTGGCTGTCTATGGATCATTTCCTTCTCTAGCATCAAGTCTGCTTGGACATTGTCATGTTTCCTGCTATGATGATAATGGACTGAACCTCTGAAACTGTAAACCAGCCCCAATTAAATAATTTGTTTTATAACAGTTGCTGTGGCCATGGTGTCTCTTTATAGCAATGAAACTCTAACTAAGACACATGTCTATGCCTCAGAGATACAGTCTAAATTAAGGAAGAATCCCACTAGGAAAGATTATTCCCTATTGAGGAATTCCTTCTGAATTCCATGGTGGCTGGTTAACACTTTGCTTTGGATAAACAATCTACTCAGTATGTTCTTAGTTTTCAAATATATCCATTGTGCTTGTTCTCAGTCCTGTAGATAGCTGGAACAAATACCTTAAACAAGAAAATCTGATAGGTTCTGTGTATGTGTGCTTGTGTATGGTTATAGCATGTGTGTCTCTGTGTGTGTTTTGTATATTTGTGATGTGTACACATTTTATCTAAGCACTCTTAACAGTGAAGTCCTGTGAGATGAAAGTATTAAAGATCATGACTTTCAACCTGAATTTTTTGTTTTTTGAAAGTGGTACCAAATGAAGGACTTTCTTCTAATCTCATTGTGATGGACCCTTTAAGATATTGTTGACCAAAAGTAAACGGCATTTTTTTTTTCTTATTTTAAAAAGGTAAGTCTAGTGTGGATCACTGCCCTCTCTGGAAACTTTTAAGTATAGTTGACTAAGAACCTCATTCCACATATTCAAGAATCAACAGAGAATCAGGCAAAATTCAAAGGCTGTGATCTATTAGAGTACTTAATCAAGACTTAAGAACAATAGTCAGGCTGGAAAATCATCCCTGGGTAGTATGACCTTTTATCCACACCGTAAATCCATAAAATATATTATGAGCCAGTATGTTGGGTCAGTGAGATGGCTCAGAAGATGACAGCACTTGTGGACAAGTCTGACAATCAGAATTTGATTCCTGGGATTGGCATGAAAATCAACTCCCACAAGTGTCCTCTGACCACCATACTCATATGTACCATGGCAGTGCACACATCCACATGGAGCTCCCTTTTCCCTGAATTCATGAATGTGTGCATGCATGCTCACAAGCACACACACACACACACTCACTCACACACACACACGCTTACACAACAGGATAAATAAATGAATATATGGTTCTCATCTACCTTTCCAATATCTCAAATTTCTATATTTGATTGGCAGAGTTTGGCTTTGATCAGGGAGTTTACTTTGCATTCCTTTTGTATGCAAGACTAACAACATTTCATGAGCTAGCCCAAACGCCACTCTCTGGTTTCAGAACATTGCTAATTTGTTACCAATCAATGAACTTTTAAATTTTAGCAGTATATATTATCAATTATGTGTCCCTTTTTGATAACTTTTTGTGTAGTTGTGAAACTCATTCTTAAAGATTTAATGTGTGAACTTTTGACATGGAGAATACCACCTTTTTGGTTACCATATAAAGAGGATGGACATCAGAAGAAGAAGAAAACAGGAAACAACCTAGGAACCTGCCACAGAGGGCCTCTGAAAGGCTCTGCCCTGCAGACTATCAAAGCAGATGCTGAGACTATGGCCAACTGTTGGGCAGAGTGCATGGAATCTTATGTAAGACGTGGGAAATAGTAGGTTATGGAAAGGACAGGAATCCCACAAGGAGAGCAACAGAACCAGAAAATTAGAACACAGGGGTCTTCCCAGAGACTCATACTCCAAACAAGTACCAGGCATGGAGATAAACTAGAACCCCTGCACAGATATAGCCCATGGCAGTTTAGTGTCCAAGTGGGTTACATAGTAATGGAAAGAGGGACTGCCTCTGACATAATTTGATTGGCCTGCTCTTTGTTCACCTTCCCCTGAGTGGGGAGCAGCCTTACCAGGCCACAGAAGATGACAATGCAGCCACTTCTGATGTGTTCTGATAGACTAAGATCAGAAGGAAGGAGAGGATGACCTCCCCTATCAGTGGACTTGGGGAGGGGCATGCGTGAAGAAGGGGGAGGGAGGGTGGGATCAGGAGGGGAGGAGGGAGGGGCTTATGGGGGGAAATCTTATTTTGGAATAAAGTGTAATTAATAAAATAAAATTAAATAAAAAAAGAATTTTCTAGCACACTCTCCTAACGATATCTGCTATACTCATAGATGAATGCCTAGGTCAATTGTCCTCAGAGAGGCTTAATCCAGCAACTGATGGGAGCAGATATAGAGACCCACAGCCAAACACTAGGCAGAGATCAGGAAACTTGCAGAGGAGGAAGAAGGATTGTAGGAACTAGAAGGGTCCAGTATACCTGGAGAACCTGGCCCACAGAATTATCTAAATGGGGCTCATAGGAGCTCACAGAGACTGAGGTAACAATCATGGAGCCTGCATATATCTGTGTTAGGTCTTCTACATATATGTTATGGTTGTATAGCTTGGGGTTTTGTGGGACTTCTAACAATCAGAGTGGGGGTATCTCTGACTCTTTTTCCTACTTTTGGGACCTGTTTCCTCCTTTTGGGTTGCCTGCCTTGTCCAGCCTTGATATGATGGTTTGTGCCTAGTCTTACTATAACTTGTTATAGTTTGGTAGATATCACTAGGAAGCCTTTCTTTTCTGAAGGGAAATGGAGGAGCAGTGAACCTTAAGGAGAGAGGAAGTGAGGCAACTGGGAGGAGGGGAGAGAGGACAAACTGTGGTCAGGATATAATGTATGAGAGAATAATAGATAAATAAAAACCCAGTATTTTTGACTGCACTCAGATGAATCAGGTCAAATTCCACACTATATTTTGTGCATTTGTCAGATTTCTAAGTGACCACTCCAGCTTTTCTAGCTCAGTTAGCTGGTGTCAATTTAAGTTTTCAGATATCTTCAGTGGGCGACACTAAGAAATAAGAGACATTTTCAGATATGGATTCTGAGTTTAACTAAAAATGTTGTCCTAATGGGTATATTTTGAAGATTTTTAGTTGCCTTTGCTTCATCCTATGTATGAGGAAAACCTCCCACTAAAATTGTTGTGGACCAATGATTGTATGATTCATAAATTGCATAATCTGTTCTCCTGCACTTCTGAGTCTCATTTTGCTATGATTTGGCACAAGCCTTATGACTAAAGTCTTCTTTTCCCCTTCTTCATGAGTCATGGATTCCTAGGAATAAGCCTTCCTAACAACATATGTCTCTCAACAGTTAATCTTTGGCAACTAACAGTCAGGTGATGATTTCTAACAAAATATTTTAAATTAAAGGATGAACTGAAAAATGATTAAAAGTGCTACACACACAAAAAAAAAATTAGGTCATAAAATTTTCTAGCCTGGGAAAATAAAAGATTTGAGACTATGGTCATACTGGTGATGCTGATTTCTTCACGTGTCCCCAGACCAATAATAGTGATAACAATAATGATGATGGTAAGTGATGAAGATGAACTCCAGTAAAAGTCTTTTCCTTACAATTTTTACCTGAAATTTACAACATAAGTGCTATTCTTGTTAGTTGATGAAATGCTATTAATGCTATACCGTTTGCTATAGTTTCCCTTTGTTTTTTATCTATAAAATCACAGAACTATTGGGATGCTATTTTAGAATAATTAATTATTGGTATCTAGAATTCATGTTTTCTGTGTGATCATCTTCATTTTGGCTCATATAAATAACTTTTCTCAACTTAGTGAACCTGAATTCACAAAAAGAGCTAAGTTGATCTACCAAGTTTTATGTTGTTATTACACACAATAAATACTAAATTCTTCCTTTTTAGTTAAATTTCTACTGCTGTGATAAAGCATCATTGAAAACAATGTGGGGAGAAAGGGTTTATTTCACCTCACAGATTGCAATACCGTAACCAAAGGAAATCAGGACAGGAACTCAAAGCAGGAACATGGGGGCAGAAATAGAAACATATCCCAAGAAGGAATACTTCTTATTGACCTACTTTTCCATTGCTTTCTCAGCCTCCATTCTTCCTGGGGTGGCATCACCTACAGTAGTCTGGTTCCACCCATATCAATCGCTAATCAAGAAAATATGACAAAAGCTTGGTTACAGACAAATTTGATAGAGGCATTTTCCTAATTGGAGTTCCCTCTTCCCAGATGACTTCACCTTCTGTCAAGTTGACCAAACACTAGGTAGCACACTCTTCATATGACATATATGGCAAGCTAAATAATAGCCCTCAAAAGATAGCTGGATGTAATATCTGGAACGTGTTTGAACGATATGATTAAAAAATGGACTAAGCAAAGAATTTCAGAAAAGAATATTGTTTATAGATTATCCAGATGGGTCCTAAATTAGTAATGTATGCATAATATGTGTAGTTATATGCTACTATGATATAAAATTATGATATATAACATAATCACAATATCTAATAAGAAATAGGCATGGGATATTTGACCCATACCAAATGATGATGAAGCAAAAAACTGCATTGCTAGTTTTGGAGATGAAGCAAGAGGGCCATGAGCCAAATCATGCAAGGATTATGTCTCTAGTAGCTAGAAAAAGGCAAACATAAAGGTGTCCCCCATTATCTCTAGAGGAGTATTGATTTGTATTAAATGTATCAATAATAAACAGTTTGCTATAGGTTTTCTTTTTTGTTTCTTTTAATCAATAAAAACACAGAACTTTTGAATGTCATTTTGGGATCATTAATTCCAGGTAGATAGAGTTTTTATTCATTGTTAGGAATGTTTATTTTGACTTCTGATTTACACAACTGTAAAAAAAATATGCATTAAGCCCTCAAACTGGTTGTTATAATAGCAAAAGGGAAATGAATGTGATAGATTTCTCAAACTTTGGCCTCAGTTTGGCCTGTAAAAAACTTGAGCAAACACTAAGATTTGCTAAGCTCAAATATTCATACAAAAAAATAGGTCTACTCACCTCAAAATACCTACCTGAAAAAAAACTCAATGCTCTTTGTATGGCTTAGCATCTTATTTTGACAGCCCCCAGGTAAATTTGATTCTGGTGCCAGAGTGACAAGTAACCCTGCTCTGACAGGAAAAGAAAGGAAGTTAGGCATAGGTGTTTATAGGATGTCTTTAATAGGGAAGTTCTTTTATTTGGTGGCTCGCCTAATACCTAACTGACCTGTGATCAGGGGTTTCCTAACACTGAAAATTTGTCTCTCGTTCATAGACACAGAAACAATTTTTTTCTAACATCTTAGACATTTGACTGCTCCATCTCCTGAAAGTTTTAGTTAAAGATGCAGAAGCTGGTCTATATTGAATTTTATTTTGCAAAAGAAAAAAAATGTGTTCAGGTCAATTTCTGTATATAGAGATCTGATCTCCTTTTTACAGGAAGAATGCATATTATTAGATTTTTTATATTTTTCACTTTATTCTCTTTTTTTGATTTTTCTTCTAATTATACAAATGCCTGTACATGTGTAACTGATGAACATTAGATTAGCCAATTTTACAAGAGTAAAATACTTTCTGGTTTTATGAAGTTATTAATTTTCATAGTGTTAAGAACAGGATCAAATTGGAGAAACATGGAAGATCACCACCTCCCCTCTAAATAAGGCTTATATGATTCAGTCTTTGAAGGCCTATTCATTTCATATTTGAACATATAAGTTTAACCCAGGGGAGGTAGTCCATGGTGGCTTCATTTAACCAAGAAAATTTGTATCAAATATTTAATTTATATTACTCACTATATAAGATTATCTATAACAACTACAGCTTATTTTAAGGAAATGGGTGGTATAAACATAGGGAATTTAGGCAAGGCGATACAGTTAGCATAGTTAAAGTGAGGTATGCCTGTATGTATATTCTCAGGATTGCAGGAGTTACTTTTTTTTAAAAAAAATTCAGTGAGATACACAAATATAATTGCAGTTTGAGCCTGTGTTAATTGAAGTAATATTTGCCAGCTGACTCATTTTCATCAAATGCCGAGGTTAATGTAGAACCTATATTATGGAAATAATTAAACCAACACTTGTTCATCTGTTGGTTTTATACATTATTTCACTACATTCAGGATTTCCAGTTGGCAGTGAAATTTTGTCCTTTTGCTTTAGTGGGCTTCATTTTTGTTTCCCTCTCCTAGCCCCATTAGACCCTCCTTTCACTCTTTCTCTTTTCATTTTCCTCTCCTTCCCAGATGTTTTTCAGAGAAAGAAAACATAAAAGAAAAGATTTAACATAAGAAATGCACTTCTGCAACTATCTAGGTCCCCTTATTTTTTGATAGGCTAGGATTATTAGCCACTCTGGTATAGGAAACCCATTTTACATGGGATCTTTCTAAACAAAATGTTAGCTAGATACAAATGTCAACTCTTAAGTATTTTAAAGGCAGACATTTTAAGGTGAGCTAAAGTCATCAAAAAGATGGAGTTGTCACTTAAGAAAATGATAGTGGGTTTTTTGTTTGTTTAAAAACTCTACCTCAGCCAAAGTTTAGGCTTGGTTAGTAGACAGCTCAGAGGAAACTGTTTAAAGTTTAGTCACAGTTCTGATGTATGTTTGATTCCAGACTCTGAAATGAGTGAATCGATGTTCCCAGAAAAAAAACAAAAAAACAAAAAAAAACAGTCTCATTTTTTTGGTAAATATTCTCAAAGGATATTTAAATAATAACTCCAATGATTATGGAGAGCTGAGCTACATTGCTGCAGGTCCAGAGCCAAATTATCCTGGATCATCATTACCTTTCTCCCACACCTTAACAGTCTGATCTAACATCCATCCTTGTGAATATTGGGTAAATCATTTTTGGAATGTGCAACCAGACCACTAACTTCCAACAACTCAATGGCTAAGGATATCATCAGACCATAGAGATGTACCTGCTTTACTACAAGCTGCCGGATTCACACAAATTTGACTTTATTTTTCTTCCATAACTACAAAAGCTTCATAAAACTGTTAAAACATTGGAATATGATTTTACGGGGGTAACATGAATTCATGTTCCTGGGTCATGGTCACTCATACTTGGTTCCAGAATAAAATATCTTTTATTCCCTTTACGGTCCAGGCTGTGTTCTGTTAACTTACTTTGGTACCTGAATGTTGTGCCCTAAGGATAACTCATTTTCACTGTAAGTACTTAGATCAGCACCAGGAATCACCCTAGACTCCTTGCATTGGATGTTGGGTGTTGCCTCCTTTGGTAGATAATGGTAAGTTCTTTCTGGTACCCTGTTGTTTAGGCTGATACTGTATTAGTTGTTTGGATCCCATTCATCTTGGATACATTTATGGTTTCACAGCATTTGGTTTACAGTATCATTTTTCTCAGAGCACTTGATTTCAGAATGTTCATTTATTTTGTTTATTTTTTCAGAATTTGCTACATTAGGCTCCTGCTGCTTTTCATGTGGCATTTTTCTGTAATCTCCTTTGCTTGTTGCAACATCTCTTCTTTACTCTGGAAGTTCTGTGATGGCCTAATCATAAAGATTCAGAGCATGTTCTGCTCTTGCAGAAGAACCAACTTCAGGTTCTACTGCCTATGAGTGGCAGCTCACAACAGCATTTAACTACAGCTCCGGGAGATCCAAACTCCAACCCATAAAGGTACTTACTTGTACTTACTCTATAGACACTTACACTTATATGCATGCATATAACCACAGGCAGACATGCATATACACATAATTAAAAGTTAAATTGTTTTAGAAGTGGCACATAAATCTGATATGAAACACAGATCATTGTCAAAGAGAGACATATCAGGTAACTTCTTGCCATTAGGAAAGAGATTTGGAGTTCTAGCTTGAGGCTCAACAGCAAAAAGTATGAGCCATTCCAGATTAGAGCAGCCAAGAGTTACCAGGTTATAGCAGAAACTATTGATCCAAAAAGTGTTTGGTTCCTTGATCATCTCAGTTTAAGAAAGAAACAGCAAGTCTCATTCATTTTAAAAGAAAAGCCTTTTTTCCCTCATGCAGGAACTTGACACTGAAAACATTAGGAGTAGGGATAAGAGGCAATTGTGGAAAACCCCGGCTCTCAGTTACCAGGTGTTCTCCCTTTACCAATGACACTTTTTGCTTTCCAAGTGTTTCAACCTCTACCTGCAAATTTTCTAATCGCACTACCAACTCTGCAATCCTTTCTAAAAAGAGTGAGCCTTCTGACTTTTTATTTCATCCATTTTTTTGTTCTCAAACACCTGCATATCCGCTCACAACTTTTTCAACTGTTCAACCATTCTCCTAACCTTCATTAAAATGGAATGCAGGAAGACAACAAAGCAAAACTAGAATTCCCTCTGGTAGTAAAGCAGGAGAGAATCCAGCACCAGCAGCCACAGTAAACCTTTTGCTCATATCCTGAAACAGTATATTCATTTCTCCATACCCTGCTGTCTCCTCTATGGCGTTAGCCGTTATTTGTGCCCCACAGCAGCTTGGACAAGGTAAAGGAGGACTGCTTGCTGTGATTGCTGAACTTCCTGGGCTTGCTGGATTTCTGGTTTGTTGGTTACCTGGACTTCTGGATATCCTGAGGATGGATATTGGTATTGCCCACAAAAGAATCCTACGACCCTACCCAAAAGATAGAAGTAAAGAGGGCTATGTTCCCTTTCCCTTCCAACATTCTTTTTCCCCTACCTGAGATTGGGGGTCGGAAGCGGGGTATAAGCTTTAGAGAACCCCTAAATAAAGTAGCACTTGGAGTGACAGATAATGGTTGAGTGTAAATGTAACTTCTATTTTTCTGAATTAATTGTCATCTCAGAGGCATATGGCTTCCATCTGCTAATGTAGTCCTAGTCCTGGAAGCTTCTAGCCTCCTTAAAATCTAATCCAGGTCTAGAATGTGTTCAGCCTCTGAGAATTAATGCTGAATAAATTCACGCTTTCCCGCACTTTCTGAATTCTGGCTGGCTGGTTCAACTCACCTGTTCTGGCTCAAACTCCTCTCCAAGCTGACTGATTCAAACTGGCCTCTCTCAGCTTCTGACTAAATTGTTCTGCTTGGTGTCATAGTAATGTGGGCAATTGTTCTAATTTTCTTGTTCCTTCTCATTCTTTGGCTCCTCTATCTTCACCTGTGTCTAGCTTGTTTTCTCAACAACCTGTCTCTGTAAAACTGTTCAAGTAAAACTGTGTTGTTCCTTTCTTCTTCTATGCTGTTCTCCTAAGTCCTCTTTTTTCCTCTTCTTGTAAGAACTGGGCATCTCCTATCTGTCAAATATTTCTCTGATTTGTCACTTTGTCTTCCTCTCAATTAGACATCACTTTCAAACATGGGTGCTTCCTGCTACAAAGTAACTTTACCGTCATTGTTTGATCCCAGGGACTGGCACTATTTGAAAGGATTAAAGGGATTGGGAGGTGTGGCCTTGTTGGAGCAAGTGTGTCACTGGGGTGCTTTGAGGTTTCAAAAGCCAATGCCAAGCCCAGAGTCTCTTTCTTCCAACATATTAGGATCTAGTTCTCAGCTACCACTCCAGCATCTGACTGCGTTCTGCTGTGCCTCCTGTCATGATGATAACAGACTAAAGCTATGAAACTGTATGCAAGCTCCCAATTAAATGATTTCTCTTATAATAGTTGCTTGTTCATGGCATTTCTTCAAAATGACTAAGATAGGTGGATAAGGAGTAGATGACGGATCTTGGAAGTGTTGGGGGAGGAGAAAGCATATGATAAAAATATACTATTTGAAAAAGTTTAAAAATAAAAAAAATTTAAAGAAATAACTACTCTTTGAATCAATGAATCTCACACATTTGAAGACTCATATTTTCCTAGTTTTATTCTCTTTAAAAATTAATTCATTTTATTGCTTCTCACACATAATTCACTAATATAAATCAATTCTTTTAGACAATTTATATACTAGCATCATTATGTATATACATTGTCTTGGTTTATTTTATATTTCTGTGATAAGACGCCATGACCAAGACACCTTATAGAAGAAAGAGTTTATTTGGGGCTTACAGTTTCAGGGGTCCATGACCATCATGGCTGGGAGTGTGATAGCAGGCATAGTGCTGGAATAGTATCCTAGAACTCACATCATGAGACACAAAAAAGAGCAAAGAGAGTTAACTGGAAATGGTATGGGCTTTTGGAACCTCAAAGCCTGCTCCCAGTAACACACCTCCTCCAATGTGGCCACACCTCTTAAACCTTCCTAAACAGTTCCATGAACTTGGAAACAAGTGTTTAAACATATGTGCCCATGAGTGCTATTCTTACTTAAACCACAACATTTAAAAATTCCCACCAGCATTGAATAAGTGTTCCCCTTTCCCTGCTTCCTTACCAGTATCTACTGTCATTTTTTAAAACTTTTAACTTTATTTATTTAGTTGTTCACTTTACATCTCAATCATAGTTCCCATCCTCCTCTTCTCTTGGTCCTATCCTCCCTCCCTCTTCTATCCTCTCTCTCATCCACCCTACTCCCTTCCCCTCAAGAAAGGGGCGCTCTAACCCACCTGAGCACTTCGAGTTGAGTCAGGACTGAGCATATTCTCTTTCATGGTGGCCTGGCAAAGCAGCCCCACCAGGAAGAAATGATTAGAAAGCAGGCACTAGAGTCCATGCCTAAAATAGCCCCTGCCCCCTTACTAGGGAACCCACAAGAAGACCAAGTTGCTGCATCGATTATGTATGTACAGACAGCTTAGATCCAGTACATGCATGGTCCTAGGTTGGTGCTTCAGTCTCCACAGGCCCAGGTTGTTTGGCTCTGTTGGTCTTCTTGTGTTGCTCCTGTCCCCTTTGGATCTTTCTATTCTGCCCCCCAACTCTTCCACAAAGCTGCCTGAACTCTACCCAATCTTTTTGGGTGTGAGTCTCAGTATCTGTTTCAATCCTTTGCTGGGTGGAGCCTCTTGGAAGACAGTTAAGCTGGGCTCCCATCTGCAAGCATAGCAGAATGTCATTCCTAATGTCAGAGGTTGGCTCTCTCTCAGGTTGGGCCAGGGATTGGTTGGACATTCCCTCCATCTCTGCTATATCTTTATCCCTGCACACCTTATAGGCAGTCTAAATTTTGGTCGAAGTTTTTTTGTGGGTGGGTTGGTGTATCTCTTCTTCCACTAGGAGTCCTGTCTAGTTAAAAGGGTGGCCTCTTTCAGTGTTCATGACCCCCACTACTAGACGTCTCAGGTAGAGTCACTCCAATATCCTCCCTGGGGCCTACCCTGTTGTAGGACTTTCACTTCCCTGAGAATGGCCTCTACCCACAGTTTCTCTTCTCTCTGCAAACCTCAACTCCCCTGCCTCTGCTCTCCCCAAATGTTTCCCACCCTTGTTTTCTTATGTACTCCCTCTCCTATCCTTTTCTCTCTCTTCAACCACTTCTGCTGCCTATTCTATTTCTTGTTCTGAGTGAAATTCAAGCATCTTCGTTACTTCACTCAGGATGGTGTTTTCCAGTTCCATCCATTTGCCTACAAATTTCATATCTTTGTTTTTAGTAGCTGAGTAGTGTTCCACTGTGTAAATATACCACATTTTAAAAAATCCATTCTTTGGTTGAGGGACATTTGGGTGGTTTCCAGTTTTTGTCTATTACAAATAAAGCTGCTATGAACATAGTTGTGCAAATATCCTTGTGGTGTGGTGGAACATCTTTTGGGTATATGCCCAGGAGTGGTATGGCTGGGTCTTGAAGTAGAATTATTCCCAATTTTCTGAGAAAGCACCAGGTTGATTTCCAAAGTGGTTATCCAAGTTTGCACTCCCAGCAATGAAGGAGGGTTCCCTTTTCTCCACATCCTTGCCAGAATGTGCTGTCACTTGAGTTTTTTATCTTAGCCATTCTAGCAGGTGTAAGATAGAATCTCAGAGTCAATTTTATTTGCATTTCCCTGATGACTAGTACCACTGAGTTTACTAAATTTACTTATTAATTATAACATCTTTTAGAGGATTCTACAGGGTTTTCTCTATTTAAGCCCTGTCAGCAAACAGCAACATATTGAAAATTTTCTTTCTTCTTTGGATCCTTTTAATTTCTTTTGGCTAAGTACTCAAGCAAAGATATCCTGTGCTATGTTGAAGAGAATGAGTGGAAGTGTAGATACTTGCTTTTCCCTGGTTTTAGAAGACAAACTTTCAAATTTTCACTATTGAGTGTGTTCTTACCTCTGAATTCATTATACATTATTATACTGAACAAATTTTACATATACTTAATAAGTTAAGGGTTTTAAAAATTGTTAAATTTTTCTAATGTTCTATGTATTTCTATTAAGCATATTTTGTCTATACTCTGGCTGCAGTCCTGTGTTGCAGAATTTTAGCAGAACCTTTTTATCTGGAAAGAATCCAGAGTGATGGCACCTCAGTTTTGAAGTAGCCTTTTGTCAGATTCTTATCTGAGGTTTTATGGGGTGATTCCTTTGAAGTTTTCTCGGAGCCTTTGCCTAACTTAGTCCTGAGACATGCCTAGCAAACCAGTAAGTGTTCTATGGCTGATAATTGCTTAGATGATGGTTCTTTTAAGATAGCCCCTAGATCAGATAAGAAGTTTTAGTATTTGGAAACTGACTTGCTAAAGGTGCCTTTCCTCTTTCCTATAAAAAGAGCTTCTAGAAGCTGTCTGCGTTCAGTCTTTCAGAAGCTGATACCTGAGATGCTGAGATGCCTGAATTCATTTTATAGTGGCTCTCTTTCATCCTTTGTAATCCACCAACACCAACACTTGGTGCCTAATGTTGTGGTGCTTGGAGCAGCAGGACACTACAAGGTCCAGAAGAAATTCACTCAGGGTAAGAAAGATTCCGGGATTTGTCAGGGTCGTGGGGAATTATCCATTCCAGGAGCAGCAATATGTGCAGTTGCTAAAATGCTTCTTAAAGGTAAATGAAGTAAAAGAAAAACTGCTTACCAAGGTTTTACTATTGATTAAGCAGAATTGTTAATGTTTTCAAGAAACTCCAAGGCTTCTTACTCTTGTCTTCCTCAGAAAACAACATTCTAGGAGGTCCTCCCCAATCACTGGACTTGGAAAAGGGCAGGAAGGAGATGAGGGAGGGAGGGTAGGATTGGGAGGGAATGAGGGAGCGGGATACAGCTTAGATACAGAGTTAATAAAGTGTAACTAATAATAAAAATTAAAAAGAACATTTCCAAAATATAAATATTTACTCTCTACAAAAGAGAGAGAGAGAGAGAGAGAAAACAACATTCTTATTATCTTCCCCTGAGACAATATTCTTCTATGCTTACTGACAATTCTCGCCTAGAATCCCCTCCTATGTTCTTTCCTGTTCCACTTCTGACCAAGCCTTCTCTGACTTACTCTGTAGTGGTTCTAAAGCATTAAAAATTAATTTGCATAAAGACCAAATCTTTTTAAAATATTTATATATTTATTTATTACAATTTATTCACTTTGTATCCCCACTGTAGCCTCCTCCCTCATCTCCTCCCAGTCCCACCATCCCTCCGTCTTCTCCCCCTATGCCCTTTCCCTAGTCCTCTGATAGGGGAGGACCTCTTCCCCTTCTATCTGACCCTAGCCTATCAGGTCTCATCAAGGCTGGCTGCATCACTAGAAAAGACTAAATCTTTTTTTAAAAATTGATGCTTCTATTTTTTTTTTTTACTTGACATCCATATCACAGCCCACTCCCTCTTTTCCTTCTGGCCCCATCCTCGCATATTCATCCCCCTTCCCTCCATGTCTCAGAAAAAAGGAACCCCCCACAACTCACCCTGGCACATCAAGTCACATCACGATTAATCACATCCTCTTCCACTGATGCCAGACAAGGCAGCCCTGCTGGGAGAAAGGGATCCACAAACAGGCAATAGAGCCCATGTCAGAGACAGACCCCCACCCCTGCTCCATTTACTAGGAGACCCACATGAAGACCAAGCTGCCCAACACCTACATACATGTCAGGGGCTTAGGACCAGATCACAAATGCTCGTGGGTTAGCGTTTCAGCTTCTGCAAGCCCCCATGGGCCTAGGTTAGACCTCCTGTGGAGGTCTTGTCCCCTCTGGATCCCTCTATCCATATCCCCACTCTTCTGCAAGACTCCCTGGGCTTCCCCAAATGTTTGGTTGTGGATCTCAGCATCTGTTTCAATCTGATGTTGGATGGAGCCTCTAGAGGACAGTTAAGTAAGTATCCTGTCTGTAAACATAGCAGAGTATCATTAATAGTGATAGGAGTTGGCTCTCTCCCAAGGGGTAGATCTTCAGTTGGTTCAGTCTTTTGTTGGACATTAATCTCTGCTCAATCTCTCCTTCATCTTTATCCCTGCATACCTTGTAGGCAAGGTAAATTTGGAATTGAGGGTTTTGTAGGTGGGTTGTTGTCCCCCTCCCTTCATTGGAATTACTGTCTGGCTATAGGAGGTGACCACTTCAGTCTTCATATTCCATAATGCTATGATTATCTCCATACCATCCCAAGAGCCTACCCTTTCGCATGTCTCCAGCTTGTCCCAGACATGACCCCCTCCATTGGTTTCACTTCTATCTCCCAGCCCTCTTCCCTCCCATGCCCACTCTCCCACCACCTGATCCACACCCTTGTTCCCCTTCCCACCCCCTCTCCTATCCAGTTCTCTCTCTTCATCTACTTCTGGTGTCTATTTTATTTTCACTTATGAGGAAGATTCAAGCATCCTCACTTGGGCCCTCCTTGTTAGTTAGCTTCTTTGGGTCTGTGGAGTGTAGAATGGCTATCCTGTACTATATGGCTAATACCCACTTATAAGTGAGTACATACCATGTATGTCTTTCTGGGTCCTGGTTACCCCACTCAGGAAATTATTTTCTAGTTCCATCCATTACCCTGCACATTTCATGATATCATTTTTAGTAGCTGAATAGTATTCCACTGTATGAATGGTCCACAAATTCTTTACCCATTTTTCAGTTGAGGGACATCTAGGTTGTTTCCAGTTTCTGACTATTACAAACAAAGCTGCTATGAACATAACTGAGCAAATGTCCTTGTTGTATGGTGGGGCATCTTTCAGGTATATGCCCAGAAGTGGTATACCTGGATCTTGAAGTAGAACTATTTCCAATTTTCTGAGAAACCTCCAGATTGATTTCCAAAGGGGTTGTACCAGTTTGCACTCCCAGCAATGGAGGAGGGTTCCCCTTTCTCCACATCCTCTCCAGCATGTACTGTCAAAATTGAGTTTTTTATCTTAGCCATTCTGACAGGTGTAAGATGGAATTTCAGAGTCATTTTGCATTTCCCTGATGGCTAAGGACATTGAACATTAAGTGCTTCTCAGCCATTAGAAAATTCTGTTGAGAATTCTCTGTTTAGTTACATACCACATTTTTAAATTGGATTACTTGGTTTGTTAGTGTTTAACTTCTTGAGTTCTTTATATATTCTGGATATTAGCCCTCTATCAGATGTAGGATTGGTGAAGATCTTTTTTCCAGTCTATAGGCTATCATTTTGCTCTATTGACAGTGTCCTTTGCCTTACAGAAGCTTTTCAGTTTCATGAGGTCCCACTTATTGATTGTTGATCTTAGAGCCCGAGTTGTTGGTGTTCTGTTCAGGAAGTTGTCTCCTGTGCCAATGAGTTCTAGGCTCTTCCCCACTTTGTGTTTTATTAGATTTGGTGCATCCAGTTTTATATTTAGGTCTTTAATCCACTTGGATAAGCCTAGTAAGTACTGATGGATCCAGGCTTATGGTGTTCCCTGATGGATGACTGCCTCCAGTAGTCCCTGATGGCTGCTGATCTCTGGGACTTCAGGTAGAGCTGGGCCTGAGAGATGAATTGTGGAGGGGATAGGGTAGACCTCACCACTGCTGGATTTGCCCTATTTCTGTGTTTTTAAAGAAACTAAAATTCTAAAACTCTCACTATAGTGTATCTCTATATATATGTTCCCATTTGCTGCAGGAGGAAGCTTCACTGATGATGGCTGAGGAAGTCACTGATCTATGTGTATAGCGAAATGTCCTTGGGAGTCATTTTATTGAATGTTCTTTTAGTAGAACAATAATATATGGTTTTACCCTAGGAACCTGTGCTTTCTAGTCTCAGGTTCTTTGTTATCCAAGGAGCTTTGGGTATGGGTTCCACCTTGTGGAGCTGGCCTTAAGTCAAATCAGAGCTTGGTTGGTTACTCCCACAAGCTTTGTGCTACCATTCTACTAGCATATCTTGCAAGTAGGACATCATTATAGATAGAAGGATTTGGGTCTGTGTTTACATTTCTACATTGGTGGCATAGAACATCCCTCTAATACCAAGAACATTAGCCTGTAGGTGTGAGGGCTCCAGGTAGGCACCAGTTTGACATCATGTTCAATGAGTTATGTAGGGATTGTCTTCAGCAATAAAGCCTTTCCTTTGTAAAGAGCAACCTATAGTCTTAGAAACAGCCTGGGTTGTTTGGGGTTCCCATGGTGCCCCTTTGGCCAGTAACTCAATTAGATGTAACTCATTCCCAGTACCAAGGCTTCATACGGTGACAAGAGATGTCCAGCTGGGCCTATGTTTCCACCATTATAATGAAATTTTATTTAGGTCATCTTCATATATATATATATATATATATATATATATATCTATATATATATATATATATATATATATATATATATATATATATATATATATATATATATATATATATATATATATATATATATATATATATATATGTATTTTAGGAAGCTTCTACTGTATTAGGTTTCCATACTACCCCTCTAATAGCCCTTAATTTTAGCTGTCTCTCCCAATATTTTCTCCCTTATCCCTCCCCTCCAAAAATTTCTGATATAATAAATTATGCATTTTTATGGGTACAATGTGGCAATTCAGTATCTGCATGAAATGTGTAATTATCAACCCAGGATAATTATCATCTCATATTACTAATTATTTATCATTCTGTTGTGGTGGGAAATTTAAAGTTTTATAAAGTATCTATTAAGTTGTTATAAAGTGAGTAGCCTGGCTGTGCTATAGAAATTACAGGTTTACTCTTCCTGTGCTACACAAGTAACCAATATTTCTTCCTCCACCCTCTTAATATTCCTAACGTTAGTGACTACCATTATATGTTCTTTTATGCTCCACATATGAGCAAGAACATTTGGTATTTATCTTGCTGGGCTTATTTCACTTAACCTATGATCAGCCAGTTTCTTCTTTGTTGCCACAAATGAAACTATTTTTAAAATTTTAAATTATTTATTTTATGTACGCTTGTGTTCTGCCTGCATGAATGTCAATGTGAGAGTGTCAGTTCCCCTGGAACCGGAATTATGGACAGTTGTGAACTGCCATGTGGGTGTTAGGAACTGAACCCAAGTCTTTTGGAAGAGCAGTCAGTGTTCTTAGCCTCTAAGCCATCTTTCCAGCCCCCATTTTTTTTTAATCTTAACTTTTTAATTTTTACCCTAAAAGTACTTTGGGTATATATTATGGCTTCTGGTTTTATGTTTTTTATGTAATTTCTGAGTGTGCAATCAAGTGGTTCTCTGTATCTATATCTGCTTCTTGTGCCTTTTCTTTGGCTTTTCTCCTTTTTGTTTCGTTCTATTCTGATGTGTTTGATTTTGTTTTATCTTACTATGTTTTATTATCCCTTAAAAGCCTGTTTGTTTTCCAATGAGAGACAGAAATTTATGGATTCAGTTGGAAGGGGAGGTGGGAGGATCTGGGAAGAGTACAAGGAGCACAAATCATAATTAGGCTATATTATTGTGAGAAAAAAAATCTATTTTAAATAAAAGAAAAATATGAAATTTAGTTCTAATACTTGATAGCAACAACCTGAACGAAGGCATTGCCTTTTTGTGTGTTTCATTCTCAGATAGTAAATTTTCAAGCAGTCACTGAGAACCATCAGGCAAAAATAAAGATCTTTTAATATGAAAACCTATTACATTATCATGGCAACATTGATTGAAATTTGTCTGAAGGTATGTAATGAATGTTCAAAATATGACCTTTTGAGATACATCCCAGTACAATAACCTTATTCCTAGCTGACTTTCTAGTCTGCATTTCATGCAAATTTTCAATTAAGGCATTCTTTTCATTCTAAATTCATAAACCTACATTATTAAATGTTTCATGTAAGAACCTGACTGCTACCTTGCAAAAGTAAAGGTGTGAAGAGTGATCTTTTTGTTAAATTTTTAATAGAAATAATAAAGGAATGAATGAATTAATAGTTTAAATATGTAATTGAAACAATATGAGAAATGCTTTGTGGTTGTTTAAAGTAAGACAAACAAATTATTAAAGTATAACTCCAAAAATGTTACAATGTAATTAGCTAGAGAATACACTGGAAAGAACAATAGATTTTAAATTAAATTTTAAAGTTCATTAGGTATTCACATCAAAGAAACAATCAGCAAGTTAAAAATGTATCACATAATATTTATAGAACATTAGTGTCAACTATATATCTGAATGGTAATATAAAATGGTAGAATTGTAATATAAAAACAATTCCTATAGTCTAATAGAAAAATATCACAGAACAAATTAGACAAATAAGCTAACTTTAAAAAGGCAATGGAAGTGAACCGGACTTTCCTCAAAATGAATTAGAAGACCAGTAAGTATGAAGAAAGTACTGAACATCATTAATCATAAGAGAGATTTTTAAAAAACCAGTGAGATATGACCTTACATGAGTTACAATGTCAAATTATCTAAAACAAAACAAAGGAAGACAAGTACTGTGTGACAGTGGTGCACAAAATGAACCCCTTGTCACTGTTAGTAGAAATACAAGTTGCTATACCCTCTATGGAAAACAACATAGAGGCTCCTCAAAAAATTTAAAACAGCCTACCATATGATCCAGCAATCATACACCCAGGCATATGTCCAAAGAAATCAAGATATGGATCTGAAAGAAGTATTTGCTTCCCCATTTTCATTTGACTATTATTTACAATGGTTAATATATGGAAGCAGTATAAATAGTCATAGATAAAAAATGGGATATACATATGCAAAAATTGAATGTCATTTGCCTGTATGTATAAATGAAGGAAATCCTGTTGATAACACAAGAGCTTTTACCCACTGTGCCCACTTTTACCCAATCAATGGTTTATCAGAAAGCCACCTGTAGTGGTCTTTTTAAAAACTCTACTTTATTTGGAGCATTTAGGCCTCTATCTTCCTTCTGCCAAGCCCCTGCCCAAACCTTAAGTAGGAGAGAGAAAAGGGTAGTCGGGAGAGGGAGCCCAGATCCCATTATTTCTCCCTGCTATTTGGGGCCAAAGGGTTCTTTTAGGGCTCTATACCAATCTCTATGAACTGCAGACACAGCTAGCAGTCTCCTCCATACCACTGTGTCCGAAGCGTTTCTCTCAGTCTGTCTGCTCCAGATTGCCACACTCCCTCTGGTCTCTGCTCTCCCCAAACAGCTACATGCCACACACCATCACTGAATGGCAATACAAGCCTTACCTCTCTTCTCTTTCTCAGCTCTCATATTTATACTCTGAGAGTCCTAAACCACATCCCTCTCCATGCCACACATAGAAGGCCATTACCAGTTGCTAAAAATCACACCCTTCACATGAAAACTAACAGGTGTGGACAAACTATAGCCCAACTAAAATCCCACACTTGGATTAAAACAGTAACATATGTACACAACATAACTGAATTTACAAAGAAACAAAAACTTCCAACACATATCACCCTTTTGTTTTAAAAAAACGGCCTTTTCTCTAACATTAATAAACTATAGAACGTAAGAATAATTATGAGAATATCAAGTAAGAATTATATTTCCAATTTCCAGTCCACTTGTATTTAGTATCCTTGGAAAAAGTATTCCATTATCTATCTCTTCCTGGTGAGTCCATAGTTCTGTACCTAAATCACTTTCTTATATCTATCAACCTGAAAACATCTATCTAAACCTTAAAACATCTTTTTTTATTGTATTTTTTATTAATTACAGTTTATTCACTTTGTATCCCAGCTGTAACCCCATCCCTCATCCCCTCCCAAACCTACCACCTCCCTCTTCTCCTATGCCTCTCCCCGAGTCCAATGATAAAGACATCCTCCCCTTCCATCTGAACCTAGTCTATCAAGTCTCATCAGGGCTGGCTTCATTGTCTTCCTCTGGACTGGTAAGGTTGCTCCCCATTCAGATGGAGGTGATCAAAGAGCCAGCCACTGAGTTCATGTCAGAGACAGTCCCTATTCTTATTACTGGGGAACCTTCTTGGACACTGAGCTTCCACGGGCAACATCTGTGCAGGGAGTCTAGGTGATCTCCATGCATGGTCCTTGTTTGGAGTATCAGTCTCACAAAAGACCCCTGTGCTCAGATTTTTTGGTTCTGTTACTCTCCTTGTGGAGCTCCTGTCCCCTCCAGGTCTTTCTATCTCCCCCTTCTTTCATAAGATTCCTTGCACTCTGCCCAATGTTTGGCTATGAGTCTCAGCATATGTTTTGATACCCTGTTGGGTAGAGTCTTTCAGAGGACTTCTGTGGTAGTCTGTCCTGTTCCCTGTTTACCCCCTCGTCTGATGTCCATCCCATTTGCCTTTCTGAATGAGGACCCAGGGTCCTCTTTCTTGATTAGCTTCCTTAGGTGTACAGATGACCTGTCTGGCGGGCTAGTTGAACGGGATCTACCTGAAAGAGAGAGTGGGGATAATAGGGGCAGAGAAAAGAAGAATGGGGGCCAAGACAGGCTTCTGATCAAAGCCTCAATTTACTGAACGTACAATCAGCACTTATGTAGCAAAGAATCACAAGTAAGTCTTCTTATGAAAGCAGCATTTGCATCACCTGACAAGACATCCGAGAATTCACTCAAGGCTACATGAAGTTTGCTATCTGGTTTCCAGGGTTGCACGGAACTTGCTATCTAGTTCTCAGGAACAGAACACCCCACTGCCAAGGACTGCCAAGGACAGTCCCTGAGAAACGGAACTTTAGATTAGACCCGTATCTGCCAAGGCAAGGAAGCAGAATCCCAAGTACCAGACTCCTTCATACAGATTTTAGTATGATTATCCTGTATTATATGTCTAATATCCAGTTATAAGTGAGTATATATCATGTGTGTCTTTCTGCTTCTGGGATACCTCACTCAGGATTATCTTTTCTAGATCTCACCATTTGCCTACAGATTGCATAATTTATTTGTTTTTAATTGTCAAGTAGTATTCCATTGTGTAAATGTACCACAATTTCTGTATCCATTCCTCAACTGAGGGACATCTGGGTTGTTTCCAGCTTCTGGCTATTACAAATAAAGCTGATATGAACATGGTTGAACAAATGTCCTTATTGTATACTTAAGCATCTTTTGGATATATGCCTAGGAGTGGTATAGCTGGATCTTGAGGTAGCATTATTCCTGATTGTCTGAGAATGAACCACATTTATTTCCAAAGTGGTCGAACAAGTTTACATTCCCACCAGCAATGGAAGAGAGTTTCCCTTTCTCCACATCCTCTCCAGCATATTTGTCACTTGAGTTTTTATCTTAGCCATTCTGATGGGTGTAAGGTGAAATCTCAGGGTCGTTTTGATTTGCATTTATGATGACTAAGGATGTTGAACATTTCTTTAAGTGTTTCTTTGCCATTCGATGTTCCACTATTGAGAATTCTCTGTTTAACTCTGTACTCTGTTTTTTAATTGGATTACTTGATTTGTTGGTGTTTAACTTCTTAAGTTCTTTATATATTCTGGATATTGGCCCCCTGTCAGATACAGGATTGGTGAAGATCCTTTCCCAGTCTGTAGGCTGTCGTTTTGTTCTGATGACAGTGTCCTTTGTTTTACAGAAGCTTTTCAGTTTCATGAGGTCCCATTTACTGATAGTTGATCTTAGAGCCTGTGGTGTTGGTGTTCTGTTCAGGAAGTTGTCTCCTATGCCAATGAGTTCAAGGCTCTTTACCACTTTTTCTTCTAACCGGTTTAGTTTTTAATATTGAGGTCTTTGATCCACTTGGACTTTAGTTTTGTGCAGTGTGATAAGTATGGATCTATATGTAGATCATATGATAGTACATCTGAGTGAGCCCAAAAAATCTACCAGGGAACTCCCCCAGCTGATAAACACTGGCTGGATACAAAATCAACTAAAAAAAAAATCAATAGCCCTCCAGTATACCAAAGACAAATGGGATGAGAAAGAAATTAGGGAAACAACACCCTTCACAATAGCCACAAATGACATAAAGTACCTTGGTGTAACCAAGCAAGTTAAAGACTTGCATGAAAAAAAGAAAAACTTTCAGTCTCTGAAGAAAGAAATAGAAGAAGGTATCAGATGATGGAAAGATTCTCCCACGCTCATGGCTTGACAGGATTAACATAGTAAAATGGCCATTTTACCAAAAGCAAGCTACAGATTCAATGCAATTCCCATCAAATTACCAACACAATTCTTCACAGACCTTGAAAGAAAAATTCTCAACTTCCTATGGAATAACAAGAAACCCAGAATCGCTAAAAAATCCTCTACAATAAAAGATCTTCTGTAGGTATCTCCATCCCTGATATCAAGCTGTACTATAGAGCAACAGTAATAAAAACTGCATGGTACTGGCATAGAAACAGAATGGTGGATCTCAATGGAATTGAACAGAAGACCCATAAATAAACCCACACACTTATGGACACCTGATTTTTGACAAAGATGCCAAAACCATACAATGGAAAAAAGATAGCATCTTCAACAAATGGTGCTGGTCTAACTGGATGTCTACATATAGAAAAATAAAACATCTTTTTAGACCTAAAACATTGTTTCAGTTCCTAAAGAACTAAACTTAATTGTAGTGAAATTACGACTATCTTGTCTTCAACCCCATCAGAGACCTTAGAAGGAAATAATATTACCTAAGTATATAGAAGCATAAAGCAAACAGCTTCCTGAATTATAAAAATGACAGAGAGATAGTTGACTGTCCCGACATTCACCAGAGGTTTCTTGGTGTCATTGGGGAATCCAATCAGGAGCATATTGACTGAGAGTATCTGACAGGCTTTTTGTAGTACAGAAATTTTGAAAGACTGACCACTTAAGTCTCTGCAAAGTTGGACAGTCAATTTTCCAGTGCCCTGCTTGTTCACAGTTTGTTCAGACAACCTGCTATCAACAGTTGAAGGATAGGTTTTTTTTATTTTTTCCTCCAGTGGCTATCTTGCCACATATGTGTTTTCAATCCCATCATCTTCTGTGAGGTAGATTAGAAGTGCTTCCAGAAGCAAATGTGTAAGAAAAGCCTTTTATTACTGAAATATTTTTAAATATCATATTCTGTAGATCTCTGGTGTCTGAAGATCACCTATTTATCTACCTGTCTGTTTATTTATCTGTCTGTCTATCTATCTATCTATCTATCTATCTATCTATCTATCTATCTATCTATCTATCTATCCAGCAATGTTGCTTGTTTCTAGCTATGTACAATCTATTTAACCTTGAAAACATATACAAGAGACTAAATAAAGTTTATTTCTGCACCGCTCCCTGAAGAGGGAGCAGCCTTACCAGGCCACAGAGGAGGTCAATGCAGCCAGTCTTGATGAGACCTGGTAGGCTAGGGACAGATGATAGGGGAGGTCCTCCTCCCCTATGACTGGACTTGGAGAGGGGCATGGGAGGAGAAGGGGGAGGGAGGGTAAGATTGGGAGGAGATGAGTGAGGGGGCTACAGCTTGGATACAAAGTGAATAAACTATAATTAATACAAAAATAAAATTTTAATTAAAAAGCTTATTTCTGAAATAAAATTAGTATCTAACTAGACTACAAGTAAGATTACTTATAGGTGACTACAAATTTGCATCTCCAATCACCTTGAACAGTTTTCAAAAGTTAAAACTCTCATGAAAGGGCAGAGTTCACGGAATCTTATGAAACTACGGGGAGATAGAAAGACCTGGAGGGGACAGGAGCTCCACAAAGAGAGCAGAAGAACCAAAATATCTGGGCACAGAGGTCTTTTGAGAGACAGATATTCCAAACAAGGACCATGCATGGATATAACCTAGAATCTCAGCACAGATGTAGCTCATGGCAATTCAGTCTCCAAGTGGTTTCCCTAGTAATGGGAACAGCGACTGTCTCTGACATGAACTCAGTGGCTGGCTCTTTGATCACATCCACCTGAGTGGGGAGCAACCTTATCAGTCCACAGAGGAAGACAATGCAGCCAGTCCTGATGAGACCTGATAGGCTACAGTCAGAGGGAAGGGGAGGAGGACCTCCGCTATCAGTGGACTTGGAGAAGGGCATGGGGGGAGATTAGAGAGGGTGGAATTGGGAGGGAATGAGTGAAGGAGCTACAGCTGGGATACAGTGTGAATAAACTGTAATTAATATAAAAAATTAAAAGTAAAAAAGAAAAAAACTAGAACTTTACATCAGATTTTCAAATAAGCTGCATATGTTCAATGCATTAAGCAAAAGCTGAACAACCTTAAATTTCTATCAATCTATAATAATTATACCAATACATAATATTTGACTCTATTAGATTCAATAATCTGCCTTTTATCCTATAATCCTATATCCCCCCTTTTTTTTATTTGATCATTCCCTTTTTACCTCCTTTAGAGAAAACATAAATAAGAGAAAAAGGATAGAAGGGAGAAAGAGATCACTGATTCGAACTTTTACCTTGTTTTTTTTTTTTTTCCTTATTATGTCCAATCCATAACCTAACAAATGACAAAAACAAAACAAAACAACAACAACAAAAAATACCACCCACCCCACATTGTGGGAATAGGGGCATCATGTTCTTAAAAGTATTTCTTGCTATCTGGGGCAAAAGCATATTTTTGGGTTCCCTTAAAAGTTAGGATTTTGCCTAGGAGTAGTATGGCTGGATCTTGAAGCTCTTCCAAGGCATATATCCAAAAGAGGCTCAAGTACACAACAAGGACATTTGCTCAACCATGTTTGTAGCAGCTTTATTTGTAATAGCCAGAAGCTGGAAACAGCCCAAATGCCCCTCAACTGAAGAATGGATGCAGAAATTGTGGTACATCTACACAATGGAATATTACTCAGCAATGAAAAATAGGGAAACCATGAAATTTGCAGGTAAATGATGGGACCTGGAAAGGATCATCCTGAGTGAGCTGTCCCAGAAGCAGAAAGACACACATGGTATATACTCCCTCATATAGACATGTAATATAGGATAAACCTACTAAAATCTGTACATCTAAAGAAAATAATTGAGAGAGGACCCTGACTAACATGCTCAATTTCCATCCCAAAAGGCAAAGAGGAAGGACATCAGAAGAAGAAGAAAACAGGAAACAAGCTAGAAACCCACCACAGAGGGCCTCTGAAAGGCTCTGCCTTGCAGACTATCAAAGCAGATGCTGAGACTTATGGCCAACGCTTGGGCAGTGTGCATTAATTCTTATGTAAGAAGTGGGAAATAGTATGATCTGGAGAGGGCAGGAACTCCACAAGGAGAGCAACAGAACCAGAAATTTGAACACAGAGAACTTCCCAGAAAATCATACTCCAACCAAGGACTATTCGTGGAGATGACCTGGAACCCCTGCACAGGTGTAGCCCATGGCAGTTCAGTTTCCAAGTGCGTTACATAATAATGGGAAGAGAGACTGCCTCTGACATAATCTGATTGGCCTGCTCTTTGTTCACCTCCCCCTGAGGAAGGAGCAGCCTTACTAGGCCAAAGAAGATGACAATGCAACCACTCCTGATGTGATCTGATAGACTAAGATCAGAAGGAAGGAGAGGAGGACCTCCCGTATCAGTGGACTTGGGGAGGGGCATGCGTGAAGAAGGGGAAGGGAGGGTGGGATCGGGAGGTGAGGAGGGAGGGGCTTATGGAGGGATACAAAATGAATAAAGTATAATAAAAAAGTTAGGATTTTGACCACATGCTGAAAAAGCTAGCTATATCTTTTCTTGTCCAGTCTCTATGCTTTCTGTCCAGTCTCTTTGTTTTCTGTCTGATCTTTGAATTTTCTGTTTAGTCTGTGTGTTTTCTGTCCAGTCTCTCTCTCTCTCTCTCTCTCTCTCTCTCTCTCTCTCTGTCTGTCTCTGGGGTATCCATCATTTGGGCTAGCCTTTTTGAATTTCATCTGTATGTAGATTCTTGAGGAAACAGTAACTGAGGGAGTCTCTGAGGCTGAATCACCTTGGATCCTGGTTTTATCTTCATTGTTATCTGGTCCTTTGCTCTGAACATAAATTTTTAAAGGTAATATTATAGGTGCATTTCTGCATCATGCGGACCAGATAGCCAATAAGATTAATTTGAAATGCAAAGATATTCATGTCTCAGCTAGTAAGAAGGCTTCCTGGTCAAATCTAATCTTTATTAGTTTTGTTAATAACTTTATTTTTTCTTTCCCTGTAGATACATAAACATAATCACATCCCCATTGCAAAACTATTGCAGGTTTCAATTTTGCTATCAACATGTCCTTATTGTAAATGGGTTGGTTTAGTTCTACAGTTTTTTTCTACAACCCAGTGTCTCTCAGCTGCTATTGTTCCTTTTTTAGAAACATTAAGAAAATTTAGAGTTAACAAAGTATTATTTAGCCTGTCCCTGGGAGTCTTTACTCTCTTTAAAAAAAAAAAAAGTATCTGTTTTTAAAGTATGATTAGCTCTTTCTACAACAGCTTGTCCTGTAGGATTGCGTGGTATACCATCAATGTGCTTTATATTATAATATACAAAGACTTACTTCATCTTACTGGACACATATGCAGGAGCATTATCAGTCTTAATTTGTGCAGGTATCCCCATAATAGCCATTTTCCCCAACAAATGTGTAATTATACAATCAGCCTTTTTAGAACTTAAAGCAGTTGCCCATTGGAACCCTGAATAAATATCTATGTTATGGTGTACTTACCTTTGTTTTCCAAATTCTTCAAAATGAAACACATTCACCTGTCAGATTTCATCTTTTTTGGTATCCCTAAGGTTAGTTCCAGCAGGCAATGGGGATTAGTTTTACAGAGAACATATAGGACATTTAAAAAAAAATATTTCTTTGGCTTGTGGTCAAGAGATAGAAATTATTTTCTTTAGATCTTTACTGTTAACATAGTGTTTTCCATGAAATTTTTGAGGCTTCAAACACATTTCCTATTAGCAATTCATCAATTTCCTCATTTTCATGTGCCAATGGATCTGGCAAACCTGTATGAGACTGAATATGAGTAATATATAATGGATAGTTTCTACTTCTTATGGCCTGTTGCAATCGCATAAATAACAAAGTTAATTCTGAGTTATCAGGAATAAATCCAGTAGTTTCTATATGCAAAACAACTCTTTCTGCATATTAAGAGTCAGTAATTATATTAAAAGATTCAGGAAAATCTAATAATATAAAAATTATACATAATTCTGATTTTTGAACTGAAGAATAAAGGCTTTGAATCACCTTGCTTATTTTGTCTGATTTATAACCTGCCATTCCCATCTTGTTGGCATCATTATAGAATGTCAATGTCTCTGGAATTGGTGTTCCCTTTACAATATGTAGAAGAATCCAATTAGCTCCTCTTATAAACTGTATATATATATTTGATTTTAGTATATTTTTATTAATTTCTCCCAAGTAGTTACTATAAACTTTGCTAATCTTCATTGATTACCCACAATGACATAATCTCTGCATTATTAAGAGGCACTAGAATTTCACCCAGTTCTGTTCCTAACAATATAAGTAGCCTTATTATATCTTTTAATAATTAATTCAGAAATCTTTTCTATATGCTTCTTTAATTTTTTACTTTATGTGCTAAGAAAATCCATTGATAATACTATCTTTTCTTTGCATCACGACCCCAGTAGGAGAATGAATTGAAGGGAAAATGACCATAATGCAATCAAGTTTAAGATCAATTCAATCCACATATGTATCTTGCAGTCTTTGTGCTACCAGAAATAACTCTTTTTCTGCTTCAGCTCTTAGACATCTTGGGCTGTTTAAATCTGAATTGCTTTGTAATGTTTGAAACAAATTACTTAACTCATAAGTACTTAATCATAAATACCAATCGGAGGCCTCAGCCAGTTAATATCTCCCATCAATTTTTGAAAATCATTAAGTGTTTAAAATTGATCCCTACAGTTTTGTGGTTGAAGTTTTGTTGGCTTATTTTATAACCCAGATAGCTAATAGAACCTCCTCTTTGTATTTTTTTTTTTTCTGGAGCAATCTGTAACCCCCAGAATGGCAGAATTCTCTGTGTTTCCTTAAACATTTTCTCTAAAGTATGTTCATCAGAATCATCCAACACAATATCATCCATGTAAGGATAAATAATAGATTGAGGAAATTACCGATAAGTTATTCCTAGCACTTGTTGCACAAAATATTGACATAAAGTTGGAGTATTTAACATTCCCTGTGGAAGTACCTTCCAAATGTATCTCTTTATTGGATGACTATTGTTCAGAGTCGGTACTGAGCAAGCAACCCTTTCCCTATCTTGCTCTTGGAAGTATATTGTGAAAAAGCAATCTTTTAAATCAAGTACTATTTAGGCTATGGCCTAGGTAACAAAGAAAAGGGAATTCCAGACTGTAAAGGACCCATTGGGTGAATTGTTCTATTCACTATTCCAAAATCCATTATCATCCTCCATTTTCCTGATTTCTTTTTTACAACAAACACAGTGGAATTCCATGAGCTGGTAGACTCTAAATGTTGAGCCTCCAGCTGCTCATGTACCAGTTGGTTCAAGTGCCTGCTATACCTTCCTAAGAAGCATCTACCATTTCATCCCTAATTTCATCATTGTTGTAAAAGCTCTCTTCCCTATAAATTTATGGGTATGTTGGTGACATAAGGTCTCAACATCCCTGTTTGCCCTTCTGGTCCTTCATAATTAATCAACTGGATACTTTGTCTTACTTGATATAATTTACCAATTCCTATAAGCTGTGTATAGACCTTCTGAAGTGGCCATTTTACATTCCAAGACTTTTGGAAGAGGGTACTGATGTCATTTTCTGTATCTACCAAGCCTTGTATTTCAACACCATTCATTTGTACCATTAATTTGAGTCTCTGATCATTAACTACTGTTTGCCAGAACACACATTTTCCAGTACTTCCAAATGCACCTGTTCTTTCTACCAGAGCAGTTTTGTCCTTGCTGTAAGGAAAGAGTAATTTTATCCCCTTCATTAATTCGCATCTCCTTTTTCTGTACATACTCAATGATATTAATTTCTTCCTTTCAATCCCTATCTACAATACCTGGATGCACAATAAATCCTTGAGAAGTTAATCCACTTCTCCCCAAGATCATCCATACTGTCCCTGAAGGCAAAGGACCATAAACACCAGTGGTTATTTTGTAAGTCTTGTGGATAGTGTAAGAGATGAATCTATGGCCAGAAACACAGTCCCACTGCCTGCAGTGACATGGGTGTGATCAGAAATTTTTAATTTTGATCTTTCTCCCTGCTGGTCACCTCCTGGCTAACCAAAGGAGGACAGCTTGTATTTTTGCTGCAGGGCCTTGAGTGGAAAGTCCCTCTGTCCACTTACTGGTGGCAAGAGATTACCTTCTAAATCCCATTACATCAATGCTTTTTCTTCTTACCATGCCTACAAATTCTGGAGAGTCTGGGCATTTGAACGTTGCAGCCAGAAGCTGCTTTGTGGTGGCTATGAGTGAATTTACCATATTTCTCTGATTTATTTCACCAGCAATTTTGAGATTTGAAGCCTCTACGATTTGTTTGGAAATGGCCAAATTCACCAAAATTAAAGTTCCAGGCATTTTGATTTCTGAGACTTTTAGCTACAGCTTTTCCTATGATATTGGCATGATGTTCCTGAGAGCCAATACCACTAGTCTCTCTTATCCATTCATCTACTGGGGGTCCTCATGCCTTTAATGGTCTAAGTACTCTCTTACATTCAGTATTTGTATTCTCATAAACCATGATCTGTCTAAGTACTCTCTTACATTCAGTGTTTGCATTCTCATAAACCATGATCTGTGTCAACACCTGTCTGGCCTCAGTGTCTGATACGGCTCTATTTAGAGCTGAACACAATCTCTGTAAGAAGTTGGTGAAGGTTTCTCCAGGGCCTTGAATTACCTTAGTAAATGTTGTTGTTGTTTTACTAGGCTCCTCAACCATATACCATGCTCTTAATGCTGCACACAACATTGTTCAATTACTATATCATCAGTTCGGATTTGTTCTCATAAGTCAGCATAACGCCCTTCACCAAACAGTTGATCTTTATCAACATTTATCCCCCTTGTTATATTTTATTGTTCTATTTTTGTGGCTTTATTTCTCTACCAAGATTACCACTGTAACTGTTGACCAGTTTCTAGCACAACTGACACCAACCCTTTCCAGTCTTGAGGAATAAATCTATTTTTCGTAGCCCAGTTAGTTAATGTTTATTTAATGAAGTCTGAATGCATTCCATACCATATGATGGCCTCTTTAAAATGCTCTATATCTATAGCATTTTGACTGGACTCCACATCATCTCATTGTCAGCCTCACCACCATCATTAGCAGGCATATGTTGCGCAAAGACTGGGAAAGCTGATGGTGCCTGTGTAGCCAAAGGCAATTCCTCTACTGGAACACTTGGCCCCACAGATCTTTTGGCTTGCTCAGCTTCCTGTTCAGGTGTTATGAACACCTGGTGCATAGAGTGGGCCAGTACAGCAAGACCTGGAAACTCCTATTTTTCAGCAGCACCATTTGCTTCCCAAGTGCTTCATCCTCTACCCATAAACATTCCTGTTGAACTGCCAACTCTGTAAGCCTTTCCAGAACAGCAGAATTGAGTGACACTTCCATTGTCGTATCTCATCCATCATTCTTCCAATCTTTTAAAAAAACAGAATATAAAAGAAAACAAAGCAAAGACAGAAATTTTCCTCTTGGAACATTTTGGGAGAGAATCTGGAAGCAGCTGATGCTCTAGTGACATCTCGAAACAGTACATTCACTCATTCATAACTTGCTGTCTCTAAAAACCAAGTTCCCCATCATTCCTGAGCCACATCTGGGTGTCACTTGTTAGCCCTTTTTATCTTACCAATCATGTTGGACACCACCTGTAGTGGAAAGCGACTTGTAGCAGAGAGCCACCTGCAGTGGTCTTTTTTAAAACTCTACTTTATTTGCAGAATTTAGGCCTTTACCTCCCACCCCTCAACCTTAAGTAGGAGAGAGAAAAGGTTAGTGAGGAGTGGGAACACAGACCTCTTTACTTCTTCCTGCTAGTTAGGGTCAAGGGGTTCTTTTTGGGTTCTATACCAATCTCTGTCAACCCCAGACACAGCTAGCTGTCTCCTCCACGCCACTGTGCCCCGACGTGTTTCTCTCCATCTCTGTGCTCCAAACCACCACTCTGTTTCTAGTCTTTGGTCTCTCCAAATTGCCACATGCCACAGACTATCACCAAATGCCGCCACAAACATCTCTCTTCTCTTGAAAATTAACAGATGTGGACAAAGTATAGCTCAACTAAAATCACACACTTGTGATTAAATAAAAAACATATTTACATACTATAACTGAGTTTACAAGTAAACCAAACCTTCCATCACACACTGACCCCAGAATCTAATATTCTTTTGATGTAAAAAAACAGAACTTAGTGGCTGGCTCTTTGATCACCTCTCCCTTGGGGGGGGGGGAAGCAGCAATCTGTTGCATACAAGAAACACACCTAAGGCACAAAGATAGACATTACCTGAGGGTAAAAGGTTGGAAGATGACTTTCCAAGCAAATGGACCCAAGAAACAAGCAGGAGTAGCCATTCTAATATCTGATAAAGTAGACTTTCAACCAAAATTAATAAAAAGAGATGAGGAAGGACACTTCATACTCATCAAGGGAAAATTCCACCAGGAAGACATCACAATCCTGAACATCTATGCCCCAAATACAGAAGCACCCACATTTGTAAAAGAAACATTGATAAAATTTAAACCACATATAGATCCCCACACATTAATAGTGGGAGACTTCAACACCCCACTCTCAACAAAGGACAGGTCAACAAAACAGAAATTAAACAAAGAAACAATATCTCTGACAGAGGTCATGAATCAAATGGACCTCACAGACTCACAGACATTTACAGAACTTTACACCCAAACACAAAAGAATTTACCTTCTTCTCAGCACCTCATGGAACCTTCTCCAAAATAGACCATATGGTTGGTCACAAAGCAAGCCTCAACAGATACAAGAAGACTGAAATAATCCCTTGTATCCTGTCACCATGGAATAAAGCTGGACTTCAACAACAACAGAAATAGCAAAAAGCCTACACACACATGGAAACTGAACAACTTGTTACTAAATGACAGCTGGGTCAGGGAAGAAATAAAGAAAGAAAATTAAAGTCTTCCTAGAACTCAATTAAATTGAAGACACAACATACCCAAACTTGTGGGACACAATGAAAGCAGTGCTAAGAGGAAAGTTCATAGTTCTAAGTGCCTTCAAGAAAAAATTCGAGACAGCTCATTCAAGCAACTTAATGGCCCACTTAAAAACCCTAGAAAAAGAAGAAGCAGACACAGCAAAAAGGAGTAGACGGCTGGAAATAATCAAAATCAGGGCTGAAATCAATCAATTAGAAACAAATAAAACTATTCAAAGAATCAATGAAACCAAGAGCTGGTTCTTTGAGAAAATCAACAAGATCGACAAACCCTTAGCCAAGCTAACTAAAAGGCAGAGAGACACCACCCAAATCAACAAAATCAGAAATGAAAAGGGGGACATAACTACAGACACTGAGGAAATCCAAACAATCATTAGGACTTACTTCAAAAGTCTATATGCCACAAAATTTGAAAATCTAAATGAAATGGACAATTTTCTTGATCGATTTGACTTACCAAAGCTGAACCAGGACCAGGTAAATCAATTAAATAGTCCTATATCCCCCAAAGAAATAGTAGCAGTCATCAAAAGTCTCCCATCCAAAAAAAGCCCAGGACCAGATGGCTTCAGCGCAGAATTCTACCAGACCTTCAAAGAAGAGCTAACTCCAATTCTCTTCAAACTATTCCACAAAATAGAAACAGAAGGAACATTACCAAACTCATTCTATGAAGCCACAATCACCTTGGTACCTAAACCTCACAAAGACTCAACAAAGAAGGAGAATTTCAGGCCAATCTCCCTTATGAACATTGATGCAAAAATACTTAACAAAATACTTGCAAACCGAATCCAAGAACACATCAAAGATATTATCCACTATGACCAAGTAGGCTTCATCCCAGGTATGCAGGGGTGGTTCAATATATGGAAATCCATCAACGTGATCCACCATATTAACAAACTGAAAGAAAAAACCACATGATAATCTCCCTAGATGCTGAAAAAGCATTTGACAAAATCCAACATCCATTCATGTTTAAAGTACTGGAGAGATCAGGGATACAAGGCACATATTTAAACATAGTAAAGGCGATATACAGCAAGCCTATAGCCAACATCAAACTGAACGGAGAGAAACTTAAAGCAATCCCACTGAAATCAGGAAAAAGACAAGGCTGCCCACTGTCTCTATATCTCTTCAACATAGTGCTGGAAGTCCTTGCTAGAGTAATAAGACAGTTGAAGGAGATCAAGCGGATACAGATCGGAAAGGAAGAAGTCAAATTATCACTATTTGCAGATGATATGATAGTATACATGAGTGACCCCAAAAACTTTACCAGGGGACTCCTACAGGTGATAAACACCTTCAGCAAAGTGGCTGGATACAAAATTAACTCAAAAAAATCAGTAGCACTCCTGTATACAAAAGACAAAAGGGCTGAGAAAGAAATTAGAGAAACAACACCATTCACAATAGCCACAAATGACATAAAGTACCTTGGTGTAACCCTAACCAAGCAAGTCAAAGACTTGTATGAAAAAAATTTCAAGTCTCTGAAGAAAGAATTAGAGGAAGATATGAGAAGATGGAAAGATCTCCCATGCTCATGGCTTGGCAGGATTAACATAGTAAAAATGGCCATCTTACCAAAAGCAATCTACAGATTTAATGCAATTCCCATCAAATTGCCAACACAATTCTTTACAGACCTGGAAAGAAAAATTCTCAACTTCGTATGGAATAACAAGAAACCGAGAATTGCTAAAACAATCCTCTACAATAAAAGATCTTCTGGAGGTATCTCCATCCCTGATCTCAAGCTGTACTATAGAGCAACAGTTATAAAAACTGCATGGTACTGGCATAGAAACAGAATTGTGGATCAATGGAATTGAACAGAAGACCCAGAAATAAACCCGCACACTTACTGACACCTGATTTTTGACAAAGATGCCAAAACCATACAATGGAAAAAAGATAGCATCTTCAACAAATGGTGCTGGTCCAACTGGATGTCTACATGTAGAAAAATGAAAATAGTCCGTGTTCCCTTACTTTGGAAAACTACTTGGTTACTGAGCTACCACAGGCCACATCCGAGCAGAAGTTCTAGGTTATATCCATAGATGGTCCTTGGTTGAACAGGATCTCAAGGGCAGGCTGTTTGACACCCCCCCCCAGGGGAGGAGTAGTCTGTTAGGCCACAGAGGAGGACTTTGCAGCCAGCCCTGAAGATACCTGATAAAACAGGGTGAGATGAAAGGGGAGGAGGTCCTCCCCTATCAGGGGACTTGGAAAGGGGCAGGGAGGAGACCAGGGAGGGAGTGTGGGGTTGGGGAGGGAATGAGGGAGCAGGATACAGCTGGGACACAGAGTTAACAAAATGTAACTAAAAAGAAAAATAAAATAAAAAAAATGAAAATAGATCCATACTTATCATCCTGCACAAAACTGAAATCCAAGTGGATCAAAGACCTCAACATAAAACCAGACACATTAAATCGGCTAGAAAAAAAAGTGGGGAATACCCTAGAACTCATTGGTACAGGAGAAAACTTCCTGAACAGAACACCAACAGCACAGGCTGTAAGAGCAACAATCAATAAATGGGACCTCATGAAATTGAAAAGCTTCTGTAAAGCAAAGTACACCGTCATCAAAACAAAGCGACTGCCTACAGATTGGGAAAGAATCATCACAAACCCTTTATCTGACAGAGGACTCATATCCAATATATATAAAGAACTAAACAAGCTGAAAAGCAATAAACCAAGTAATCCACTTAAAAAATGGGGAACAAAGCTAAAGAGAGAATTCTCTGTAGAGGAATATCGAATGGCAGAGAAGCACTTAAAGAAATGCTCAACCTCATTAGCCATTAGGGAAATGCAAATCAAAAGAACCCTGAGATTTCACCTTACACCCATCAGAATGGCCAAGATGAAAAACTCAAGGGACAACACATGCTGGAGAGGTTGTGGAGAAAGGGGAACCCTTCTCCACTGCTGGTGGGAATGTAAACTGGTACAACCACTCTGGAAATCAATCTGGCGCTTTCTCAGACAACTAGGAATAGCGCTTCCTCAAGATCCAGCCATACCACTCCTAGGCATATACCCAAAAGAGGTTAAAGTACACAAAAAGGACATTTGCTCAACCATGTTTGTAGCAGCTTTATTTGTAATAGCCAGAAGCTGGAAACAACCCAGATGCCCCTCAACTGAAGAATGGATGCAGAAACTGTGGTACATCTATACAATGGAGTATTACTCAGCAATGAAAAATAAGGAAATCATGAAATTTGCAGGTATATGGTGGGACCTGGAAAGGATCATCCTGAGTCAGTTGTCCCAGAAGCAAAGAGACACGCATGGTATATACTCACTCATATAAACATACAATATAGAATAAACCCACTAAAATCTGTACATCTAAACAAATTAAGCAAAAGAGAGGACCCTAACTAAAATGTTCAATCCCCATCCTGAAAGGCAAAGAGGATGGACATCAGAAGAAGAAGGAAACAGGAAACAACCTCGGAACCTGCTACAGAGGGCCTCTGAAAGCCAGAAGAAAACAGGAAACAACCTTGAAACCTGCCACAGAGGGCCTCTGAAAGCTTCTCCAGTATAGACTGTCAAAGCAGATGCTGAGCCTGATGGCCAACTGATGGGCAGAGTGAATGGAATTCTATGTAAGAAGTGGGAAATAGTAAGAGCTGGAGGGGACGGGAACTCCACAAGGAGAGCAACAGAACAAGATAATTTGAACACAGGGAACTTCCCAGAAAATCATACTCCAACCAAGGACTATTCGTGGAGATGACCTGGAACCCCTGCACAGATGTAATCCATGGCAGTTCAGTGTCCAAGTGGGTTACATAGTAATGGGAAGAGGGACTGCCTCTGACATAATCTGATTGGTCTGCTCATTGATCACTTCCCCCTGAGGGGGGAGCAGCCTTATCAGGCCACAGTAGAGGACAATACAGCCACTTTTGATGAGAACTGATAGACCAAGATCAGAAAGAAGAGGAGAACCTCCCCTATCAGTGGACTTGGGGAGTGGCATGCATGCAGAAAGGGGAGGGAGGGTGGAATCGGAGGGGAGGAGGGAGGGGCTTATGGGGGTATACAAAATGAATAAAGTGTAATTAATAAAAAATTTAAAAAAAGAACATTTTGTAGTCCCAAGGTCTACACATATGCATACAAGTTGGAAACAAAAGACTGTAGGCATGAGATTACCTTTTTAGTAAATAATAAAGTAATAACAATAATAAAGAGAGGAAATTTTAAGATTATATCACACATTTAAATTATATAAATCAAATATCCACTGTAAATAATAAAGAGAAATTCCTCTGAAAGAGACTGTGAAAAGTATCATTTATTCAGAAAGTCAATTAAAGTATTAGTCATCTAATTTGATTACACTTTGGAATTGCAGAAAATACATTTCAGAAAACAAGAGAAATTTCTTATATATTCTGAGTGAATGTTTATGTAGGTAACATTAGAAAGACTGTCATTAAAAACTTGGATAATGCTTTACAAAGAATGTACCCCTAGTCTTTTAGAAAATAAAAACAAGTCGCTCTATTATCCTAATTTTCTCCAATATTCTTGGAGTGGGTGTTGGGATGGAGCAGGGGGTGGGTATCAGATGTTGGATATGTGCTTTACCGTTACTATATCCCCCAAACATAGTATACCCTTTTGCAATCTTTGAGCCAAGATCACAGTGCTTTTTTGCTATTGACTGATTGTTAATACGTGAACAGAACTGCATGACATGTTAAACATACAAAGTAGCAGGTTCCCCTATGGGATTTTCATATGTAAATAGTTTGGGTTGATCCACACTCTTACCTACTTCTCTTAATCTTCCTGCTAGCCCCCAACCCCTTCTACCCCTTTCCCAATATTTCCTCTCCCACTTTATAACACTGTGCTCTATTATTCCCCTCAGGATCTCATTAAAGTTTTTTCTTGTCCCTCTTGTGGGCTCCTTTATAATTTTCTGGACTCTATATACACTTAACTCACATAAATACACAAAAATGAAAGAAGCTAGTATCCACATATGAGAAATGGTATGTAGTATTTATATTTCTGAGAATGAGATACCTTATATAATAAAACATTTTACTGTTCCATTAATTTTCCTGCAAATTTCATCATTTCACTTTGCTTTATGGTTAAATAAAATTACTTTGTACAATAATGTATCAGATTTTCTTTATCCATTCATCTGTTTGTGGACATCTATGCTGATTCTTTTTCTTTGATAATGTGAATAATGCATAAAAATGTGTATGCAAGTGCCTATGGATTCAAGACCTTTACTCCATAGTAACCAATTCAAGGGACTACAAACAATGAAAGCAAGACAGGGTATTTTGTTGTTGTTGTTGTTTTGTTTGTTTTTCTTTGTTTTTGTTTTGTTTTTGTCTCAGCAAAATAAGACACTAGCTCAAACAAAAGAAAGAAAAGTCTGGTTTGAGAGATGAGGTCTTGCTCTTAGACCATGTGACTGTTGTTCTAGTGTAAGTTACTAGATTTCTCATTAATGGCATTCATCTCTTTAATAATTACAATTGCCTCCTCAGCATCCACCTTAACTACAACACTGAACAATTTTCTGTCAAATGGCACAGTTTTTTTTTTCATTTTCTGCTTTATTTGTTTCTTTTTCACCTCAGATCTGAATAAGAACAGTGAGTAATAACCATGGCAGAACCAGAAAGCTATACTGCTTGAGATATTTGGCAATTTGGTGTGAAACAGTGTATTTAATAATCCTATTTTTAAGTTCTTATCCTTTCTTACCCTTTAGCTAGATACTCCGGAGAGTTACAACATTCCTAATTCTCTAGTATAGCCCCCACCCCAATTTTGCCATATTCCTGTAGCTCAAAATTCCCTTCTGCATCCTACTATATGGTTTCAGTCATGTAGTAGAGCTACCTAATTTTTAAACTTAAAGATATACTAGCTGGGTGCAGTGGTGCACACCTGTAATCCTAGCACTCAGGGAGGCAGATCACTGTGAGTTTGAAGCCAGTCTAATCTACAAAGTGAGTCCAGGACAACCAGGGCTCAAAAAGAGAAACTGTGTTATGAAGCAGAGAGAGAGAGAGAGAGAGAGAGAGAGAGAGAATATACTTAAAGCACCTATGCAAACAGATACCAACTTCTGCGGAAGACAGGGGTCCAGGCTTTTTGGTTATCTCTAATTCTTTGATAAACTCTGAATCTCTAAATCTAACACATCTTATAAAAAATGGACCATGATGGTTTCTTTCTTTTTTTAGTATAGAAAACTATTTACACTTTAATAAAAGATATGCTCAGATGAAACTATAGTTTGCAGGATACTCTGTTCTTCGTCTATTTGTTTTTTATTTTTGTTTTCCTTTTATTGAAAATAGATTCTTTTCTCACATAATATATCATGATTATGATTTGCCCCTTCTACTCCTCCAGTTCTTTCCCTCCTCATTTTCCTTCCAGATCCACTCCCTTTCTGTCTCTTATTAGAAAAGTCGTCGAAGATATAACAACCAAACATGATAAAATTTAATAAGGTAAGTAAAAACCATCACATTAAGTCTGGACAAGTCAACCCAATAGAAGGAAAAAGCCCAAGAGCAGGCATAAGAGTTAAAGATGCACTCATTTACACACTCAAGAGTCCCACAAAAAACACTAAACTGGAAGCCATAATGTGCAAGAGACTCAGTGCAGACCCATACAGGCCCTGGGCATGCTGCTTCTGTAGAGCTGAAGTCCCTACAAAGAGGAATTTATATGAAATTTCATGCCATTATATGAAAATGTGAAGGTAAAGTCTAAGTTATTTATGGAGACCCAAGAATGTTGGAGAGACCAGAATCATTGATGTTCATTTTCAAAAGTTTTGAGACATGCTGAAGAAACAAAACCTAAAATTTTGAGGAGTAAAGGGAGCTAAGAAGCAAACAAAGGACACAGAAAGTCTATTCTGTGAAACTATGTCACAAAATTTCTAAAAGCCAGAGAATAATATGGATACAAGTATTGCAGGGATTTACTTCACTAAAAGCCAAGTAGAGAAAAGAATCTCTCTATGTTACATTGTTAAAATATTAGAACTACAGCCCACCAGTAACAACAACAAAAAACAATATTAAAAGCTACAAGAGAAAATTGTTAGTTTACATACAAAGTGAAACTCAGTAGAATAACATCTTTGTAGAAACGTAGAAAATCCAGACCAGTAAGAAATAATGCAATCTAAGCAGTAAATAAATAAAAGCTAAACAGAATTACTGTATTCAGGTGAAATCTTTTTGTTTTTGTTTTCTTTGAGAATATTTTTTACTAATTATTTAAGACTGATGAGACTTAAAATCAGAAGGAAGGAGAGGAGAACTTCCCCTATCAGTGGACTTTGGAGAGGGACATTCGTGAAGAAGGGGGAGGGAGGGTGGGGCCGGGAGGGGAAAAGGGAGGGGCTTATGGGAGGATAAAAAGTTTATAAAGTGTAATAAAAAATTATAACGTTATTTTCACATGTAAAATTTATTTTCTTTAGTCTCACTCCTGCGGTTCATGTAAAAAAGTAAGTAGAAACTAATTTGAATTTGTGTGTTCAGTACGTATTTTGTTATTAAAAATATAAAGTTCCCGCACCAAAAAAAAGAAAAGAAATGTATACAATGTGTTTTGAACACAATTACTACCATTTCCCCTGCTCTCAGGAGAGTTACATTTTAAGAGCAGTGGTGAAATACATACCTTCCAAGATAGGCACAAACTAAGCAATTCATGACTATTTACCAGTATTGTGGAAGATACTTAAAGGAATTCTATATAGAGAGGAGGAAGGTAGTCACAAACAGAAGTGATCAGGAAAGAATAAAGAATAAAGAATGTATAGATAACAAATAAGAACAAGAAAAGAATCAAACACATCCAACACAGCAAATAAGCTCCTAAATAAAAAGGGGAGAAAGAAAATATTTGAACTATGTAAACAATAAACAAAACTGCAAGAATCAATCTCAGTAATAACCCCTAATGTTAATTATGTCAGTTTTCCAGCTAAAAGATAGGCACTAGCTGACTGGAAAAAAACAAAACAAGATACAGTTGTTTCTGGTCTGCAAGAGACACACCACATTGGCAAAAGCACAAAATGAAAGTAAAAACATGGTAAGAGATACACCAAAGATGCATTGTGAAGACAACCAAGATTAGCAATATGCATATCTGACAAAGTAGATGTGAGACCAAAATTACTCAAAAGAAATAAAGGTCATTGAACAGGAATCAAAGAACCAACTAATAAAGATGATGTAATGATATATATATATATATATATATATATATATATATATATATATATATATATATGGAAGTCTATTTAGTTAAATTAGATCATAAAATTTCTAAAAGCCAGAGAATGATATAGATACAAGTCGTGGAGGCATTTATTTCCTAAAATTCAAGGATGAAAAAGAACATATCTATCTGTGTTACATTGTTAAAATGTTAAAACTACAGAAAAGGAATAGAATGGGTCATACGACATCAAGGCTAGAAGACAAAGTAGAGAAATTGTATCACTTTAGAATTCAGTGATAAGTTTTATATGTGAAAATAAGAACCCTTCCCATAAACAGAAGAATGGAAAACTCTTGAATATCATCAAAAGACGTAACTTTCAGATTACAGGCATGGAAAAAGGAGAATTACTATATCAAAGGCATAGACATTATTTTAAGTAAAATCACACTATAAAAGTGTGCACACATAGTGATGCTCATCCTACAGCCTCCAGAACTACAAACAGTTATGAC
>NW_026590623.1:604659-612396 GCF_907164565.1 Psammomys obesus | reverse complement strand
AAAGACATTTTTCAAGTTCTGAAAGACTATAATTCTCAACCCAGAATATTATATCCTGCAAAGCTATTTTTTTTGTTTTTCTCCTCAATCATTTTTTTAATTTTTTTTATTAATTACACTTTATTCATTTTGTATCCCCCCCATAAGCCTGCAAAACTATTAAAAGTAATAGATAAATAAAAATTTCCACAGGAACAAATTTTAAAGATTTATGACCACTAAGCCAACTCTATGGTGGATACTGAAAGGGTTATTTCAGTCAAAAAGACAACCAAGATAAAAATAAAGAATACCAGGACAGTATCTCAAAAGTGGTCAAAGAGCCACCACAAAATCAACAAAATGAAAAGAACACACATCTTCTGATCATAATTCTGAATATTAATGGACTCAATTTCCCAGTAAAGACACAGATCATAAGACTAAATTAGAAAACATGACCTACCTTTTCTCTGCCTCCAAAAACATACTTTACCATCAAGGACATAACCTTAGGCAAGAGAATGGGACTCCAAGTAAATAAATTTAAAATATAAACATGTGTAGCAATTCTGAGAGTTAACAAAACAGACTTCAAGCCTAAGTTAGTCAAAAGGTTCAAGAAAAACATTTCATACTCAATAGAGGAACAATCCACAAAGAAACTATTATAATTATCAATATATTTACACCAAAACGAGTGTTCTTAATTTCAAAAAAGAAGTGTTATTATATCTAAAACCACAGATAACCTCAATATGGAATACAAGAGTGAGATCAGTACCACTCTCACCAATCGACAATTACTTGGCAAAATCTAAACAGACATACACTAGAGTTAATGCCATAAATCAATATGGACATTCCACTGAAACAATAAAAAAATACATATTTTCCCCAGAATCCTATGAAACTTTCTCCAAAACTGATCATGTATCAGGACACAAAACAAATCTCAACAAGGACAGGAAAACTGAGATAACATACTGCATTCTCTCTGATCCCTATGGAATTAAGCTAGATATCAAGAGCAATAGAAGGAACTACAGAAAGTACATAAACGTATAGAGACTACACAATATGCTTTGTTAAATGAGAACTGGGCCAAGGGAAATTAAAGAACAGAAATTTAAAATTCCTGGAAATGTATGAAAACAAAACCACAACATACCCAAATCTATGGGATACAATGATAGCAATTCCAAGAGAATGTTTCTAGTACAGTATCTACATGAAAAAATATCAGAAACCTCAAATTAACAACTTACTGATGCATCTGAAGGCTTGGAAAAACAAGAATGACAACAAAGTACATATGAAAATAAACCAAAATGAGGGTTGAAAACAATAAAATAGATATAAAAACCCAGAGTGAATCCAGAAACAAAACATTCTTTGAAAAGATGAACCTCACAAAAAAAAACTTTAGCCAAATTAACTAAATGAAAACAGAAATAAGACACAAATTAATAAAATTTAGAGATGAAAAGGGAGAATTTACAACAGACACTGAGAAAATTAATAGAATCACAAAGACTTCCTTTAAAATTTTGTATTCCACTAATCTGGAAAATGTAAAAGAAATGGATAAATTTCCAGATGATGTTCCCTTCCAAACTTAAATCAATATAGAGTAAATAATTGAAACTAAGCCATAAAAATCGATGTGATAGAATCAGTAATTAAAAAAATCTCTAAACTGAAAAACACTGAGGACCAGATGGAGTAAGAACAAAATTTTAATAGACCTTTATCAACTGCTCAAATTATCCCATGAAACAGACAATCAAGAAATCCTTCCAAATTCATTTTACAAAACCAGCATTACTCTGATGCCAAAGTAGATTAAAACTCATTAAAAAAGAAAATTATAGGCCAATGTCCCTGATGAACACAGAGGGAAAAACCTCTCAAAAAAATACAAACTAGATTCAAGAACACATCAAAAAATATCATCCATCACATAAAGTCAGCTTCATGACAGAAATTCAAGAATAGTTCCATATACATAAACCAATAAATGTAATCTACCACATAAACAGAGGAGAGAAATCACATGAGTATCTCAGGTGAGGCTGAAAAGGCCTTTAACAAAATCCAATTGCCCTTCATGAGTCCTGGAGAGTTTAGGGATACAGGTGAAATATCATCTCAACATAGTAAAATCAACATAAATCAAACTCACAGTTTAAATCATGACAAATGGAGAAAAACTAGCATTTCCATTATGGTCAAGAACAAGAGAATGATGTCCACTCACTCCACAACTGTTCAAAAAAGTTCTTAACAAAACTACAGCCTGCAGATTGGGAAAGGATCTTCACCAACCCTATATCTGACAGAGGGCTAAGATCCAGAATATATAAAGAACTTTTAAACACCAACAAAGCAAGTAATTCAATAAAAAATGGGGTACAGAGTTAAACAGAGAATTCTCAATAGAAGACCAACGAATGGCAGAAAAACACTTAAAGAAATGCTCAACATCCTTAGTCATCCTGGAAATGCAAATCAAAATGACCCTAAGATGTCACCTTACACCCATCAGAATGGCCAAGATCAAAAACTCAAGTGACAACACATGCTGGAGGGGATGTGAAGAAAGAGGAACCCTCCTCCACTGCTGATGGGAATGTAAACTTGTACAACTACTTTAGAAACCAATCTGACACTGAGGAATAATGCTACCTCAAGATCCAGCTATACCACTCCTAGGCATATATCCAAAAGATGCTTAAGTATACAACAAGGACATTTGCTCAACCATGTTCATAGCAGCTTTATTTGTAATAGCCAGAAGCTGGAAACAACCCAGATGTCCCTCAGTTGAGGAATGGATACAGAAATTGTGGTACATTTACACAATGGAATACTACTCAACAATTAAAAACAAATAAATCATGCAATCTGTAGGCAAATGGTGAGATCTAGAAAAGATCATCCTGAATGAGATATCCCAGAAGCAGAAAGACACACATGGTATATACTCACTTATAAGTGGATATTAGACATATAAGATAATCATACTAAAATCTGTACACCTAAGGAAGCTAATCAAAAAGGACTGTGGGTAAGATGCTTGGTCTTCATTCAGGAAGGCAAACTGGATGGACATCAGAAGAGGGAGAAACAGGAAACAGGATAGGAGCTACCACAGAGGGCCTCTGGAAGACTACCCAACAGGGTATCAAAACATATGCTGAGACTCATAGCCAAACACTGGGCAGAGTGCAGGGAATCTTATGAAAGAAGGGGGAGACAGAAAGATCTGGAAGGAACAGGAGCTCCACAAGGAGGGCAACGGAACTAAAAAATCTGGGCACAGGTGTCTTTTGTGAGACTGATACTCCAAACAAGGACCATGCATGTAGATAATCTAAAACCCCTGCACAAATGTAGCCCATGGAAGCTCAATATCCAAGTGGGTTCCCCAGTAATAGGAACAAAGACCATCTTTGACATGAACTCATGGGCTGGCTCTTTGATTACCTCCACCTGAGGTAGGGAGCAGCCTTACCAGTCCACAGAGGAAGACAGTAAAGCCAGTCCTGATGAGACCTAATAGCCTAGGGTCAGATGGAAGGGGAGGAGGTCCTCCCCTATCACTGGACAGGGGGAGAGGCATAGGAGAGGAAGAGGGAGCTAGGGTAGTATTGGGAGGGGATGCAGAGGGGGATACAGCATGAATACACTGTAATTAATAAAATTAAATTAAAATTAAAAATTAAAAAAAAAACATTTACTGGCTCTTATATATGTCATAATAAATTTCACATCACTGTTTTTTTTCACCTATCATTTTGATACAAATTAAACTTGTTTTTACTCTCTAACTGTATAATACATTAATTTTCTATGTCCTCCTGTCAAGTATCATTTACTCGAGGTCAAGGTAATACATATATCACTCTGCTCAAAGAAGCTTCAATATGTTAGGTGCATTTTAAAGAACAATATCAGTAAATAATTGTTAATTTGAAATAAGTACAGTACTATATCCATCTTATAATTTGTGCCCACATCTGTTTTGTCAACAGGAACATAAAAACAATATTATTAGAGTCTAGTCATGATTCATGCTTACTGCTGAAGTAGTTTTTCATTATATTGAATGGCAAACACAAGACCCACAAAAGTACATCTATATAAAACTATACATACATGTATGTGCGTGTGTCCTTTTGTGGTACATACATGTGCACGCACATTTTTTTTAATGTGTGGTCATAAGAACCAAATTATTTGTTCTGGCTCAGAAAATGTTCTACCACTGCACCACATCCTCAATTAAAGGACAATATATTTTTACTTCATGATCAATATGATCAATAGAGTCCTTAGAAACAGACTTCCTTTAAAGCCATTTTGTTAATGATTTTCAAATTAGGAAAATAAACCAACAATTAAAGAGAAGCAAATGGAAAGGAAAACAGAGAGATAAAATTAAACCTGCACTTTGTTTTGTTGAATTGTTGTTTGAGACAGGGTTTCTCTGTGTAGCCTTGGCTATTCTGGACTCACTTTGTAGGTCAGGTTGAACTCCAACTCACCAACTCACAGAGATCTACCTCTGCCTCTCCGAGTGCTGGGATTTCAGGCATGTGCCACCAGGCTTAGCTAAACCTGCACTATTACAAGGAGTGATAACTACTTTATACCATCAACAACAGAAATTAACCTTAACTTAAAAATGCAAAGCTAAGCCAGGCATAGTGATATATGCCTGTAATCCCAGCACTCGGAAGGCAGAGGCAGGGGAATCTCTTTGAGTTTAAGGCCAGCCTGGTCTACAAAGCAAGTCCAGGACAGCCAAGGCTACACAGAGAAACCCTGTTGTATAAAATCAAAAAACCAAAACAAAAACCTACAAAACTGTTCTTCAACTTTTTCCTATAAAAATGTTATAATAGAAATAATTTGGAAAAACTTAGTTCAATGAAACTTTATAAAGATAGACACAAATAAATCTGCTATCTTTAAGAAAAGCAGCATTTGTCCTTTGAAATTTCTAGGAGTAAGCAGGTAAAATATAGCTTATGCTCTTTTTTTAGAAAGAAATTGCTTTAAGAAATTAAAGAAATAAAATCACTGCATTAATTTATCTTCATGTTTATAAATTTACTTTATTTTCATGATTTGTGTATTCAGCTCATCCTTGACAGACTTATTTGCCAAACACAAAAAATAGTGGTCTATTTAGGAAATTTCAAATTAATAACACTTTTGAAATATAGTTTATGAATACAAATAGTTTCAACGGAAACATGGAAAACTGTCAAACGGGTAGACAAAATAAAATTCTAAGCATTTCTCTGATTTATAAAAGTATGTCTAAACTTTTCATTTTCACTAAGTGAATAAAACCATTTTTAAAATATCTGCAAATATCTGTGGGTGTGTATAAATACCAACATACACACAACAAAGAAACATTTCATCGTGGCAAATTTTTTAGTGCATTTCCGAAGTCTGTCATCCATAGATATCTACATGCAAAGGCTACTGGACTAGTACACCAGAACAAATAAGAAATTATTAGCAGAACTCCCTGGCAAAAAAACTTTTTAAATAGAAATAATGAAACAGAAATTCACTTTTCATTTGAACAGCATAAAAAATAATCTCCTTTATGCCTTGAATCATATATACACACAGTATTATTTAAGCTCAGAAAATAGCTTCTTACTGTACACACAAAACTATGTATACACTTAGTAAATGATAGCACTGAAAGAAAATGTGCCATGAGGAAAATGTTGAAAGGATAGTCACAGAAAAAAAATATCTATCAATTAAACAAATGAAAAAGAAAGGTAAGCAAGGGCTGGAATGCATAGGCAAGAGATTAGACTATAGAAAAGTAAGCAGAAGCTAAGAGAAACCAATTAAGTTAGAATAAAGCAACCAGTTACAATAGAGGAGAATGAGTCTTGAAAGTTATAGACAAAAGAGGTGAAAAAATTCTCTTCTTCTTTTGTGGAGCTATATATAGAATTGTCAGTCATAGCCAAAACCAGTTGGAATGTGAGCTGGCTAAATCATAATAAGAAACATGCACAGACTTTGCTAAAACTACTTCACAGGGCTGCTCTGAACAAAAATAAAAGCCATGAGTTATGAAAACATTCCACAAACTAAAAATGCTGTACTCTCTGTACAAGAGTTTATACAATATTGAGATTCAATCTTTCAATTTCTTTCAATTCTGGAAAACTATAAACAATGCTGTTTTCATATCACAAAGGATATGATCACCCCCTGCCCCTTTATCAGATTTTGAAAGAATCAAAGGCTCCACAGTCTCAGAGAGAAGCCTGGTGTTAGAAAGAGAACAAGGATGTTGACAGACTGATCAAATGGAGAGGCATGTAGATAAGCATGTGAGCAGTGTTTCCACTCTGTTCTTTCCCACAACAACCTGGGAGAGAAAATTATCCAGGGTAAGGAATAAAGACACCCTTTCCTGTTTCACTATAAACCCCACAATACTTTATTGACTGAATAAGAATAGGGCTGAATTATCCTTATTTTTCCCTAACAATACTAAAAAGTGAGAATGTAAAAAGAGCATATAAAGTCATTAAAATGTGCTGAAATCCAAACTTTTGCTTATGTGTTGAAAACTGTATGAGAAGAAAAGTCTAAGGAATGTTAGTCATGTGTATACACATTAATCAGTAAACAGGAAACTGAAGTTTCATGAGATGAATATCTTCAAGACAACCTCTCCAACACCACAGAGCACAAATTGGACCCTGAGTCTCTTTCATATCAAAGTCTCCTATGGCAATTCTAAAACACAGCCTCCCTACTATCAGCAAGAGATGTCAGAAATAGCAACAATGACAACAGCAAATATATTTCACTTTGCTATTTTGTCTTGTAACATTTAACATCATTTTAAAAAATATTCTGGCATTGACTATTTCAATTAAACTTTCCTAAGTGTTCTAAACATTTCCTTCTCCTCTAAGTGTTAGTGATTGTACAAGAATAATTCAACATATCAGAAGCAAAAGTAATTACAAATAAATGTACTGATCAGTAAAGGCTCTTTGTATCACAAAAAGAGAAAGCCTAATAAATGAACACAGGATGATCTATAAAACATCCATGTAAAAATAATACATAAATTTGATCAAGTCATTAACTAATATATTGAGAAAATAAGTGAAAAGAAGCACATAGTCAGCAAAATTTAGACTGTATGTGGCAAGTTCTACACAAAATTATGTTCGATGAAAAAATTCTTTAAAAAGAGGGGAATGGAACATACAGATTAAAATATATTTCAGAACATTAAGAAATATTATACCAGGTAGCATTCATTTATGTGACACTGTGAAGATTAAAACACCGAATTTCACTGATACAAAGACATGATTATAATAAAGGACCCAATGCAATATGAAGATTAGTAATGAATATTTGTGAATAAACTAATAGCTGGTACTCCTTCCAAACAAATACTAAAAAAGGGAAGAGAATAAAGAAAACTAAGATGACTCAAGGATTTATAATTGATGAAGTAGAGTGCAAACTATATATTCACTATTAAATAACTTAATTTACTTTATATTCAAATAAGAACATTCATTGTTGGGGGTGTCCCACAAGATTTGAAGAAGAACATAATCAAGAACATAAAGAGCTAAAAAGAGCATAGAAACAATGCAAAATACCACCTCCTTTCTAATAAAAAGAAAAAAAAAATTAAGGCTCAGCTAGGTTAAGAGACTTGCTCACAGAACTCATCAG
>NW_026590623.1:508395-549659 GCF_907164565.1 Psammomys obesus | reverse complement strand
TGGAAGTCAATCTGGCGCTTTCTCAGACAACTAGGAGTAGTGCTACCTCAAGACCCAGCTATACCACTCCTAGGTATATACCCAAAATTTGCTCAAGCACACAACAAGGACATTTGTTCAACCATGTTCGTAGCAGCTTTATTTGTAATAGCCAGAACTTGGAAACAACCCAGATGTCCATCAACGGAGGAATGGATACAGAAATTGTGGTATTTTTACACAATGGAATACTACTCAGCAATCAAAAAGGAGGAAATCATGAAATTTGCAGGCAAGTGGTGGGATCTAGAAAAGATCATTCTGAGTGAAGTATCCCAGAAGGAGAAAGACAAACTTGGTATATACTCGCTTATATAGACCTACAAGACATGATAAACATAATGAAATCTACACACCTAAAGAAGATAATCAAGAAAGAGCATCAACATTTTTAAAAGCTATAATCTTGGGGCTAGAGAGATGGTTGGACAGTTAAAAACACTAGCTGCTCTTCCAAAGGACCCGAGTTAAATTCCCAGCACTCACAGTGCAGCTCACAACTGTCTGTAACTCCAGGTCTAGGGCTTCTGACACCCACACACAGACATACATTCAGGCACAACACTAGTGAACATAAACATTTAAAAAATATAAAAAGAAGCATTATTTTGTCTTGCAAAAGGTGAAAAATACTATAATCTTATTCATTAGCTCCCAAACTGCAGACACTTTCAATAGATATGTGAGAGGCGAGGGTGGAATACTAATTTCTCTTTTGTAGTCTCCTAAGCCTTGTTTGAAAAACAAATTACATTCTCCAAACGCATATAGAAAGATCCAATAGGATTAACTATTAATATTTAAGTCTCAAACTGACAGAAGATGACAGAAGGAACTTACAAACACAGAAGCCTTATTTTTTTTCCAACCCTCCAAATACAAATGCTATATGAAGCACACACATTTATTTTTATTTCTTTTTATAAATAACTAGCCATATTTACCCACCTTATCTTTTAAGAGACAAGCCACTGATCAGTCACTTTTCTCAACACTTTCATTACATTCCACTATAATGAAATCATTCATGAATGACTGAAAAAAATACTATAACTTACATTTTGAATTTTTGAAAGTTTGAATTTGAGGCAGGATGAGAAGGGAAAATTGGAGATCATAGTAGAAAAAAAGCACCACTTGATAGAATCTTTCTTTGTGCATCAGTGTACTTTCAGGTAAGTTACTGCATTGCTTAATGGGGTTTACCAAGTCACCAAAAGGAGAACAGATAATGGTAGGCATATTTCCACGTGCATGTCATCGAACACGGTTCTGCCACCATCTAAGGTCTTCCCCTCCTTCCTTACCTGTCTGTGCTTTGGCATGAAATGTTTCCTCATTTTCCATTGTTTTTAAAGACGTTTTAGATAGATGTAGACTTGTTTTCTTCTGTTGGTTCTGAAGCCAGGATTAGAGATTTGTGTGGCCTGCACAAGTCCTGGTTCAAGTGCACTAGATTTTGACAGTGAGATGGGAGTACAACCTCTTCACTGCCTCCTTTCCCTTTTGGGCACTGTAGAGAAGGTCTGAGTTTTCTTTTCTTTCTTTTTTTTTAAACAAAGACAAGGTCTTACTATATAATCCAGGCTGACCTTACACTCATGATTCTCTTGCCTCATTCCCTATGATTGCAAGCTTGTGTAAAGTTTTAGGTTATTTGCTTTTAGTTTTGCTGCTTTTTCTTACAAGAACCTATATTTCCCCTTCTGCTTTCTTCCTGCCACCACCAAATCTTCAAATAATACTTCATTGTTCTTTTGTACCCCTTTCTTCACCAGAAACAGTGCTTTTTGTGGTCAACACTTTGGTTACCAGGTGTTTTCTATAGTTGCTAGTCAGATATACCTAGTAATTTTTGTAGAACCCTAATGGCCCAGGGTTACAGTGGGGGGGGGGGAAGGGGAAGAGGTTCAGGAGAGCTTCAACACTGGATAACTCAGATGAGGACAGCAGGAGTTGGCTCCCTACCCTCTCCCAACCTGGTGCCATGAAGTCAGCCATCCGACCATCAACCCCAGTAAGAATTCATTACCTTGACAGTTACCAGTTTTCACTCCTTGTTTGACCTTATAAGGTCCCCCCAGCACCACCCTACAGCCCCTGGTTATACAGATGAAGCATCTTCTAACAGCCTTGCCCTGGCCAACTGTACACAGCCATAAAAACCTTGCCCCAGAGAGCCTGACCACCTTCCCAGGGGCATAAACACCCCCTCTCCCCCAATTAAACTAGCTGTTTTACTGAAGAAGGATGTTTGTTGAGCACTCACTGACAAGCAAGACATTTTAAAATTACTTTATTTATTCACTTTTCATCCCAATCAAAGCCCCCCCCCCTCTTCTCCTGGTCCCACCCTCCCACGCTCTTCCTCCTGTTCTCCATTCCCTTCTCCTCAGAAAAGGGGAGCCCCCCTTCCAATATCCCCCAACACATCAAGTCATAGCAACATTGAGTGCATCCACTTCCACTGAGGGCAGACAAGGCAGTCTAGCCAGAGGAAAGTAATCCAAATGCAGGCAGCCACAGAGCATGTCCAAGACAGCCCCTGCTCTAATTCCTATGGAACCCTCATGAAGAACAAGATGCCCATCAGTTACATCTATGTAGGGGGCATAGGCCCAGCCCATGCATGTTCTTTTGTTGGTGGTTCAGTCTCTGTGAGCCCCCACAGTCCTCGGTTAGTTGACTCTGTTGGTCTCCTTGTGGAGTTCTTTTACCCTCCAGTCCCTCTACCCTCCCCTAACTTTTCGCCAAGACTCCCTGAGCTTCGCCTAATGTTTCTCTGTGAGTCTCTGCATAGGTTTCGATCAGATGTTTTCTGCATCACACCCACCCCCTCTAACTAAGCTTCCCTCCCTCCAGCCCAGCTAGGTGAGCAATGAGCCTGGATATCCCAAAGGAAGAAAGGGAAACAAGGTAGCCCTTTTTAAAGTACTTTTATATTTACAGTTTGGGCTTTTCCTCATGCTTTATTAGCATTATTTCACCTTACTTTCCCACCTCATAGCAGAAGTTTGAAAAACAGCAATCAGAAGTTGATAGTAGTGTGCATTTTCTGTTGAAAGTTACACTGGGAACATTGGTTGTTTTGTTTTATAACCTCTTGGTGTTGATCTGTATAGATAGTATTTTGGAGGACACATACAGATATTTTTATACATACAGTTAAATTATTGCACTCACTACCTGGAATCTCCATATATTTTAGTTTAAAAGTCTAAATATAATATTTACAATAAAAACTGGACATTTGCATAGTCTTGTGAATTTTGGGGGGAAAGGGTCTATGTAACCGAGGCTGGCCTCAAACTCTCCTCATCCTTGCCTCCCACTTTACAGTACCAGGATTACGGATGTGTGCCACCAAGCTCAGCTATACTACTGTGAATTTTTACGAATTTGACAATAAGGTAAATGTATCTCTGACAGGGATTTTAGGGCTGTATAGTAGCAGATGGTTAAATTGGCAAATACATAGGAAACTTTTCTATTGTGTTCCTTTCTGCATCTGTGTGGAGATCTAGATATTCAACTTGTGTACCAACTCTCCATACTGTCTAGGAGCCATTCCCCTCATCCTAATACATTTTAATTTACAATAACTTTAATTTACAGTAACCTTACAGCAACCTCAACTAGTGATGTTGAACAACCTATTTTTTAAGATTAATTTTCATTTGATGTTTATGTGTGTGCTGCCTGTATGTATTATGTGTATTATGTGTATGTGATGCCTACAGAGGCCGGGAGAAGGTACTGGATCTGCTAAAACTAGAGGTATGGACAGCTGTAAGCTGGCAAATGAGTACTGGGAACAGAATCTGGCTTTTCTGCAAGGGCAACAAGTTTCCTTAACTGTGAGCCATTTTCAAGCCCTACACTAAACATTTTATGTGTCTGTTTGTCATTCGCTTAAATTCTATAGAAGGGTTTCTTTTTTTTTTTTTTTTTGTCCTACTTATTAGCTTTGATATCTGTTTTTCTATTCTCAGGACTAGCTCTTTGCCAGGAATTTGAATTTCAAGGTTTCCCTCCCGTTTGTGTCTACACTTCTCTAATTCTTTCACATTGTTTTCCAAATTATTGTGTTAAATATATGAACTACTTGTCTGTTGTTCTCTGTTCAGCTAGGGCCTGGATTTCAGCTTCTGGAAAGAGAATGGAATCAAAGGTCCCAGATCTCAGGAACAGCTGGAGCTCTTCAGGGTGAGGTCAGGGTGTGGAAAGCTTTCCCCAGAGTGTTACAATTTAGCTCTTTTCCGGGATTAACAGTAGCAATGGAAACTCGGATGTTCCAAAGCCTATGGCAATACTAAAGTGTTTTTGGTTAAGCTGCTGTGCTAAGCATGGAAAAAGTGTGCCTGGTGGGCTTGCAGTCAAGACACAGGACTGGCGAGACGCAGGCCCAGCAGGCTGGAGGGAGGGCAGGTCCTGTGAGATGTGGCTCTATGGGGAGAAGGCTGAGGATATCATGTAGCAGGCAACCAGCCAGCATGTTTACTTGAAACCAGGGAATTATAAACCTTGGGCAGAGGGAGGGATTTCAAGGGTGAATGTGTTTGACTTGCTGAGGTCAAGAGTTCATGGATGGATACAGGATTTGCAGATAGTGGTGCAGTGTCTCATTTTCCATGCAGTAGCCTCTGTATCTCAGGACCTGTCTGATGACATTAAGAGTTGGTTTGAAGTCTTTAGCACAGTCAAGTCTTGTACACTGGCTGGGGTCCCCACAACTGGCAAGGGGTGTATGGTTTTATTGAATATGAGAAGGCCTAGTTGTCTCAGGATGCTGTGCCCTCCATGAACCTCTTTGATCTGGGTGACCAGTACTTGAGGGTGGGTAAGGCCGTCACACCCTGCCCCCCATGCCCCTGCTAACACCTGCCACGCCTGGAATTCTCCTGCCTGCTGCTACTGTGGTCACAGCTTCAGCCACAGCCAAGATTACAGCTCAGGAAGCATGGCTGGAGCAGTTGTTCTGGGTACTTTAGCCACCAGGACTAGTGTCCTCCGCACTGACATTGGCCCAGCCTTTAGGGGCTCTACCCCAGGCTGTCATGGCTGCCCAGGCCCCTGGAGCCATCACAGGTGTGACCCCAGTCACCATCCCCTCTGTGGGAGTGGTGAATCCCATCCTAGCCAGCCCACCAATGCTAGGTCTGTTGGAGCCCAAGAAGTATAAGGAGGTGTTTCCTGAGTCAGAGCTGCCAGAGATGTTGACTGAGCAGGAGCACATGAGCGTTTCTGGCAGCAGTGCTTGCCTCATGGTCATGCAGAAGCTACTCTGAAAACAGGAGTCCGCAGTGATGGTTGTAAGCAACATGGTAGACCCCAAGGACATCGACGATGACGTGGAGGGAGAGGTGACAGAGGAGTGTGGCAAATCTGGTGCTGTGAACTGGGTCATTATCTACCAAGAAAAGCAGGTCGAGGATGAGGGTCCAGAAATCATCATCATCAACATTTCTGTGGAATTTTCAATGGCCTCAGAAACTCACAGGTCTACCCAAGCCCTCAGTGTGTGCTGGTTTGCTGGTCACAAGGTGGTGGCCGAAGCGTATGATCAGGAGCACTTTAATAACAGTGATCTCTCTACGTGACTTTGTCCTTATTTTCTGGACTTGTAGTTGCCTCTTATTTACCCGGGTTTTGTAGAGTGTTGAGAGTGTTGATAGTGGTGTCCCTGGGACCAGGCAATCTCTTCCCAGCCCATCCTGTAGTGTACATACAGGTACAGATACTACCCCTGAAAAGAAAATCCATGGATAGAAGGCTTACAAAATGTATAAGGTGAAGCCTAAGATGAGACAATTTAAGTATCTATAATAATAAATATAATCACTTTGAGCACCCTCTGATAATGTTACCTTCATTTTTTTAAGTGTCAACATATTTTATGAATATACACTGAAATAGTTTAATAGTTTTACAATTAGTGTTTAGAATTATTTACAAAATAATTTGTGAATGATGGGAGTATCAGAGAAAAAAGTAGTGAAGTATATTATAAAGCTACATGAAATTGCATTTAGTCTTTAGAACCTTATATCTTACCATGTCATTTTACAGTATTTACAAGAAGTTACAAAAGGTGGGTTTTTTTCCATTGTTTCCAAAGCCATAATATACACTTATGAAGCCAGAATTTCTGGATTTAGCATTAGCACCTTATTTTATTTTATTGTTTATTTGTTTGATAAATTGATTGATTGATTCTGATAATGGGATTAAACTTAGGTCTCACACATGCTACACAAGCATTGCATCACTGAGTTAAATCCCAGCCCTGTTTTTACTTTTTTATTTTCAAATGGGGGTCTAAGTTACCTAGGTAGGCTTTGAACTCACTCTGTAGCCCATTAGGCCATGAACTTGTGATTTTTTTTTCATGTGTCAGTCTTCTTTATTTCCTATGATTGAACACAACTGGTCATGCTTCTCAGATTGACCCATTGAACTTCTTAATGTACAGTGTTAAAAAAAAAATTAAGGATTGTTCTCCAAAGGAGCAATTCCACCTCACAAATATAAATGGTAAGGCATGGGTAACAAAACATAATTTCTTTTTTCTCATTTATTTATTTTATTCACTTTACATCCTTGTAGCCTCTTCTTTCCTCCCCTCCTAGTCACACTCTTTCTCCCTTCCTCCCACCTTCCCTTTTCCTCAGAAACGGTTCCTATCCACCCCAGCTCATCAAGTTGCAACTGGGGCTGAATGTGTCCTCTTCTGCTGTGGCCTGCCAAGGCAGTGTAGCAAGGGGAAAGTTATAAAAAAAGACAGCATCTTCAACAAATGGTGTTGGTCTAACTGTATGTTTACATGTATAAAAAAAAAAGTAAATAGATCCATATTATCTCCCTGAACAAAACTCTAATCCAAGTGGATCAAAGACCTCAATATAATACCAGATACACTAAATCTATTAGAAGAGAAAGTGGGGAAGAGCCTCACACTTACTGTCTCAGGAGACAACTTCCTGAACAGAATACCAACAGCACAGGCTCTAAGATCAACAATTAATAAGTGGCTTCTGTATGACAAAGGATACTGTCAATAGAATGAAAAAAACAGTCTACAGATTGGGCAAAGATCTTCACCAATCTTACATCCAAGAAAGGGCTAATATACAAATAAATAATGAGCTCAAGAAATCAAACACCAATAAACAAAATAACCCAAAAATCTGGCAGTGCGGCCTTGCCAGGCCACAGAGGAAGAGACTTGATAACCTAGGGTCAGATGGCAGGGGAGGAGGACTCCAACTTTCAGTGGACTAGAGGAAAGGAAGGGGGTGGGGAAAGGGAAAGAGGGTGGGACCTGGAGGAGATGAGGGAGGCGGATACAATTGGGATATAAAATGAAAAAATTGTAAAAAATGTTTTAAATTTACATTTAAAAATCTTTTTTAAAATGAGAAAGAATTAAAGAAAATCTCAGTACCAAAACAATAAATGATTTTAAATATTAAAAAAGAAAAGAAAAGAAATGTTCAACTTCCTTAGTCATCAGGGAAATACAAATCAAAACAACTCTCAGATTCCATCTCACACCAGTCAGAATGGCTAAGATCAAAATCTCAAGTGACAGCACATGCTGGTGAGGGTGTGGAGAAAGCAGAATACTCCTCCATTGCTGGTGGGAGTACAAACTTGCACAACCACTTTGGAAAGCAATCTGGCGCTTTTCCAGAAAAATGAGCATAACTTTACCTCAAGACCCAGCTTTACATCTCCTAGGTATAGTCCCAAAATATGCTCTGCCATATAATACAACAAGGACACTTGCTCAACTATGTTCACTGCAGCTTTATTTGTAATAGCCAAAATCTGGAAACAATCCTGAAGTCCCTCAACCAAAAAATGGATTTAAAAAAAAAAAAACTGGCACATTTACACAACTAAATACTACTCAGCTATTGAAAAACAAAGAAATAATGAAGTTTTCAGGCAAATGGATAGAACTAGAAAAGATCATCCTGAGTGAGATAACCCAGACCCAGAAAGACACACATGGTATATACTCACTTCTAAGTGGATTTTAGCCATACAGTATAGGATAAGCATACTATGAGGCAGAGAGCCAAAGAAGGTAAGTAATAAGGAGGATACATAAATCTTACTTGAAAGGGGAAATAGAATAGACAGAAAACTTGTAATTTTCTTACCCCAGCTTACCCTTGTAGCTGGAATACAGGGCTGAGCTATTAGGCTTAGCCACAGTGACATTTTCAAGTGATGTCTTCAAATAAATGAGTTGACTATATAGCAAATACTTACAGCCAATGAATAAAGAGAACATTGGCTTTCTTTTTCTCTCTCTTGGTAAGAAGTCAGGATGTGTGCTTTCAATGATGCACCCGTTCAAAGGTCCCTCAAGATACTGTATTCCTGCCAGAACTTCTTCCAACATATTTTTATTGATTTTGAAATTTCACACCATACACCTCAATCACACTCAATCACACTCCCCATGCCTGGCTCCCACCCTTATGACCGCCCTGCTCCCCACCCTCCAAAAAAAAAAAAAAAAAAAGAGCAAGAAAGAAAAGGGAGAAAGTTTAATTTGTGTTACCCATATACTCACTGGAGCACGGTCAAAATTCCAGTGGATATCCCCTTCAGGAAAAGTGAGCCCCTCCTTACCTGCATCCAGACTAGAAGCCATCAGTTGTAGAAAGCTATACTCCAGCATGTTTATTGCAATTCTGAAGAGTTTTCTTTGATGGTTTCCTGTCTAGGCTGTTACTTTTGGGCGTGGGTTGGGGTTGTCACAGAAGCTTTCTATGTTCTTTTCTCTTAACCGTGCACCTGTAGTCATCAATAGCACTGCAAAGGTGGGTTTCCTTCCCCTATACAGTCAGCAGGAGTGCGGGGAGTGGGGGGCATTGGTCATGGGCTTCTCCATAGTTTCTGGCCAAAGCATGATCCATAAACATGCATATGGTCTGTAGCATCAGCAGCGCATACTAAGAACCTCTGCTTCATCTTTGGTGGCAGTACAGACCATGGATGTTAACAGCCCTCTGCCGAAGCTTGAGCCATGGACACCATCAGAGCCTTTGGTGGCAGCACACTGCCAGACCATTTTTAACAGAATTTACTCTATAACCTCATACTTACCTCAGCATTCCTGCAACAGCTTTGGTCTTCTACAATAATCCATTATCCTTTTCTCTTGTGTGTGTTTCTTTAAAGAGATTGCTTCTTCTGTACAGCTTCCAACACATTACTTGGGCACGTAATTAGGCATAACTTGCCACATGTCCACTCCACACCCTATAAAAAAGAACTCTTTGTGCTTGAGTCTTATTCAATCCTCAGAGGTGTTCTGTAAAGCAAATGACTTACACTATCTCCGTGTTATACCCAAGGAAGGAGGAATTCACAAAGGAAGGTTCCAATAAGCAGTTCCCTAAGGTCTTACTTTTCCCATTTGCCAAGATCACAATGGGAAATATCAGCAGAGAAAGAGATAGATGTCCATTGTTTACTCTGTACCAAAAAGTGTGTGTCATGTCATGAAGAGAGCACACTTTAATGCTAGCCATTCTTCCTATGGTGGACGCTGCTGGCAAAGTTTGGGGCCTCAAGGTAGTGATAGAGCAGAACTTGCCTTTCATAGTAATTGTTACAAGCCCACATACCCTAGTTATGCAGGGTGACGTGTGTTCCACTAAGTCAGATATTCATAGATCGTATGAGAGTTCAAATTTATCGTCTAGAATTCAGAAGGTTTGTAACTCTCACTGTTCTCAGAGTTAGCCTAATGTTTCCAACAACTTTCTTTTCTGTCTCACAAAACTAATTCTGATGTGCATTCGTCTCTAGTCACCTTGGAGCACCGCTCATATCCGGCTAGGAAATCCCTATTATGTTTTGTTCCTGACTTCAAGTGTCTCTCTAAGTGTGTTACAGCTCAGGTGGGAAAGGTGCCCTGGCGGTCAGAACCAGGCAACACCACAAAGTCACCCTGCACAACAAACCTCACACAGAGATTTACTGGGAGGGGGAGCACCAGGAGGGTGCTTGCCTCTGCTCAGGTGAAAAGCAGCGGAGAACTGAGCACCACACAGGGTTTCTATAGGGTTTCTTGGGGTGGGGGTAGGGGTGGCAAAGTTTTACAGTGTGGCCTAACATTGGGGCAAGCTTGTAGAAGTATCTTTTATCTCTACATCTTCCCCTTTTTACGTAAGCTAAAAAATGTACAGAGCTTATTATATTAGAAAAAATTATCAATCCCCCAAACTTAAGAGTCTGAATGTCCTTATGAAGATCTGTTGATATTATGGTCCTTCGTAATTACAGTCCTGCTCATCTGTCTTCAGCATCAAGGTTTTCCAATCTGTCAGCCTGATAAATGATATGTCCTTTTCAGCAGTTCCTGGAGCCATCACCATACATGGTGGTGATGGTGGGGTTATCTGCCTTCTGCATTGTCTATGTTGCTATTTTTTTTCTATTTTTAATTTATTTTTATTTATTAAAATTTATTCACTTTGTAGCCCCTCCCACATCCCCTCCCAATCCCAACCGCCTTCCCTCCCTCTTCTCCTCCCATGCCCTTCCCCTAGCCCACTGATAGGGGAGGTCTACCTGCCCTTCCCTCTGATCCTAGCTTATCAGGTCTCATCAGGACCTGCTGCACTGTCTTCCTCTGTGGCCTGGCAAGGCTGCTCCCCCATCAGAGGGAAGGTGATCAAAGAGCCAGCCACTGAGTTCATGTCAGAGACAGTCTCTGTTCCCTTAATAGGGAACCCACTTGGATACTGAGCTGCCATGGGCTTCATCTGTGCAGGGGGTCTAGGTTCTCTCCATGCATGGTCCTTGGTTGGAATATCAGTTTCAGAAAAGACCCCTGGACCCAAATTTTTTGGTTCTGTTGCTGTCTTTGTGGAGCTCCTGTTCCCTCAAGGTCTTTCTATCTCCCCTTTCTTTCCTAAGATTCCCTACACTCTGCCCAAAGTTTGGCTATGTATTGCTATCTTTTTGCATCTCTTCCTTGAGTTGTGCCTTTCATATGGAAGCCTGTCCCCCCACCCCCAAGACAGGGTTTCTCTGTGTAGCTTTGGCTGTCCTGGACTCACTTTATAGACCAGGATGGCCTCAAATTCATTGAGATATGCCTGCCTCTGCCTCTGCCTCCTTGAGGGCTAGGATTACAAGCATGTGCCACCACAGCTAGCTGAGTTTCTCCATTTTTTTTCAAATTCACACAGACTTTATTTATAATAAACTACAGACAGTAAGAATAATTATTTAGCTCATTTGTATTTGACAGCCTTAAAGAAAGTATTGTCTGTCCTTATCTAGGTGAGTCTGAAGTTTTGTGCCTAAACCATTCTCTATCATATCTAGTATTTATCAACTTAAAAAACATCTTTCTAGACCTTAAAACATTTCCTGCTTCAGAATTATGTCTGCCAGATACACTGAGCCAGAAGGCTGAAGATGATTCTCCAATGGTATATAGAGAGAATGGGGGACTGACCAGGTAGTAAACTATCTCTGTCATCTGTAAACTATCTCTATCTCAGTTTTGGAAGCTGCTTGTCTGCACTTCCTACCTAAGTAATAATTTTATTCCTTCTCAAGTCTCTGATGGAGTTGAAGACTAGATAGTAATAATTTCATAGTTAGGCTTAAGTTGTTTAGGAGTTTCCAACTTTTTAATACAGGAAAAGTCTGCCTATATAATTAAAATTGTCTTTTGGGGTAGCTTACTGTAATGTTATGTCTCACAGGCTCCTGTGTCGTTCCTTGCTCTGGACTCTAGGCTCCCATTGCTCAAAGGTCTCTATGGGCACCCAGGCAAACCTGAAGAATTGATGCTTCCTCTGGAGGTGATTCCAGGTGAATTTCTCCTTTGCAGGTTTCTGCTTGATGTCTCCTGTCCTTTGCTGCATTTCTGCATCATGTACTCTGTTTGCTGCAACGTTGGTGGGCTTTCTCCTTTTCCAGTCATTTTGGGTTTTTCTTTGATGTAAAAGTATCACATGCAAAAGCATCTTTTATTCACCAGATATAATTGCTGTCTTGGAGGCTTACTGCTTCCATCTACTAACCTAGGCCTAGTACTGGAAGCTTCTAGCCCTCATACAATTTAATCTAGGCCTAGAATGTTTTCAGCCTCTGAGATTTACTGTTGAATAAGTTCACACTTTCTAGTTTTTTCTGAACTCTGGCTGGCTGGCTCAGCTCAGCTCAAACCCCTTGACAAGCTGACTGATTCAAACTGGCTTTTCTTAGCTTCTGACTGAATTGCTTTGCTTGGCCTCAAACTAACTCTAGCAATCTGTCCTAATCTTCTGGCTACTCATTCTCTGGCTCATTCTGTCTTCACCTCTGTCTCTAAGTTGTTCTCTCTACAACCTGTCTCTGTAAAACTGTTCCAGTAAAACTGTCTCTTTTCTTTCTCCTCTACCCTGTTTTCCTAAGTCCTCTAGGCACTGTTTCTCTGTGTAGCTTTGGCCATCCTGGACCTGCTTTGTAGATGAGACTGGCCTCTAACTCACAGAGATCCACCTGCCTCTGCCTCCAAGTGCTGGGATTACGGGTGCTTGCCACAGTGCCTGATTGCACTGCTCTCTTAAATCACCACTCTTTCCTCTGTTCTAGTGAGAGTTGGGCATATTCTATTCTGTCAAATCTTTTTAAATTTATTTATTAGCTTTACATCTCAATTGTAGTCCCCCCTCAACTCCTCCTGGTCTTACCCTACCTCTTCCCCCATCCCTTGTCCCCTCTTCCTCAGAAAATAGGAAGCCCCCCCCCATACCCACAGCCCCCAGCTCATCAAGTCTCCTCATGACAGAGCACATCCTCTTTCCCTGAGGCCTGGTGAGGAAGTCCCGTTAGGGGTGAGTGATCAAAAAGCAGTCAACAGCATCCATGTCAGAGATAGCCCTGCTCCTCTTACAAGGGAACCTATATGAAGCTTGAGCTGCCCATCTGCTACATCTGTGTATCAGGTCTAGGTCCAGTCTATGCATGGTCCTTGGTTGGTGCTTCAGTCTCTGAAAGCCCCTCTGGGACCTGGTTAGTTGGTTCTGTTGGTCTTCTTAAGGAGCTCTTGTCACGCCCGATTCTCCAATTTGTTGCTTTGTCTGCCTGTCAATTCAACATAACTTTCAAACATGGGTCCTTCCATCTACAAACCAATTTTACCTTTATTGTTTAGGATGAAAGGTGTGTACTAAGGACATGTCTGTATTCCAGCCTGAGTAGCCATGTTACTGCATTAAAATCCCTCTATAAAAGCTCAGGGATTGGTGGATTTTTTTTCTGTAGGGTGGGGCCTGGCAACTCTCCTGATGGGGAGGACTGGGATGGCTGTTATGGCAGTTAGACAAGTCTGGGGATGAAGCCTGGCAATTGGAGCCCTTTAGGGGCAAGGCCTAGCCATTGGAGCTGCTCAAATTTGGGGACTGGCTACTCTGTTTACCTCAAGGGGTTAGATCTAACCACAAGAGTAGTCTTGGGGTAGAGTCTTGTAGCAGGAGGTCTTCAGGGGTGGGGCCTAAAACAGGAGCCTCTATGTTAGGCAGAGAAAGCCAACACTGTTGTCTAATCATGCCAACTCAAGCAGCAGGGAAGGCTTTCCCTGCCATGGACTCCCTTTGTAAGCCCTCAGTGCAAACAAGTGACCAGGCCCCCTCTTGAGGTGCTGCAGCAGCCAGGCCCTGTACACACCCAGACTTCCCTAAAGGCCTTAAAGCCTAAAACAACTGTGTAACTTCTATTACAGTCCCTCAAATTAAGAAAGTGGCCAGGGCCCACCTCCCAGACTTTCTACCTCCCAGATTTCCCTAACAGTTATTTTCTAATGGCTGTAATGGCTGTTCCCAGCCCCAAGGCAAGAGAATGGCCAGGCCTCACTAAAAAAAAAAAAAAAAAATTCTCACCAATCCCTGAGTTTGCCCCAAAGATCAGGCCACATAATCCCTCCAATCCCAGGTCACCCTGGAAAGCTTCGACCCCCCCTCACACCCCCCCCCCCGCCAAGAAACCCTATATAAACCCTATATTCCACTCAGTTCTTTGCTGCTTCTCACCCAAACAAAAGCAGCCACCCTCCTGGGTTTTCCCTCCCAATAAATCTTTTGTGTGAGATTTGTTGTATGATCTGACAGCTTTCCATCTGAGCTGTAACATTTTGGCTGGGGAAACTTTTCCCTACCTGAGCAAAACGTGCGTTGGGGAAACTTTCCTGGAAGTTGGAACAGAAATTCTGCAGTATTAGGCTTTCCCTTCAGAGCTGCACCACTTACAAACACTAGATGTAATTGCGAATAATTACTGAATTAATAACTGTTAACCATTGATCATTACATTATTTTACTGACTACCATGGTATTATGAAGCCACCTTTTACCTACATTCAATCACTGTGCTGCAAGGGGCTCGTTGATATATCTCTTGCTGTTCAGAACCTCTGTATTCTCTTCTTGAATACAAGAGGTTTTTTTTTACACTTTATTCATTTTGTATCCCCCCATAAGCCCCTCCCTCCTCCCCTCCCAATCCCACCCTCCCTCTCCCTTCTTTATGCATGCCCCTCTCCAAGTCCACTGATAGGGGAGGTCCTCCTCTCCTTCCTTCTGATCTTAGTCTATCAGATCACATCAGGAGTGGCTGCATTGTCATCTTCTGTGGCCTGGTAAGGCTGCTCCCCCCTTAGGGGGAGGTGATCAAAGAGCAGGCCAATCAGATTGTGTCAGAGGCAGTCCCCCTTCCCATTACTATGTAACCCACATGGACACTGAACTGGCATGGGCTACACCTGTGCAGGGGTTCTAGGTTATCTCCATGAATAGTCCTTGGTTGGAGTATGAGTCTCTGGGAAGTTCCAGAATACAAGAGTTTTAAGCTTTCAGGCTAGGGAGATGGCTCAACTGAAAAAAAGACTTGCTGTGCAAGCCAACAACTTGAGTTTGAGTCATAGAACACAAGAGCCAGATATGGTAACATGTATCGGTAATCTTAGCACTTCTGTGGCAATAGGAGATTCGGAGACCTGATAATTTAGAAGCTCCCGGGCCCCCTAGCCTGGAGTATGCTGCACAGAAGAAACAGGAGACTCTGCTTTAGCAATGTAGAATGTGAGAACTGATTCCCATAAGTTGTCTTCTGACCTCTTTCTACACTTGCGCGCGCGCGCACACACACACACACACACACACACACACACACAGAAGATTTTTGAAAAATAAATGTTTGTGATTCATTTGCCCTTATAGTGCTTGTTTGCTTGTTTTTGTTTGGTTTATTTGGTTTTTTAGCATGCCTTGAACACCAGGGATAAGGATGAAACATTTGGTCATTAGCACTACTTGGGATCTAAGTACTTGGAAATGTTAAAAAAATACATTTCATTTTATGTACTCACTTATATACTACTTTAAAAAGCAGTTTAAAAGACAGTTTAGAAAACCAGTATGTCATAAAAGCATCAGTTAGTAAAAGTATAAAAATAAATATAAGGATGAAACGCAAAATATTAAAATTTAATTCAGGAATTGCCAATTAAATCTGCTAAAAGCTTCTGGAGTAATTATTGTTCACTTACCATGTAAACTTACTGATGTGGAAAAAAATTTGGTTAGACTACAACAAAGCAAGTAAAAATAGTCTCAGCCTCCACTAGAGAACAGGTGAGCTTTTTACATGATGTTCCAAATATTGACCGCTTAAACTTTTGAAGTTCAGCAATTGGAGAGGAAAAAAAGATAGCCTTATTGGAGACTGAGAAATATATGTAAAATTAGGGTTGAGGAGACGGCTAAACAGATGAAGTGTTTGCTAAGCAAGCATGTGGACCAGAGTTGGGTATTCCCACAACCTAGGCAAAACCTGGGCAGTCATTTTGGCTGCCTATAATCCTGAACTTGAGAGGCAGAGGAGGGGATTCCTGGGCCAACCTGGTAGCCAGGATCAGTAAGCTCTGTGTTCAATAAGAGACAATGCTTCACAAAAGCAAAGAGCAACTGAAGACACTCTACAAGCGGCTTTGGGAATTTCCGCGCACATGTATTTATACATACCCCTTACACATTGCTTTGCTTCATACACACAGTAGCCGCATATGTGCACACACACAAAAAAGAGGTCTATGCGAAATGACCTGCATTTACAAATTCTACTTAACATTGATCTGAGTATAAAAGAAGGGCTTTCCTGAAACTTAAGTTAGCATGTCAACACTGAATCTAAAAAGTCATACAAGTTTAAGGTTAAGTGTGAAAAGAGAAAAATTGCTTTAGAAGACAGATTCCTTATAAAACAATCTGCCATAGTAGAGTGTGATACAGAACTGTGTGGGAAGTGGCTATTAAATATTCTACATGCTGTTGTACAAAATCGTCAGCTGTTCTCCCTGGAATACAAGTAAAGCCCCCCTCCCGTTTTCTGTCACATGGCATGTTCATTCAGAAGGTTTTTATTCTTTTTTTTATTTCTCTGCTTTTGGTGGTCTGTGGAACATTAACACACACACGAAATGCTTTGATAAAGCATCTCTGAAATCGAAGACAAGTTCACTTTTTTAAGGAGTAGCTTTGTGTCAAATTTTCCTTCCTGTCAATGCTCAATTATAGGCATTGTTGTTTATTTAATGTAGTTATTTATTCAATGTAGAAAAACCATAAATTTTGGGGTCTGTGGTTGTTGAATAGTTTCCTTTTAATAGGTATGACATGAAAAGTAATCATCCCCATTATCTTACAGTCCAGTTGAACTAAAATAAGTGTTATTTGTAAAGTGTTTATATGTAAACTTTAACAAGAACAGATTGTCACACTGTAAGTAAAGGAGACTCAGGATACTTTGTAAAGAGAGTATAACTTTTATCAAGTACTAGACTGGCCTGATGGTTGTACAGATTAGCACACAACTAAAAGGGAAAACTCTTTTATGACCAAAGATGAAACAAAACTCTCGCCACTGACACTCATGAGTAAATGACCATGCCCATCACAGTATGTGATTCCTTGTGGATTAGAGTAGCGGATGCGTAACAAGCTAAAATCTCTGTTTCTCAAGTAGGTCCTCTGATGGCCTGTGGTGGATGATGCACAATAGAGTGATGCTGTTGATACTCTAACAAGATCAGTCAGTAACAACCTGATACACGATGATAGTCAGGAGTTCTATGGACACACACACACAAAGATCACAAAGAAGGGGACAGTGCCTTTAATCAAAGAAAGAGACCACGGCAAAGACATTGCCATTACCTGAGCGTAGATCCAGGTGTTGTGGCAGCAGTGTCTACATCTATCAGCTTGCACTTTGTGGTTAGTAAAGAAGTTTCTTCCTCTGAGTACAGTGTTATGCCTAAGAGAACCTGATTCTGCACACTACTGGCTCAGCTGTTTATATAACTTTACAAATTCTCCAGTTTCAGCTGTTCACACTAACTTTACAAATGCTCCAGCAGTTGTCAGTTCTGAAGGTCAGGAAGTCATTCTTCTGGCAATAACTAACTACCTTAAAACAGACAACTGACATTTTCTTGAAGAATTCGTTTGGACAATACATGCTAATGAACCCTAAATCATGAGAAACAGATTCCTCATGTCTAGTCCTTTGTTTCAGTAAGTGACATATAGTCGTAGCGCAACAATTTACCTTTTCAGTAATTGTACCCATTATCATGTCTCGCACCCCAAATTTCACAGTGAACAATACCAAAGCAGAATAAAAATGATAGACTACAGATACGAGTCAATTCGACTTATATTGTCTGAAACCTTAGGTATAGATGTGATTTGGCAGTGCTCAACATTACGGAACCTAATGGAAAAAAAATGAGATAATCTTCATTTTCAAATAATAAATGGATAAACAGAACTCCTTTACTAATTAAACTTAAACACACACACACACACACACACACACACAACAGTTAACTGGGAAGGGCACTAAGATAGGGGTTTCCCCCCCCATAGGTTTCCTTTAGTACAACCTGTGTTGCTTTGACAAGTACCTCATTTCAAACAATGAATGGTCATTTTTTTAAAAAGCCTAGGTAATAAACATTTAATTACTTGAGACAATAACCTAATGAAACAGCACTCCATACAAATTTGATCATTATTCAAACGCATTTCAAATACTGAACTTTCAACTGGAACATTTTATTTACATGTTAGTTATCTTCATCAACATATACACACACCGACACACTGATTTGTTCTGCACAGAACAAAGGATGTCTAGATATCCCAAAGGGAAATTAGAGATTTAAAATATATTATTTTTAGTATTTTAGGCGATTAACATACACATCACTTACAAAGCTATTACTGATTTATCCAAGAAAGCAGAGTGGTACAGAGGGAAGAAATTTGAGTATGCATTCGAGAGTGACACAACTGAGATCTCAACCTGAGAAAGCTGACAAAAACGTGAATTTTGCTGTGAAATTTCTCTGCACACAAGTCTGTTAATGGGCAGTAAATGGCAGACATTTATTCACAGATTATGGTGCAGAGGCATCAATGAAACTGCTTAGTCCTTCTCTGGGACCAGTTTCAGAACTTTCCCAATGGCGATTGTCTTACCCTCATCTCTCAAAGTAAAACGACCCATCTGAGGAAAATCTTTAAATGTCTCCAGGCAGATAGTTCCTGCTGTCCTTAATCGGGCAATACACACTTGATCTTGTTTCACAAAGCGGGGTCTTGTCTTACTTTTCTCTCCTGATTTCTTGTCTACCAATGAGATTAAGGCTGTTATCTCAACTTCCTCTATGCAAGTATGAATGTGAAGCACCGCATTATAACCTGGGCAGATGATAGATTTGTGCTCAATGATGACTATCTGAACATCAAATGTGCGTCCGGAATGGCAAAGATTAGTGGGTTCACAAAGTATGAAGCCTGGAAGAATCTCTTCTTCTTCAATTCCTTTCAGTCTGATTTTGAGGTTTTCACCTGGGGCTACAAAATCAGTTTCAGCATCATCAGAAACTATTCCCAGAACTTCTACATTGTGCTTGTTTGGCATCATCACAAGCTGCTGGCCTTTAAAAATGGACCCTGATTCTAGCTTTCCCAGGACCACAGTGCCCATATCCTTGTACTTATCCACCACTGGCAACCTAATTGGTCCATCAATTGATCTGTTGAAGTTTGGCAAACTATCTAAATATGGAATGAATGGTAATCCCGTGTACCAGGGGCAGAAATCTGATTGCTCTTTAATATTTGCTCCAGTCAGTCCTGAGCAGGGCATGAAATGAATGTCCTTTTTTGGACTGAAACCAACTTTTTTCAAAAAGGGCACCAGTTTTTCTTTACATTCTTCATATCGCTCGCTGCTCCAATCCACTGTGGGATCATCCATTTTATTAATAAGCACTATTAAGTATTTTACCCCTGCTGTTTTGGCCAACATCGCATGTTCTCTTGTCTGTCCACCTTTTTCAAATCCAGTTTCAAATTCTCCTTTCCTGGCAGAGATGACTAAGACAGCCAGATCAGCCTGAGAGGCACCACCAATCATATTTGGGACAAAACTCTTGTGGCCAGGGGCATCTAAAATTGTAAAATGTTTCTTTTCTGTTTCGAAATACGCACGGCCCACTTCCACTGTTTTACCCTTGTCTCGTTCTTCCTGGTTTGTATCTAAGGCCCAGGACAAATACCAAGTCTCTCTATTCTTCTCCTTGGCTTCTCGTTCATATTTCTCGAGTGTCCTTCTGTCAACCATTCCAGTCAAAAACATTATTTGTCCTCCAATGGTTGACTTGCCAGCATCTACGTGCCCAATGAATACCACATTTACATGTTCTTTCTTAGGAGCACCTGATGGTATGACCATGGATTTTGATTTCCTTATTTCCTCTTTCTCCTCCATCATTTCCTTGCCACTTTCTTCTGGGGGCCCCGCATCTCCCAAAGAAACCCCGGGCTTGGCTTCACTTATTTCTTTAAGCTCCCACGATTCTTCCATGGCCATCTCCACCTCTCCATTTTCTACAACAGGTTCTGAAAGTTCCATGGTAACAGCCGAACTGGAACCTTCCCAAGACACTAAATGTTCATCTTTCAAAGGTTCCACAGGTGCTCCCCATCCCAGCATTTTACCTTGGGAATCTCCGGCGGCGCTGGTGCAGGTTTCGTCGCAGCTGGAGGCCGTGGGGGCGGGTGGCGGGGCCGATCCCGGCAGGAAGGACTGCACGAACTCCAAGGCGCTTATGCTAGGCACGAAAGGTTTGGCGTTGATGTTGAGCTGACTGCTGAAGGCCACGCTGAGATGCTTGCGCTGGGCCTCCTCTTCCGCTGCCTCGGCCGCTGTCATGGCCGAGGAGGCGATTCCATCCCCGCTTGGAGCCGAACCCGGGGCTTCCATGTCCACCTGATCCCAGCAGTCGGGAGCCGAGTCGCTGCTGCTGCCAAGATCCATGGTCTGAGCAGCCGGGGTGCAGCGGAAAAGGAGCGAGGTAGGCAAAGCGGGTTCCTCCGGTGGTAGTTAAGGCAGGAACAGCCAAGGACCACGGGATAGCGACGCGAACCTCAGCAGCGCAGAGGCAGCTAAGCGCAGACGCTGCATTCACAGCTGCGGCGGCGGCGGCAGATATGGCCGCTCAGGGCTCTGCTTCTGTGTAAGAGTGAATCTCCTCCCCCAAATCCCAATCACTTCCGACTCCTCCACCCCTGACCCCAACGCCTGTGGTGAAATGACCCCTCGCTGTCTTCCGTAGGTTTGTCCCCTTTAGTTCTCAGTCAGAGGCTAAGTCCTGAAGTACAGTTTTATAAATGAGATTTTCTATTTGTTTTGGTTCACATGATCTGGGAGAATGGTTTCACCATGTCCCAATGATTAAGCCTCAGATACACCTGACTTAAAATTCTACTAAAAATATTCACGTAAAACTAAAACCATTGAACAAATGAGAGGCAAAATGAGCAACCTAAGGGGGAACCAGTTGTGCTTAGGGAGGGATTTATGAAATGTATAAAGATAATAGTTACAACTTAAATCAATCATTAATTTGAAATACAGAGTCATATTTGTTCCCACGGGTGCTCTGTCTGCTTCCATGTTACAAATAGGGATAAAGATCTTTTTGAAATTCCCAAGGAAAGCAATGCTTTGACAATGTGTTCTAATCATTTCATATTCAAGTACCTGTGCAGCAGCCGGGAGGCCATTCTTTGGACTAGGGCCTCTTGTGCTTCTACAAACAACTGTTTTCTGGGTGTACCGGCCCTATTCATCAGGACTTCTTCAAGAATCACAAGCTTCTCCCAGAAGCTGACCTTTCAGCTTCTTCCGAGAGCCTGAAACCAGAAATGGCTTTGCAGTAAGAATCAATGCGGTGGTGGTAGTAAAAAGAAACTGGAGGTAAGCTCAATTAAAGCAACTATGACCTCTGAGGTGGGAAAAATCCTTAAGGTTCTAATAAATAGACTATCCCCCTCAGAAAAAGTTGACATTTTATCTAAATCCTGGATGACATTGTTTGTAAATCATTTTATAGCAAATAGAGAGGGGAAAGCTGGGAATGATACAATTTACTTTTCCTAGGTGCAGCTGTAGACATTCATTTTAAATCAACCCAACAACAAAGTAAGACGTCATAAAAACCAAATTAATGACTGACAATTTGAGAAGTATATTCTCCATACTTTATGGGAGTTTCAAGGCCTTTGATATTGTTCAATTTGCAACTGCCACAGCTGTATGCTATTCCTAAGCCTTTAGATATCCCTTTATTTTTTTTTCCCCCGGTTGGGTAATGGCTTATTTATTTAATTTATTGTGAAATAACAGGAACTAATAGGCAAAACTGAGAAGTGAAATGTAAAGATAGACTTTTGAGCAATACTGCACACCTGTACTGTGTTACACTCATTTTAAACTCTAGTTGACTTGTATTTAAGCCTCTACCTCCTTTCAACCAACCCTTTAACCCTAGGGAAGAAAGAGAAGGTTAGCTCGGAAAGGGGCTCAGATCCCTCTACTTCAGCCAGCTGTTCAGGGTTGATGGGTTCTTTTGGAGCTATACCAGTCTCTGTCAACAGCAAACTCAGCAAGCAGTCTCCTCCAAGCTGCTGCATTGAAACGTGTCTCTCTTTACGTCTCTAAGCCAACACTCTGTCTCTGGTTTCTACAAACTGCCGCACCTTCTCTTTCTGTCTCTCCTGTTTATATCCTCAGAGTCCTAGACCACACCCCTATCTGTGCTGCAGGAGGCAGGCCATTACCAGTTGGCAAAGACCACGCCCTGCAAGAGGCAATTATCAACTGTGGACAAACTAAAGCACAAACTAAAATCCCACACTTGGGATTAAAACAAAAACATATTTACATAACATAACATAACTGAGTTTTTAAAGAAACCAAAACTTCCATTACAGTACTGAGGGATTTTTGTGAACGTAAGATAGTTTCTTTAAATGTATTTAGGAGACTCTGTCAAGGTTTAGGGGGTTGTCACATAAAGTAATTATTTCAAATAACAGGACCTATTTAGAATTTTGACTCCTTCTGAGTCAACTACTTTAGTCATAAAAATATTAGCAAGATTACGGCTTGGGCATCTCTATTTTAGAGAACAGAGGGTGCTCTGCCTTTACAACTTTAAAGGGAAAGGAGAAATAGTGGATGGGTGTCCTTACAGCCTGTCATTCATGGGATTCAGAAAGAGGCAAGAGGCAGGGCAGACACAGATAGACAGAGGGTAATAGAGGCAGAGGGAGAGATAGGCACAAAGAGAAACATATTCACTTCACTCTACTGGAAAAATTGACCTTAGACAAAACTCTTGGTTTGTGAGGGAGTACTTGTATCCAGTCTCTCTGCATAGAACTTTAAAGGGTTCATCACTAAATCAAAGATTTTAGCCACTATATTTTCTAAGTATAAATGATATATATGTTGTAATAAATTCAAATTATCACAATAAAATTTCCCCTTTAAAACATTTTATTATAAATTATAGCACAAAGATTATTGCATAAAACCCAGAAGTGATGGTGAACACCTTTAACTCCAGTACTCAAAAGGCTAAGGCAGGGGGATCTCTGTGAGTTCAAGGTCAGCCTGGCTTATAAGGCTACCTCCACAGAAAAACACTGTCTCAAAACAAAATATTTTCATCAAACAAAAATCATGCCTATTTTCTTACAAAAAAGGAAAAACAGAGTTGGTATTGGATATTCCCATGGTCAATTGTTTTCCAAGTTTTGGCCTGAGGTGCAGGGAACACCCGCAAGAAGGAATACAAAGACTTCAAATACCATGGTGTCTGTTTCAGGATATTGTCTTCTATATATGACAGAGAAACTGTATACATGAAATCTCAGGAATATGGTTGCCTAAACAAGACCTTCACATGGACAATTCTAGTTGGCCTATCAATGTGGATGGGAAAAATTTCACAAGGCTCACTCTAGAACACGGATTCTGAACATGTGGGTGGTGACCCCTTTGCTAAACCTCAATTTTCAAAAACTTTTACATGATGATTCACAACAAAAATCACAGTTATGAAGCAGCAATCAACAAAAATAAGTTTATGGTTGGAGGTAACCACAGCATGTGGAACTGTATTATAGGGTCACGGCTTTAGGAAAGTTGGGAGCCACTGTTCTAGAACAAAAGCTACAGGTCATTGATGGCTGCAGAGAGAAGTCTAATCAGTCTCTTCCAAGGATGAGACCAATAGGTTATCCAGTTGGGAGTGGTCAGTCCTAAACACATAAACACATGAGCAACACAAAATGGACTCAGCAGGGTGTACTTGTATATACATAGTATATATATAATAATTAGAGAAGAAGATGTCCTAGATTTGAGAGTGAGTGGAAGGGACATAGGGTGGCTTGGAGAAGGTCAAGGAAATAAAGGAAAAAAAACAATACTCATGTATGAAAATCTCAAAAAATAAAGCAAATAGAGAAACAAAAATATGACCTTCTTATAAATGTTCTGTAAAAAAGGAAACACACCTATAATCAACCTATGAATGAACAAATGAAAATTTGTACCAGATATTTGTGGTACATATATGGAATCTTAGGATTTGGGAAGCAAAGACAGGAGAATCAGAAGTTCAAGGTCATTTAGGTACCCAGTAAGGGACTGGGAAGAGGAGGGAATCTTCTAAAGAGGGGGAAATAGAATAGAGTGTTATAGAGATAAAGGTGAACGATCAAAATCTTTTTTTTTCATTTTCTACTATATTCAATACTATAAATTTCCTCATAGATACTTCTTTAATAGTATTCCATAGGCTTAGATAGTGTTTTCATTTTTATTTAGCAAAAAATTAATTTCCATAAGGATTTTATTTACTTTCCAATTGTTATGGATTTCTAATTGAAATCCATTGTTTTCTAAGAAAATATGCATATGATTTGAGGCCTTGAACTTTGAATGGATAAATCCCTCACAATATGGTTTATATCAGTAAATATTCCATGTATATTTGAGAAAATGTATATTATATTATTGTTGGGGAATATGCTATATATGTCTATCAAGTCTAGATGGCTAATTGTATTAGTGTCAAGTCTTTATATCTCTGATGATTTTCTGCTTATATTGACAGAGGGTCATTGAAATCCCTAACACGATTATTGATTTTAATATTGTTTTTCTTCAGTTCTATCAAGTTTACTCCAAGGATTTTGATACTCTTTTACCAAGTATGTAAACATTTATGACTGATGTGCTCTCTTATTTATTTATTTAGGCAAGGTATTACAATATATTCCAGGCTAACCTGGGACTACCCATGTTATCCAGATGGAACTTCAGGCTATCCTGAGGTACCATATCTTCTTATGAAATTTATTTATAATTATTAAACACTCTTCTTTTACCATACCCTTTCCAATTGTCTTAATGTGGAATTAATGAAGAATTTTAATTTTATCTTATTTGTTCCTTTAGAAATAGATGTATTTGTTTGCATCTGGGCTTGGTGATAGAGCTTTAACCTAGCACAGATGAGACCCTGCATATGAATCCTAGTACCACAAAAACAAAACTAGTGGCAACAACAACAATTTTTTTTAAAGTACAGTTCATATACGCAACACATTTGCTTTTTTATCTGCTTTATTTTACCGTGGTATATAAGATATTATTTTTTCTGGACTTTTTAGAATATCAATGGTGTCCAATTTTTTCTTCCTTGAACTTCCCGTTGAGAAATGGAATGGTGCTATCATTGGTTCTCTGTACTTTTTATCTCAGTGCTTTTAACATTTTCTTTTTCATTGGCATTAAGTAATGATTAACTATAACATGAAGTGGTGTGCCTTCCCCCATTTTTCATTAGTGTTCTTTTTTTAACTCTTTTACACCACATTTTTCTGATATATATATAAATATGAAATATTATTAAAGCTAGAATTCATGAATGATAAAAATCATATAATTCTGGGTTTGGTTTAGTTCAATTAATAGGATGATCTCAATTTGCATATATTTTCTATGGGCTAGGGATATATATAGTTCAGTGGTAGAGTGCTTGCTTAGCGTGTATGAAATTAGGTTCAGTATCCAACACTACAAAAGAAATTAAATCATATTTACTATTTCTTTCAGCACTGAGCCAACTGAATTAAGAAACTTTACAAACATAAACTAAGATATAGTCCTTGCAGTTAAGTAGTTAATAACTTGGTTGCATTAAAAGTATACATACTTGTTCTAGCATTTTTTTCTTAGCACTTAGAATATATCATCTCACTGTTTTGTGGTATTCATTATTTCAATAAGAAGTTAGTTGACAATATTATTAGGATCCTTCTAAAAACACATGTCTCTTCTTGCTTTCTGTATTTTTGCTCTCTTTCAGCATTTGGTGTTTGTGCCTGTTCATTCATTTATCATGCTTACAGTTCATTGAACTTGGCATAGATTCTTCAATCCAAAGCTGTAATTTTCTTGGAAACTTTTTCTCTTTTCCTCACTGTGTGCCTTTATATGTATGGTAATGGGATTAACAGGGATCTTACCTTTCTCTGAATCTCTATTCTTTTCTCAAAAATCCTGTTTCTTTCTGTGCCTCAGATTGGAGAAATACATTTGCTCTATCTTAAAGTTGGTTGATTACAACTCTGACTGTTCATGATTACTGTTGAGTCCTTTCATAAGATTTTCACTTGGCTTACTTTATTTTTCAACTGACTTTACTCACTTACTTCGTTTTTCAACACACCTCCATGAGGTTTCCCATTGTTAATTCATTTATAATTTTATTTATATTGATTCATTTAAAATTTTATCTGATAGATGGGCACAGTGGTGCACACGCCTTTAATCCCAGCACAGGGGAGGCAGAGGCAGTCATATCTCTGTGAGTTCGAGTTGTAGACCAGTCTGGTCTACAAAGCAAGTCCAGGATAGCCGAGGTTACATAAAGAAACACTGTCTTGAAAAAAATTTAAATGTCTGTTAAATTTGGTATTTAATACGAAAAACATAACACTGATCAAGATACAGCATCCTCAACAATTACTGGTACAAAAGCTAGATTTCAACATGAAGAATAACAAAATTAGATCCATGTTAACATGGAAGGAGGAAATCCCATGGAGCCCCAAATGTAAGCAGAGACCTATCAGTAACTAAGGAATGCTGAGAGCAAGAGAGTAGGCTTCCCCAAAGAAGATTACCCCCAATGAGTTACCCAATACCAAGTTTTAAGCCCTGGAATCATTATATAGTGATTATGTGAAATGAACAGTTTTGTGTGTGTGTGTTTAATTTTTTTATTTTTTTACTATTAATTACATTTTATTCATTTTGTATTTCCCCCATAAGCCCCTCCTTCCTCCCCTCCCGATCTCTCCCTCCCTCCCCCTTCTTCACGCATGCCCCTCCCCAAGTCCACTGATAGGGGAGGTCCTCTTTTCCTTCCTTCTGAACTTAGTCTATCAGATCACATCAGGAGTGGCTGCATTGTCTTCCTCTGTGGCCTGGTAGGGCTGCTCCCCCTTCAGGGGGAGGTGATCAAAGAGCAGACCAATCAGATTATGTCAGAGACAGTCCCTCTTCCCATTACTATGTAACCCACTTGGACACTGACCTGCCATGAGCTACATCTGTGCAGGGGTTCTAGGTTATCTCCATGAATGGTCCTTGGTTGGAGTATGAATCTCTGGGAAGTTCCCTGTGTTCAAGTTTTCTGGTTCTGTTGCTCTCCTTGTGGGGTTCCCATCCTCTCCAGATCTTACTATTTCCCACTTCTTACATAAAATTCCGTGCACTCTGCCCAGTGTGTGTTTTATGTGTTGTGTTTATATGTATATTAAAAGCAACAGTTAAAGGTCATGAAATTAAGAAGAGCGAGTGGGAAATACATGGGATGGGTTGGAGGGAAGAAATATACTCACTTATAAGTGGATATTACTTGCTAATAAAGGACAATCATGCTACAATCTGCAGACTCAGAGAGGTTAAGTAACAAGGAAGTGGTTTCAAGGGGGGGATGCATGGACCTCCTTTGGAAGGGGAAATAGAATAAATTTTGTGGATGGACTAGGGAAGATGTGTATGAGGCAGGGCAGAGGTGAAGGGAGAGAGTACCGGAAGAGATGACTGGAAATGAGAGGACATTTGTGAGGTGATGTGGAAGCCTAATGCAGTGGAAATTCCCTGGAATCTACAAGGCTGACCCTAGCTAAGACTCCTAGTCATGGGGGATAGGGAGTCTGAACTAGCCATCTTCTGTAACCAGGCAAGACTTGCAGTTATGAGACTGGGGACACCAATCCAGCCACCAAACCTTCGACCTACAGTCTGTCGTGGCTACAAGATGTGCTGTGGTAAAGGTGGCACAGAACTTATGGGAGTGGTCAAACAATGACTGGTCCAGCTTGAGGCCCACACCCCAGAGAAGGAGCCCAAACACTGCCTGGGTGGCCAGGAACCAGATAACCCAGAGACCCACGATACAACCAAACATGACTGGCAAAAAAGTCCATGAAATGATTCCTAATGATATTTTGCTATACTCCTAGATCATTGCTTCGCCCCAATCATCATCGGAGAGACTTCCTCGGGCAGCCGATAGGAGCAGATACAGAGGCTCACAGCCAAACATTAGGCAGAGTTTAGGGAACACCACAGAAGAGAAGGAAGGAATGTAAGACCCAGAGGAGTCAGACACCGGGAGAACGAGCCCACAGAATCATCTAAGCAGGGCCCATAGGGCCCCACAGAGACGGACGCAAAAATCGCGGAGCCTGTCTGGGTCTGATCTAGGTCCTCTACACACATGCTATTGTCCCTGACTCTATTGCCTGTGCTTGGGATCCTTTTCCTCCTACTGGGTTGCTTCGTCCATCCTTGATATGAGGGTCTGTGCCTAGTCTTACTGTAACTTGTGTTCAGTTGATATTCTTGGAAGGTCTGCTCTTTTCGGAAGGGAAATGGAGGCATAGGTCTGGAGGAGAGAAAAATGGTGGGAACTGGGAGAAATTAAGGGAAGGAAACTATTGTTGGTAAGTACTGTATGAGAAAAGAATAAAGAAAAATAATAGTACTAATAAAAATAAAACAAAAAAATATTTCAATTTAAAAAATAAATTATTTAAATAATCTGGTATTTGAACCATCTCATTAGTAATGTCTGTTAAACCCATTTAATTTTGTTTAATTTCTGTTGCATCCTGTGCATGAGTAACATGTTCCTGTTTTATGGTATGTCTCATAATTTTTGAATAATGTATTCTTTTTTGTCATAACTCTCATTTATGGTATCTGACTCTGTTGATATCATTCTCTGCCCTTAGGATTCGCTCACTTCTGGTAGATTTGCAAAGCCATTGTGACTTAGGATGGTGCTAAAACAATGCATATTTTTCATTTTTAATTTTAATATATTATTTTTATAATTAATTTATTTTTATTAATTACATTTTATTCACTCTGTATCCCAGCTGTAGCCACTCACCTCATTCCTTCCCAAATTCATCCTACCTCCTTCAACTTCTCCCATGCTCTTCTCCCAGTCCACTGATAGGGGAGGAACTCCTCCCCCTCCATCTGACTCTACCCTATCAGGTCTCATCAACACTGGCAGCATCTTCTTCCTCTGTTGCCTGGTAAGGCTGGTCTCCCCTCAGAGGGAGGTGATCAAAGAACCAGCCACTGAGTTCATGTCAGAGACAGTCCCTGTTCCCCTTACTAGGGTACCCACTTGGACACTGAGCTGCAATGGGCTACATCTGTGCAGGGGTTGTAAGTTATCTCCATGCATGGTCCTTGGTTGGAGTATCATACCCCTGGTCCCAGTTTTTTTATTATTATTAATTTCACTTTATTCACTTTGTATCTCCCCATAAGCCCCTCCCTCCTCCCCTCCCGATCCCACCCTCCCTCCCCCTTCTTCCCCTAAAACAATGCATATTTATCTGAAATAGAAACTTTACCTAAAATTTTGAAGATTGGTTTCTCTCTGAGTTAGCAATATATAATAAGAGGATAGATAGTTACAGTACCCACCTAGCCAGAGGGTTATAGAGGGAAAGAAACATCAGAGGGGGGGAAACTGATAGACTTCTATTATCAAGTGTAAAGTAAGGAATATTATATAGTTCATGATATAAAACAGCTAATAAGGGACATTCTGAACCTCTTTGTGTGTGTGGAAGGGTGCATACATACGTACATACATACATAGTCAGCAATTTATAAAATATTAATCAATTTCTTAAATCAAACTCACCCATGAAAAAGTAGATAACAGAAACTGTATCATAATTATTACAATAGTAGTTGTTTCATTGTTAAAATAATTTTGAAACAAAAGTCTCTAAGCCCAAATGTTTTCATTGGTGAATTTGATAATATAAAATAGTTAATTTCAAACCTGTACAATTACTTTGAGAAAACAGAAAGGAAGAAACAATTTCTAACTCAAAAGATAAAATTGTTTTGTTTGTTTGTTTGTTTGTTTGTTTGTTTATTGAAACAGAGCTTCTCTCTATGTAGCCTTGGTTGTCCTGGACTTGCTTTGTAGACCAGGCTGGCCTCGAACTCACAGAGATCTGCCTGCTTCTGCCTCCCTAAATGCTGGAACTACAGGCTAAAGCCACTACGCCCAGCAAAATGTAGCCCATGGTAGCTCAGTATCCAAGTGGGCTCCCTGGTAAGGGGCATAGGAACTGTTTCTGACATGAACTCAATGGCTGGCTCTTTGACCTCCCTCCCACCCCCGAGGAAAGAGCAGCCTTGCTAGGCCACAGAGGAGGACATGGCAGCCAGTCCTGAAGAAACCTAATAAGCTAAGGTCAGATGGAAGTGGAAGAAGATCTCCCCTATCAGTGGACTTGGAAAGGCGCAGGGAGGAGATGAGGGAGGGTGGGTTTGGGAGGGAATAAGGGAGCGGTCTACAGCTGGGCTACAAAGTTAATAAACTGGAATTAATATTTAAAAAAAATAAAAATTTAATTAAAAAATAAAACTTAAAATTCCTGAATAACTTATTAGCAAAAATAATAATATATGGAAAGTATTAATGCAAATGCCCAACTTGTACCTCAAAGGACATAAGAGGTACAAATATGAGTGACCACGGCCTGGAAATACACATATTCAGGTTTCCACAAATATCGTTGTTGTGATTTGAGTGAGAATGGTCCTATTGGCTAATATGTTTGAATGCTTGGTTTGTGCCCAGTTGGTAGAACTCTTTGAGAAAGATTAGGAGGTGTGGCATTCTGAGGAGGTGTGTAATTGGCAGTAGGCTTTGAGGTTTCAAAACACTCATGCTATGATCAAAGAAACTAATAAAAGTATTTGATCTAGGCCCATGATTTCAGAGGGTTAGTAGAATCCATGATGGCAGAACAAAAAGGCTTATTTAGCATCAAAAACAGCTGAGAGCCCACATATTTATTTATTTATTTATTTATTTATTTATTTATTTATTTATTACAATTTATTCAGTTTGTATCCCCCACCCTTGTCTCCTCCTAGTCCCACCCACTCTCTCTCTTTTTCCCCTATGCCCTTTCTCTAGTCTCCTGATAGGTAAGGAGCTCCTCTACTTCTATCTAACCGTAGCCTATCAGGTCTCATCAGGGCTGGCTGCATCATCTTCCTCTGTGGCTTGGCAAGACTGCATGCTGCGGGGGATGGGAGGGTAATCAAAGAGCTGGCCACTGAGTTCATATCAGAGACAGCCCCTTTTCCCCTTGCTAGGGATCCCACTTGGAGACTGAGCTGCCATGGGCTTCCTCTGAGCAGGAGGTCTAGGTCCTCTCCATGCATGGTTCTTAGTTGGAGTATCGGTCTCTGCAGGGGTGACTGGGCCCTGTTCCCTCCGGATCTTTCTATCTCCCCGTTCTTCCATAAGTTTTCTGACACTCTGCCCAAAGTTTGGCTATGAGTCTCAACATTTCCTTCGATACCCTGGTGGGTAGAGTCTTTCAGAGGTCCTCTGTGGAAGGCTCCTGTCCTGTTCCTTGTCTTCCTTTACTTCTGATGTCTATCCTGTTTGTCCTTCTGAGTGAGGTTTCAACCTCATCCCTAGGGTCCTTCTTGTTGTTTTGCTTCTTTAGGACTATAGATTTTAGTATGTTTATCCTATGTTATATGGCTAATATATACTTATAAGCGAGTATATACCATATGTGAATGTCTGCTTCAGGGTTACCTCACTCAGGATGATCTTTACTAGTTCCCACCATTTGCTTGCAAATTTCATGACTTCCTTGTTTTTAATTGCTGAGTAGTATTCCATTGTGTAAATGTACCACACTTTCTGTATCCATTCCTCTGTTGAGGGACATCTAGGTTGTTTCCAGATTTTGGCCATTACAAATAAAGTTGTTATGAACATAGTTAAGCAAATGTCCTTATTGAATGGCAGGGCATCTTTTGGGTATATGTCTAGGAGCAGTATAGCTGGATCTTGAGGTAACACTATTCCTAATTTTCTGAGAAAGTGCCAGATTGATATCCAAGGTGGTTGTACAAGGTGACATTCCCACCAGCAATGGAGGAGGGTTTCCCTTTCTCCACAACCTTTCCAGTGTGTATCATCCCTTGAGTTTTTTATCTTAGCTGTTCTAATGGGTATTAGGTAGAATCTCAGGCTCATTTTGATTTGCATTTCCCTGATGACTAAGGATGCTGAGCAATTCTTTAAGTGTTCTCTGCCATTCAGTATTTCTCTTTTGAGAATTCTCTGTTTAGCTCTGTGACCCATTTTTTAATTGGATTACTTGGTTTATGGTGTTTAACTTCTTGAGTTTTCTATATATTCTGGATATTAGCCCTCTGTCAGATGTAGGGATGGTGAAGATCTTTTCCCAGTCTGTACTCTGTCATTTTGTTCTGATGGCAGTGTCCTTTGCTTTACAGAAGCTTTTCAGTTTCATGAGGGAGGGCCCACATCTTAAGCCACAAGTATGAACAGAGAGGAAGGGATTGGAAATGCCTTGGTGTTTGAAAAGCTCATCCACTATGTCACAGCTCCTCCAACTAGGCTACACCTCCTAATCCTTCCCAAACCGTTTCACCAACTGGGTTATAAGCACTCATATATATATGACCCATGGGGGCCATTTTTATTCAAACCATCACAAGTATGTCCAGTGTGGAAGAAGATATGTAAGATTTTATTAGACACAGAATTTTTAAAAAATCATATACATTATGTCAAATACATTAAAGGGGATCACAGGTACACAGGTTACAGCAAACCAAGGAAAATGATGGTATAGGTTTTATGTGCTATCTGATGATTTTTTCAGATTGGTGGAAGCTAGTGTTTTACTTTTAAAAAAAGATTTTAAAAGTCAAAATGATTTTAGGTTAGATACATGAGTGGTCAATGAGTAGATTTCATAGGAAATAAAGTAGCTCAAGCTAAGTTGACACACATCTACGAGATTTTAAGCCTCTATAATCTTTAAGTTCAGCTATTTGACCTTCTGGGAATTTCAGTTCACAAAAATATAACATATTATGACCATATTGGATCTATCTTTGTTATAAAAAGTTAGTCAGTAGTCAAAAAAAAAAATCAGTGTAAACTACCCCCTACTAACAGTCCACTGGGAAAAAAATAAGATCAATGTCTCAGATGGCTTAGAAAAGTCATTACTCTACAAATTAGACCAATTAGGAATCTTCCCTCAAGCTAGTAATAAAAGCTTCTGCTGCAAACCCACAGCTAATATAATCCTTAATGGTAGAAAATTGGATGTTTTTCCTCTAATCTACAACAAAGCAAAGAAGTTTTTCTCATCACCTCTTCTCAACAACATTTTAGAAGTAGTAAACAATGCTGTATCATGGTATTGGAAAAGTGTGGAAAATCTGTAGGGACTTGAATTAATTTCTTAGCACCACGTAACTAACCAACCACCAATTTGTTAAAACGACAAACAGTAATTTCTTATGAAAAAGAAATAAAATTAATATTTTTCTGGAAGATAGTTACCAATAAATCTATTAAAAAAAACTATGAGCTCTAGACATATCCACTGAGTTTAATAGAAAAAAAATATGTCAACACTTACAATCAGACATATATACTATAAACTAGTAATGAAATTTTCAAAATTTATAACAGCAACAATTACACTGGAAACTATGCAATTTATGATAGCTCAAACATAAACAAGTATGAATTTATAATCAGAATTGTAGATTATGCATTTAAAAACTACCAAACACTAATGAAAGAAACTTGAAAAATATATAAACAAGCAGAATACTGTGGTACACGTCTATAATTACAGCTATTGAGGATGTAGAAGCAGAAGGATCATGGGAAGCCGGGAGTTGAAAGCTAGCATGGGCAAGAGAGAAAGCCTAATCTCAATAAACAAAAATGTTTTTAAAAGTAGAGAGATATAAAGTGTTATTGATTTGTAGTTTCTATGTAATAAATGTGACAACTACCTTCAAATTAATCTACAAATTTAACACCATTGCAACCATTATTACAATGGGATTTTTTAAAATGATTGTACAAATGATGATCTTATCATCAACAGGGCAAATCAAAAGAATTGGAAGACTCAAATTCATTTTTAAAAATCAATTTTGATAAATTATGTTACTTGAAATTGCAGAATAGTGTATTCTTTTATCTTTTTATTACATTTTGTTTGATACATAAAGAAATAGGTTTAGTTGTACTATTTTCAAACATGTATTATATTTTGTTCTTAGTCTCCTCCCATCCTCTTTAATCTAGGTGCTGATATTTTCTTAGTTTCCTATTCCCAGGCAGTTGGTTAATTTCCTAGCTATGAAGCACAGTGAATCTTTTCTTTTGTTCTACTTTCTTGAGACTATTTCTTGTTTTTTTTTTTTTTTTTTTTGAGACTATTTCTTAAACTCCCAGTCCTCCTCCTACCTCTGCTGCCCACATGTTGGAATTATGAACCAGTCTCTGATGACTATTTTTATCTGAATATTTTCCAACATAGAACTTAAACAAAATTATAGCAGAAGTTGAAAGATTACAATTGATGCCTTTATAATCAGAACCTAGAAGAACCATAATTGTTAACCTTTGCCATATCCGTTTATGTTTCTCTTTCTCCATATTCCTATCCCTTCTGGATGAACCACTTGAGGCTTATAGGAATTATTTTTTAAGTATACATAAATGCTTATGGGAAAGTGTCAATGTGTTGTAAGTACATAGCTCAAACAACTTTCTCGGAGTGAGCACACATAGGTAATTATGATTGGCATCGGCAAGACCATAAATATATCAACTCCCTGTTAAACCTTAATTCCAAACGAATTCCAGCCCTGACTTCTATCACTGTATAATAATTTTACTGGTTTTGAACTTTATAAAAGCTGCAATCATTTCTATTTTACTTATTCCGTGGACTGATCCTTTGCTTTCATAATGGTGACTTTGGCCTACATTAGCCCTGCGCATGGACAGGAAGAGCACAGCAGGACCTCACCTCTCTCCTGTTCCTGCGTGCCTTTGGGGCTCCTGGCGGCCACTAGTGTCTGCAGCCATTCCTCTGCAACTGTGCTCGCTTCCGAGGCCCCACACTTCTTGTTCCAGGGTGAGCTTGCAGAGCCCTCGATAGCTTCTTTCTGGGAAGATGAAAATTTTGAATGCCTACTGAGTGCTGGAATGCTTTCCTCACAACCATTAGTTTTGTTTTTTTGTTTTTGTTTTTGTTTTTGTTTTTGTTTTTTTTTGTGAGATTTGTTCCAAATTGTGAAACAGGTTGTTAGTATTTTCCTTAACAATGAAACTGAGACCTAAGAACTGATTTGCTAACTGCCACAAATTTTACCAGTGGCGGGTGCTAAACCAGAATGTGGGATTCTTGTTGTCCTAAGGTCTGCTTCTTTTCCATCATCATATTCCCTAAAGCATCTGGAATTAATTATAAAGGTAGTTTTTGTTCTTCCTATGAGGCTGTGGACCTGGAATGAAAACCATGAAATAACTAGAGTAGGACATTTCAAAAGACCTGAAGTAGTATCAGGGAAAGCTGAAAAGGAATGTTGATGGCATAAAGCTATAAAAAATTTTGCCATCTGAAGAACTTATGAGAAACAGTTTATCAGAAACACAAGCATTTAAATCTTCAGACAGCTGAATCTTGGTTCAAATTAAGTATAAGCTACAGGGAATGAAAATTTAACACAGGGAATGAAATACAAAACACATAATTTAACACCCTAATGTAAATTTAGGAAAACAAATGAAAGGATAGATTTTTTTTAACTCTGATAAAATATTCTGCAAACTTTCTAGACTACTATGTAAGAACTGCCACAATTTTGAAACTTGGTAAGATGCCAAATATGAAACCATTTTACTGAAAAATAATACTCGGTAGCCTATATGTAGACTAACCAAGGAAGAAGATCGGAGAATGGAAAGGTGCTGCAAAAGACTGTTTCCAAGTTTACAGATGATCTGGGGAACATAGCACAAACCTCACTGCTATATTGATTGAAATAAAATTGAGCTCACATTCAGATGTAAAACCTACTAACTTTTGTTCACTTAAAAAAATTCTACACAACTGTTTCCAAGTTGCTGCTTTCCAATGTCGCACCCCAATGTCAGGGTCCTTGGGGCTTGTAGTCTCAACAAATATTTGAACTTGTCCAGTAAATGCTGTATTTGGAGCAACATGAACACCATTTTCTGTTTTAACAGTGGGGTAAAATCAGGCTGCTTTGGAACTGGAGAAGCTACACTTCACCTCTGCTACCCTCAGTTAACTCTATCATTGTCTGAGGCTTTCACGCTTTCCTTAAGCATTGCTTTTTATCGACATCCATATGCATAGGTTCTTGTGGGAGCACCTCTTAGTTGCTTCTTGCTTTGTTTTGTCTCTTCCCCTGTGCAGAGTTAGGAAAAATATGCAGGTATCCCTGTCACTCCCGAAGGAGAGAATAAGCAAAAGAGATCTGAAGACTGACTCCCTCTGCCTTGCAATAGTAAGAACCAGACAGTACATGAACAATGGTAGTTTTGAGTAAGTCCTTCCCTCTCTAGCTCAGTACTTCAGTCATGACCCCTTCTGATGCCTTGAGCTAGTTTTTTGTTTGTTTTTGTTTTTTTAAAAAGGCTTTTCTCAAGTTTACTGATGCCTTTTCCTTTCTTTTCTCCATTGGTTGTCTTAAGTCAAATTCAGAATAAACAAGAGAGGGCAATACACTACCCTGAATTTGAAGAAGAAAATGAAAGTTCTAAGTAAGATTGAAGGTGGGCAGTCGGTTAACAGTGTGATGGATGAATTTGGTATCAGTAAATCAACATCTTTTGACATTAAGAACAACAAAAAAATGGACTGAACTTTCTGCTAAAACAGGATATGCCATTAATAGGGGCTGAAAGAGAAAGGGCCCTACAGGAATCAAATATGATGACGTAGATGGTGCAGTTTACATTTGATACCAACAAAAATGCTCATCTGCTGTGGAGCTTCAGGCTGTTGCACAAAGAGTTACAAACTGTTTTGGCTGAACAGACTCTAGGGCCAGTACTGGCTGACTTTTTAGATTTTGAAATAGACATGCAATTTTGGGAACACCAAAGCATGTGGGGAGAATGTCCAAGATTCAGTTTCAGAACATGTTGAGCCCTTTTTTTACAAAAACTCTATAAAAATAAAAGAGCAAAAACTACGTTTAACCCAGATATACAATTAGGATGAAACTGACCTTTCTTGGAAGTCAATGGCAGAGAACACTCAAACAAGTAGGAAACATACCTGCCTACCAAGGAGAGAAAACAGAGAATGCTTTTCTGCTCTTATATGTGCAAGTCAAATGGAACTCACAAAATAAAATCAGTCATTACTAGAAAAGCAAAGATACCCAAAAGTGTGCAAGAGGATCCAAGTACATTATCTATAATAGATAAGCCTAATAAAAAGGTTTAGCTCACAAAATAAGTTTTCAGAATGGTTCTTTTAAAGTTTTATTCCTGAGGACCAGCATTTTCAACTTAATGATCTAAGATTTCATAAAAGAGGGGGAGCATCAGAACAGCATTAATTCTGGACAATTCTCCAGTTCACTCTTCTGCTGAACTATTAACCAGTGATGATTATTGAATAAAACACATGTTCTTTACCCTTAATACTTTAATTTTTATTCAACCAATGAATCAGTTTTGAGAAACAAACAACTTTGGAGATGAAAACAACTTGAAGAGAGTCTTGTGATTTGGCTAGAAAGTGAAGATGAAAAGGATAAAAGATAAAAGGTAATTTCCAAGGACCAAATATATCTGGGCACAAGGGTCTTTTCTGAGACTGATTCTCCAACCAAGGACCATGAATGGAGATAACCTAGACCTCCTGCTTGGACATACCCCATGGCATCTCAGTATCCAAGTGGGTTCCCTAGTAAGGGGAAGAGGGACTATCTCTGACATGAACTCAGTGGCTGACTCTTTGATCACCTTCCCCTGATGGGGGGAGCAGCCTTACTAGGCCACAGAGGAGGACATTGCAGCCACTCCTGATGAGACCTGATAACTGAGGGTCAAATGGAGGGGAGGAGGACCTCCCCTATCAGTGAACTTGGAGAGGGGCAGGGAGGAGATAAGGGATAGAGGGTGGGATTGGGAGAAAATAAGGGAGGGAGCTACAGCTGGGATATAAATAAATAAACTAATTAATATAAAACATAAAAAATTTAAAAAGGTAACTTCCAAAATTAAAGTCTACAAAGTGAAAACTGTAATTTTCAACTGAGAGAAATAAACCCATCTATGATCTTCAAACATTAGAAGATGGGCATTATAGAGAAATTCTTGAGAAAGGTGAAGAGTTAGAAACCAAGCTGGATACTGACAAAGTACGTATAAATTGATGTGATAAAAAAGGAGGATGATCCCCCAAAACAAAAGACATGATAACAAAGGAAGCTGCCCAAAGCAGTTGTCTGAAAATCAGACTGCTGAATTACCTATTGTAAAAGACAGTTTGGACTAACTTCTTAACTTTGTTGATGCCACGCATGAGTTTCAAATATTTCATATCACACTAAAAGAGATGCAACAAAATATAGCCAAGAAAGCTCTAGAGAATAAAATCCATTTAAGAACTGGTAGGTTTTTAAAAAATAAGCCTGATAATCTTAAGGATACTTCCAATATTCCTTTTAATTTCTAGTTCTAGTAATTAGACTATGTAAAGGTAACTGTAATTATGTAATGCAAAGCTACTGTTAATTCACACTTTTTAATCAAACACATCTTTATATCAATTCCCATTTGCATATTGGTTATAAAATAGTTTGAAAATAACGAATTTACATTGTTTTAAAAAAAATAAAAGACTGATTAGCTTAATAAGAACTGAACGATACCAATACCAGTGAACATGCTAATATGGAGGGAGGGCATCTCATGGGGATCAAGCCCTAGACAGAAAACTACGGGCAACTAATGACTGCTGAGAAAGGGAGAATGAGTCGTCTTCAGGCAGGTGGGTGCCCCCCGATTAGTTATTCAATACAAAATTTGAATATTGAAATCACATACATAAACAGCAACACCATAAGGACTCAGCAGGTTGTAGCTATACATTTATGTGCACATATGTAACAATAATAATTGAAGGAAAGAGACCATGAGTTTCAGAGTGAATCGACAGGAAATCCGAGAGGAGTTGGAGGGAAGATAGAAAGGGGAAAACGACATAAATATACTTTATTTTTTAAAAATTTTTCAAAAAACAAAAATAATTTGGATGAGAAAAAAGAATTTCTTTTGCAACTCATCTGTGTTACTGAGTGCAATAGTAATTCCTTTATTTTCATTGTTGTGTAGAATTTCAGGGTATGGAGAGAATACAATAGAATTGGATCTTTTGAGCATTATGATTGTCTCCATATTTGAACTGCAAATTGTAGCATGAAGATTCTATCTAGTACATGTTTTTGGTGATGTGTGTACAAATTTCTTCTTGCTGAACCACAGTTTATATATCTAATTATGTTTATTAGATATTACAACCACCTTTCAAAGCAATATCCTAAAAAGTTCCTAAGAATTTTAAAATATTTTAATTAAAATATAATTACACCTCTTCTCCATTTCCCAATCATGTCTCCCTAAACTCCTTTTCTCATTTATAGCCCCTTTTTCTTTGTTATTGTTACAATATACATGTATATAGATGTGTGTAGGTACATGTGCATATGTATGTATATAAACATAAAGCCTCTCCCAGTGATGAGCCCTTAATTTGTTATCCAATCTAATCAATAATATCAAATCATGTAGGCACAAACAACAAAATGGACTTCGAATAAGATTTTTAACAGTACAAACCGTTTTAGAATTTTGTTATCAGCCATCATGTTTGAATAGAAAGAATGACTATTTAGTGATTGTGAGTTTTCCTTTAGGTTGTTGTCATAATGAGTATATACCTCTATGTGTGTTTGTTAGCTGTTTGTTGTATGTATTTTATCAATGTCTCTTCAAGGTCATTGTCTTTTTTTTTTTTCTCTTGACTATGTTTCTGTTACCTGGAGGAGCTTTTTCTGTATGAAATTACATGAGTATCAACTAGAAAGCACAATTACTTGCATTTGTAGTGTCTTGATGAGGTTTTATGAACAGAATGTGTGGATTTTATAACATTTAATTTATAATATTTTCTCTCTTTGTGTTACTACTTCTTTGGCTTGATTAAGAAGTCTTTATATTTATCAAGATCATGAAAATATTTTCCTATTGGCATGTCATTGTCCCATCTCTCATTTATATTTGTAGCCCATCTGGAACCAATTTTTGTGTATATTATCTGTTCCGGTATGGGAAAAGGCCTGGGTTTTGTTGATTTTTTTTGGGGGGGGGTCTGGCTGTTTCTTTTTAAATGAACATCTAATCAATCCCAAAGCACTGTAAATACAATTTTCCTTTTTGTGGTATTATCTTTGTCAAAAATCAAATTATCTATACATGTGTTGGCTCTAGATTTTGCTGTTTGGTTTGCCTATCCTTGAATGAATATAACTGCTTTAATTGATATAACTTTGTAATATATCTTATGTATGGTCATAGAAGTCATGTAGTTTTGTTATTTTTCTTCAAAAATGCTCTGATTAGTGGGATTTTAAATTTCCACATATACTTTAGAATCAGCTTCTTTTTTCTTTCTGATTAATTTCTCTCTCTCTCACACACACACACACCACATACCCTTATTTGTACATATTTTCATGGCTGATCACTTGATATTACATAATCAATTCATGTGTTCTTTCCTAGGGAAGGCTATTTCCCACCCTCAGTTTTCTTTAGTTGCCTTTAGTTCTTTGTGTAGGGTTGCAGCCTTGTGGTCTTTGTGCACATTAGTGTATCTAGTGTTGTTGTCCTTGAAAACACACATAAAAGTAACATTATGGTAATAGCCAGAAGCTGGAAAGAACCCAGATGCCCCTCAACTGAAGAATGGATGCAGAAACTGTGGTACATCTATACAATGGAGTATTACTCAGCAATGAAAAATAAGGAAATCATGAAATTTGCAGGTAAATGGTGGGACCTGGAAAGGATCATCCTGAGTGAATTGACCCAGAAGCAAAAAGACACTCACGGTATATACTCACTCATATAAACATACAATATAGAATAAACCCACTAAAAGCTGTACATCTAAACAAACTAAGCAAAAGAGAGGACCCTAACTAAAATGTTCAATCCCCATCCTGAAAGGCAAAGAGGATGGACATCAGAAGAAAACGAAAATAGGAAACAACCTCGAAACCCGCTACAGAGG
>NW_026590623.1:493374-507995 GCF_907164565.1 Psammomys obesus | reverse complement strand
AGAGCAACAGAACAAGATAATTTGAACACAGGGAACTTCCCAGAGACTCATACTCCAACCAAGGACTATTTGTGGAGATGACCTGGAACCCCTGCACAGGTGTAGCCCATGGCAGTTCAGTGTCCAAGTGGGTTACATAGTAATGGGAAGAGGGACTGCCTCTGACATAATCTGATTGGCCTGCTCTTTGATCACTTCCCCCTGGGGGGGGAGCAGCCTTACCAGGCCACAGTAGAGGACAATGCAGCCACTTTTGATGAGAACTGATAGACTAAGATCAGAAAGGAGAGGAGAACCTCCCCTATCAGTGGACTTGGGGAGTGGCATGCATGCAGAAAGGGGAGGGAGGGTGGGATCGGCAGGGGAGGAGGGAGGGGCTTATGGGGGGATACAAAATGAATAAAGTGTAATTAATAAAAAATAAATAAAAGATTATAATAAAAAAAAGTAACATTATGAATATTGAACAGCTTATACTTATATATTTCAAAATATATATACATATGTGTGTGTGTATAACAAAAACTAATAAAATAAAACAGGCCACAAATTAGAAAAAAAAAAACAACAACAAGGAGGGTATATGGGAAGGTTTGCAGGGAGGAAAGAGAAGGGAGAAATGTTGTGATTATATTATAATCTCAAAAATAAAAGAAATAATTTTAGTGATAAGTTTGTTTTATTTTCTTGAATGAGAAACACTAGAAAAAATAGAATTACATCTTAATTTGAAAAAAAGGAGAAATTTTACCTCACATTTTATGCTCAACCTAACAATTATTCATTTTTATATCTTTTTATAAAGGAATAAATTAGTATATACTGAAACACCATTTTTGAAAAAGTTAAGTGAAACCATTCTGCAACTGAATTAAGAAATTTTTAATTCTGACATTAGGAAATCATTACCAAACACACACAAAACTCCATGCATGGATGGAGATCCCATTTATGTTTTTGATCATTTTCAAGTGATCCAAAAACTATTGACATGTAGCAGGGTTTTCTTAAAAGAACTATTTTAAGCATTAGAAGGCTCAGAAGATTTTCTTATGTCATCTAATAGCCTATATGCATAATTCCATGATTGTCTTTAAAATTTTTTACACTAACTTTATTCATTCAGTATGCAAACAAAGGTCATTCACTGCCACTGATTCTTTTTCCTCATGATTCGTTTCTTACAAAACCCCCCTTTCAATGGTCGAGTCCTCGTAATCTTTCCCCTGTCCACATTAGCATGTCTATTGTTGTCATCTTGTTTAGGTCATTTTTAGGCAGCTATGTTAATAAGACTTTATGGGTACATTCTGATATTTCTGAGATACACAATTTCATAGCAAATTCCGTGTTCCTCAGGCTCTTACAATCTTTACAAGTAATGAAAGAATACTGATAGAGGGGGAAATAGACTTCCCCAAGGAAGAACACACCAATTGGTTATCCAATATCAGATGGTCAGCCTTGAACACACACACACACACACACACACACACACACATACACACACACACACACACACGTTCTTAAATATTATATATTTGGAAATATATTTTATTTAGTATGTATATGTAATTATATATTAATTTCATATGTATATAATTAAAGAAAAAGAGGCTGTGGATTTGAAAGATAACAATGTGGAAGGTTTCATAGGAGGGTTTATAGGGAGGAAATGGAAAGGAATAAAGCTATAATTATAATCACCCCATAAAAATTATAAGGAGTTTACCGTGATTCATAGGCATCAAAATTGGGTAGGACTATTGATTGCCTTCCTTCCTTGGCAACTTGCGTAGCCTTGGCAACTTCGCATAAGTCTTCAGTTCAGATCCAGCTCAAATCCATCAAGTCCTGTGTCCAAAGTCTGTGGTGTCCTCAGCAATAAGGTCCCACCTTCAACTTCTGGGAAGCAACCAAGGACAACAACAGACACTCACATTGATTTTAGAGTATCCTGGACTCTTGTGACCAAAAACTCAAAAGGAGGCTTCCCGTGTCTTCCATTGGGGATTCTGTTAGATAGTTTATGGTGTGTATATACATATATCTGCATGTATTTACACACACACACATATATGTATGTGTATGTATAGCTATATTATGTATATACATTTATATATATATATATATATATACTTATATACACTCAGATGTAGGTAATTTTAGGCGAATATGAAATGATATAATTCACTATTACTATTGCAAACAGTGTTATTCAACCCCTTTTCCCCTCTGCTCCTGTATTGTCCTCCCCATCCCAAATTAAAGCCCCCTCTGTTTTTCCTGTTTCTCCTTTCATTTAATCTATTCCTTGCAATTCCTTTCTCTAGAATTCTTTCCCCACACTCTTGGCCCCTTTTTACTTCCCCGGTTTCTGCATGTACTCTAAATTATTTGCTCATGTATAAGGTTTGGAGCAAAGAAATAGAGAAAATGTATGGTGGTTTTCTTTTGGGCTCTAGGATACCTCATTCAATGTAATATTTTCTGTTAATATCCACATACCCACAATTTTATTATCTCATTTTTTTCTTTATAGCTGAATAGTAATCTATAGTGTACATGTACCCCATTTTCATTACACATTCATTGCTTGAAGGACATTTAGACTCTTTCTATTTGCCCTCTATTTGTAAATAGAGAGCAGCAACAAACAGGGCTGAGCAAGTATTTGTAGAGCAGGAAAGTCCTTTGTATGCCAAGGAGTGGTATAGCTGAGTCATATAATAGATTTATGTTAGCTTTTTGAGAATTCTTCTCATTGAATCTTAGAATGCCTGCACCAGTTTACAATCCCACTAAGAATGAATAAAGGTTCCCCTTTCCTTACAGCCTCACCAACATTTGTTGTAAGTTGTATTTTTTAAAACATTTTATTTATTTTTTTATTAATTACAGTTTATTTACTTTGGATCCCAGCTGTAGCCCCCTCCCTCATTCCCTCCCAACCCCACTCTCCCTTCCTCAATGCCTCCCATGCCCCTCTCCAAGTCCACTGATAGGGGAGGTCCTCCTTCCTTTCCATCTGATCCTACTCTATCAGTTCTCATCAGGAGTGGCTGTATTGTCTTCCTCTGTGGCCAGGTAAGGCTGCTCCCCGCTCATGGGGAGGTGATCAAAGAGCAGGCCATTGATTTCATATCAGAGACAGTCCCTGTTCCCATTACTAGGATACCCACTTGGACACTGAACTGCCATGGATAAGTTGTTTTCTTAATCTTAACCATTCTGGCTAGAGTAAGACGGAATCTCAAAGTTGTTTTGGTTTGGTTTAGTTTTTTTTTTTCTTTCCTTTTTTTCTATTTTCTTTTATTTTCTTTTATCTTTGACAGTGTTTCTCTGTGTAGACCTAGCTGTCCTGGAACTCTCTTTGTAGACCAGGGTAGTCTCGAACTCACAGAGATCCACCTGTTCTGTCTCCCGAGTTCTGGGATCACAAGCAGGGGGCACTGAGCCCAACTAAAAGTTTTTAAATGTGAATTTCCCTAATTGTTAATGATGATGAAGATTTTTGAAGATTGCTTAGCCGTATTTCTTTCTTCTTTTGAGAACTCTTTGTTCAAATCCATAGGCTATTTTTTACTTTTTATTTTTTTATTTTTATTAATTACAGTTTACTCACTTTGTATCTCCCCTATAGCACCCTCCCTCCTCCCCTCCCAATCCCACCCTCCCTCTCCCTTCTCTACCCATGTCCCTCCCCAAGTCCACTAATAGGGACACCCCTTCCTCCCTCCTTCCCTCCCTTCCTTCCTTCCTTCCTTCCTTCCTTCCTTCCTTCCTTCCTTCCTTCCTTCCTTCCTCCCTTCCCTTCCTTCTGATCCTAGTCTATCAAGTCCAATCAGGAGTGGCTGCATTTTCTTCTTCTGTGGCCTGGTAAGGCTGCTCCCCACTCAGGGGGAGGTGATCAAAGAGCAGGCCACTGAGTTCATGTCAGAGACAGTCCCTGTTCCCATTACTATGGAACCCACTTGGACACTGAACTGCAATGGGCTACCTCTGTTCAGGGGTTCTAGGTTATCTCCATGCATGGTCCTTGGTTGGAGTATCAGTCTCAGAAAAGACCACTGTGCCCAGATTTTTTGGTTCTGTTGATCTCCTTGTGGAACTCCTGTCCTCTCCAGATCTTTCTATCTCCCCCTATGGCTATGAGTCTTAGCATCTGCTCTGATACCCTGCAGGGTAGAGCCTTTCAGAGGCCCTCTGTGGTAGGCTCCTGTCCTTTTAATTAGCTATAACTGTCAAAGATTCCATCCCTACTCTGTGGGGTACTTCATCACAGAGTTGACTGTTGCCTTCGCAATGAAAAAAATTTCCAACTTTATAGGGCTATGCTTGTCAATTGTTAGCCTGAATTCTGGAGCAAATGAAGTCTTATTCAGCACTTCTTATACCTGTACATTGTAGGGTACTGCCTATGTTTTCTTCTAGCAAATTCAGCATTTTAGGTTTCACATTGAGTTACTTGATTGAAGTTGATTGTTTTGTGCAGGCTGATAGATAGGGGTGGAATTTCATTTTGCTACATGTGGATACCTAGTATTCTAGCTGTATTTGTTGAAGATTCTTTTTTTCTGATTATGTTGTTGACATCCTTGTCAAATATCAAATGGTTATAATTATATATACTCATGTTTTGGGACCTCTATTTTGTTCCATTGGTCTACATGCCTATTTAAGTGCCAGTATAGTACAGTTTTTATAACCATAGGTTTGTAATATGCCCTAAAATCTGTCTTGGTAATCTGTTCAGCACCATTTTCAGTCAGTTAGTTCGGTTGGTTAGTTGGTTTGGATTGGAGTTTGGGTTTGGGGGGCACTGAAGGAAGTTTTGCTCAGAATTTCTTTGACTATCCAGATTCCTTTGGGGTTCCATGTGTATTTTAGATTTTTTTTTTATTTTTGTGAAGAATGTTGTGGTGTTTTAAAATCCTTTTCTTTTATTGTAAAATTTTATTTCATACAACATATTTGATCATATTATTTTCTTTCTCCCAACTCTTTCCAGATCCTCCCCACCTCCCAGCCCACCCAACCTTATGTCTTTCTTCTTTCTTTCAAAAAAAGGGGAAAAAAAAACAAGAAATAAAACTCAAAACAGATGAAAAACTTAAAAAAAAGAAACAGAATCAATACAAAAAGATACTAAAACAAAACAAAAAAAGTACACACAAATATACACGCACAAACCACTGGAGTCCATTATCTGTTGCCCAACTATTCCAGGGCTTGGGCCCTGGCCCAGAGTGTAGTTGATATACCCAGTGACACTCCATTGGAGGAACTGATTTTCCCTGTCCGAGTGGGTATCATTTGCAAACAGCTTCTTGTTTAGTGTCTGTTTCCTTTTATAAGTGCCAGCATTTTGTCCAGTTTGAAGCTGGGCATGTTTTCTGCATGCTGTTGTTGTCTCTGCGAGTTCGTGTGTGCATCAATCTTGCTGTGCCTGGAAGATACTGTTTTTTTGTAGTCACCCGCCATCTCTGATTTACGGTCCTTACTCCTCCCCTTCCACAGAGATCCCTGAGACTTGAGGGGTTTGATGGAGACACCACATTTACGGCTGAGCGCTCCGTAGTCTCTCGCTTTCTGCACATTGTCCGCTTGTGAGTCTCTATGTTGATTACCATCTACCGCAAGAAAAAATAGTGCCTCGAATCAGAGTAATGAGATGCTCCACTCTATGTGTGCAGCAGTGTGTCATTAGGCATCATTTGATTTGATTTGATTTATGTGTTCCTTTAGCAGGCTCACAGTAGTAAGTTTTCCCCTAGAGTCATGACTTATTCAAGCTCAGGTTCTTGGTCACATTAGCAGTGTTAGGGTTTGTGGTCAGATGATTCTAATAATTACTTTTCTCCTCCAGTACACAAAGTACTCTCTATCACCCTGTGCATGATGCTCAGTAGTAGTAAAGCTTCTAGTTGGGCACCAGCTCAGTTTCTCCATGTTCAATGGCATAAGTAAGTGATGTCTTCGGCAGCCTCCAGGACCTTGCTATCAGGTTGTGAAGAGTAACCAATAGCCTTAGCAATAGCCTGTAATGTTTGGGACGATCCTAGGGGTCACCATTTGCCAATGACACAATAAGATGTAATCCATTCCTAGAAGTTTTACATGTTAGCATAAGATGTCTAACTGGACCATTGTCCCCTCCATTGTATGGTGACTCAATTTAAATTGTTTCCATATATGTGTGTGTTTTTAGAAACTTTTGCAATAGTACGTTTCAACATGGCTTTTCAAAAAGCCTTTAATGTTAATTGCCTTGCCTTATAGTCACTCCTTTACCTTGCCCTCTCTATTCATTCCCATTGAATCATCTATTCTTGTTTGTCCTTTATGTCTCTATAGCACTGTGATCTATTTCCCCTGCCTTGAAAGATCTCCGCCTCCCCCTAGTCCCTTACTAGCTGTCTAACCTCTGTGTTTATTTGGATTGAAATACATATCTGAAGCATAGCAAATATCCACATATAAGGGAAAACATACAAGATTTGTATTCTGGAGTCTGTGTTAACTCATTTGAGACGATTGTTTCCAGCTCCATCTATTTACTTGAAACTTTCATAATTTAATTTTTCTCAGCCATTGAATATTAACTAGACCTCATTTTTGTTATTCATTCACCAGCTGATGGACATCTAGGCTGTTTTCAGTTTCTGGCTATTGTGGAAAGAGCATCAGTAAATGTGGGTGAGCAAGTCCAAGCGTGGTATAGCTAGATTATGGGAATTTCTTACTGTAATTTCATTGATTTTAGAAATCACTTTTTATAAAATGGCCGTTGTTCCCAATATTAATTTGGCCAATCCATAATCACGTGAAGTCTTTCTATTTTTTAGGATTTTCAATCTCTTCCTTCAGAGATTTAAAGTTTTCACTGTAAAAGTATTTCACCTTCTTGGCTGGGTTTATTCCAAGATATTTTATTTTCTTTTTCATGAGGTATCGTGAATAGGAGGAGTATGTCCATGACCTTTTTCTCAGTATGCTTGCCATTGGTGAGGAGAAAGGCTACTGCTGGGGGCAATTACATGCTGGATTGGCAGAATCAAGCAAGTGGGCTTCCTGGAGGAGTGGGCAGCCCACTCGCTTTTGCATGGCTGAAGAATAGGGGTATCCCTGATGTAGGCAAGGCCCCAAGTTTTTTTCCTCAAGACTTCTTATTGTTGCTATACTGCCTTTCCATGCTTTGTCGTATACCTGGCATGGCAGAGACCCTCACTGTTTATTGCTTCACTCTGTTGGACAGATTTCCTGCTGATTGTTTTGAAGATGTACCTTCTTAGTGCTGTTTAAACAAACTGATGATTTCATAACCCCTGATGTTGATTTTTTAAAGAATTTATGACTTGATTCAAGTAATTTTAAACCCGCCTGCAGTGCAACCTCCATATGCCAAGCACTTGATTTATACCAAGAGGGAAAACACACCTAAAATAAGTTAGTAATCAAGGAAATACATTAATTCTAGGTTTACTCCAAGGATAAGACCTAGGTGTACACCATGGTAAGAAAGACCACATGAATATAGACACAAAGAATGGCTAGCTATACAAAACAAGACAAACACCTGTTTCTCAGAAAAACCTTGACATAACAACTTGCTTTGAACACATAGTGTACATTTGAAATAAGAAGATAAAAATTCTGCTTTGAACTTATAATGAGCATATAATAAACAAAGTATCTCATTAGATATTAAGATCAATAATCCTACTGTAACTCCCCTTTTATATAACATTGTGTCTATTTTTGAATGATGTCATTTTTCTATACACAGAGAACCTTTGTATTAGAAAGTATAAAAACCCAAGACAGATTTAAACACTTGTTGAGGCCACCTGCTTCATCCAAAAATGTGTCTGTCTGTCTAATTGTATATATATACATGTGTATCTTTATGTCTGTATGTTTATATATGTATTTATGTGGATAAATGGTGTCTTTAGGAACTCCCTTTTGTTGTCTATTGATTTTATGTGGGCAAGGTTTGTAAATATTTGACTGCATTGTCTGCCAAATGTGTACGTTTTTGCATGTTTTTAAGTTTTATGTGTTTAGCAAGTTCTAAGCAGTCGGGAGTGTTTTATTGGCCTTCTTAATTAGGATTCCACCTTCTAGCAAGCCGCTATTCACTGCTGATCCATTTAATAGTTATTTTTTCTTTTCTTTTTACAACCCCTTGTGTTACAACAAGAAACTGTCAGGGCTGTGGCCGCTTGTACTCCGAGTTAAAGGTGCTGTCTGGCTTGACTGATTAAGTCCCTCTGCTGTCTTTTCCTTTAGAGGCTCTCATGACCAGCGGCCTGTGGGAGTTTAAACTGTATATAGAGTCAAACTGTATACATAGAATTAAAGTCCCAACTAGCAAGGCTACCAACCTGGAAGTTTAAGAGTTAATGAATAGAAACACCAGCTATCAGCTGGTCATCACTGAGCTGTTACCCACCTTGGTTCACCTTGTGTGCTGATGCTGGTCTCTAGCAGGCTACTGATTTTTTAGAAGTTGTTTTGGTGTACTGCCATTTTGGCTGATATGGATGATCATTTCTAGAAATTTTCTGATGGAATTTGGTGGATCTCCCGTGTATAACCTCAAATCATCTGCAAAAATGGATACTTTGACTTCTTTTTCTATTTGTAGCGCTTTAATTTTCTTTTCTGGGTCTTATTACTCCAGCTAGTGCTGCCAGCACTACAGAGAAAAAACTGGGAATAATAGACAGCCCTGTGTCATTCCTGATTTTAATAAAACTCCCTCAAGTTTTTATCCTTTTAGGAAAACATCATCTGTTAGTTTGTCATATACAGTGTTCTTTATGTTGAGATATACTTCTTCCAATTCTGTTATTTCTAAGACTTTTATAATGAAGGCATGTTTAATTTTGTCAAAGGCTTTTTCTTCAACCATTGAGATTATCTTATTTTTTTTCTTTAATTGAATTTGTATGATGTATTTACTTACACGTATAGAACCATCCCTGCATCTCCTGGATAAAGTTTATTTGATCTTAGTGAATAATCTTTTTTATGTATGTCTGTATTTGGTGTGCATGTATTTTATTGAGGAACTTTGAATCTAATTCCATCAGGAATATTTACCTGTAGTTATTTTTTGTTTGTTTGTTTCTTTGTTTGGTGTTTGTGTGTATCTGTTTACATAGTTTGAATTTTAAAGTTATATTGCCTTAATATAAGAAGTTTGCAACTATTCTTTCTGTTCCTATTTTTAATAAATTAAATTTTTGAAAGTCTTATTGAATTCTGTTTTGAATCCTTCTGGGCCTGGCATTTTTTAAGTCAGAAGATTTTTTTTGTTACTTATCAATCTCTTTATTTGTTATGGGTCTGTTTAACTTTGACTCATCCTATAGTTCCTTTCCTGTAATTTTGAAAAAAAAAAATCATTGCTTGTGTGGTCTTATTATTCTACTTTATCTTTGAGTTCTGGTATTCTATCTTCTTTTTGATCCATTCTACTTTGTAAGGCTTTCTTCTGGTTTTCTTATTGAGTTAGTGAATTCTTTCAATTTCATCTTCATTTCAGCTTAAGTTTAATTCAATATTTTCAGTTTTCATTTGGTTTTCAAATCCTGTGTTGCCTTCATCATTTTAGTCAGGTGAATGTTTGTATTTTCTTGGGCTTTGCTCAGCTATTTATTCCTTTTGAGTTTATTTTTGTTGAGTTGATTGTGTTATTTGTATATTTTGCTAATTAAACTCTAATAAAGTTTATCACTATTCTTTTTAAGTTCTCTGTCCTAGGGTTCATCTAGGTAATTCTCATTGGAGAAAATTTGTATAGAACTGGTGGAGTGTTTTGCAGGGGTGCATACTGTTTGGCCTTTTATATTGTTTTTTGCAATGAGATCTGGGCATGTGGGCTTTCTTCATTGCTCGTCTGTCTAATAAACACACAGGTTAGACTTACCAGTTTGGCTGGTGCTCCCCTGTTTGGAGACCTGGGTTAGTTATAGGTACTGGAGAGGTTGCAGGCATGATAGGATCAGGCAGACTCACCAGACTGGGCTAAAGCATAGGATGTGCAGGCCAAACTGGACCTGGAGGATGGATCTGGTGCAAGTAGCCATGGGTTAACCAGAGTAGGCCTTTGCAGACAAGTACAAGTAGCTTACCTGTGTTTCTGCGCCATGTGAACAGGATAAAGGGTCTCTAGTAGCAGGGGTCTATGATCTGGCCAGTCCTAAAGAAGAGAAGGGGCTTATAGGGGGATACAAAGAGAGGAAGATAGGCTGAGAGGAGGTCATGATCCCTGGCTAGCAGCCACAGGGCCATCAGCAGGGGAGGTTTGTGCTGGCGAGCACAGGTGGATTACCTGTGTCTCTATGCCAGGGGCAAAAAACAGTGTCCTTGATGGGGACGGGTCTATTATCTAGAGTCACTAAAAAGGGGGAGGTGCTTGAGGTGCTAGTCACAATCCTATGTAAGCAGCTGAGGTGTGACTAAAGAGAAGGGCCTTCAACTATTTGTGTGCCTGTGTCTCTGTGTGTGGTGTGTGCGTGCGCGCGCGGGAGCACACACCCTGAAATACATTTCACAAAAGTTAAGGGTACTACTGTTTACTTTGGTGAATCAAATTTTGGAAATGAGTAGGGTTTTGTGTTTGGTTTTTGTTTTTGTTTTGTTTTAGTTTTTTTGAGATAAGGTTTCTCTGTGTAGCCTTGGCTGTCTTGGACTCACTTTGTAGACCACCTTGGCCTTGAACTCACAGAGATCCGCCTGCCTCTGCCTCCCCAAGTGCTGGGATTACAGGTGTTGGCTACTGCACCAAGTTTTTTGTTTTTTAATGATTTATTTATTTTTACCTACTGTACATTGCTGTTCTTCCTGCTTGTACGTGTGTGTGAAGATGTCAGATACCCTGTTAGTGGAGTTTCAGACAGTTGTGAGCTGCCTTGTGGCTGCTGGGAATGGAACCTAAGACCTTTGGAAGAGCAGCCAGTGCTCTTAATCCATTGAGCCATCTCTCCAGCCCCATCATTTGGTTTCTTAGATCTGTCATTATTTATGTAAAGATAATTGGAATTCTTGATTTTAAAATACGTTGAATATGTCAATCAATCTATATATTTACATATTTGTGTTTTATAAATTAGGAGCTTCTATTTCGGGTACCTGTATTCTTTAACATAATCTCATTGGTCATTGTCTTCTTTGATTTCTGGCCAAATTCCCCACATCACTCCTAAAATCTGCCTTTTGTAAATGAAATACATGCTTTCCCCATAAATATTGGTATTTAGAAACTAAAATACAGATTGTCAGGGTAGTATTGTTCATTTTAGTCATGCTACTTCACATTTTTGTAAGGTGTAGTTTTCTGCTGTTTTGCATACAGTTGAATGAATCCACCCACATCCTACTTGAAAATTAGGTAAGCATTCTATTCGTTTATTTATGTAGAAATTTATCCATCAAATTTTTGAGGGAAAACCCAGTAAAATGCTTCATTAGGAAGAAGTGCTTACCATGCAAGCTGAACAGCATAAATTTTGTTCTGAAACCAGTCAGAGCATAGAACCTTTGAACTGCATACATGTGACACTCAGGCACCATACTATCTCACACATGCATCACATATACACGGGAAATAATTATTTAATTAACTCTTTTTTTAATTATAGAAAACTTGCTACTGTGTATCTGGTCTGATGTTAGGTACAAGGTATATGAAGTTAAATGTGACTTGTCCCCTGTACATGAAGAACATGCATGGCAATGTAAAAAAATGAATGAACATTCTTATATTAGGCAGAGGCACCTGTGATGACCTGCTGTAGGAGCGCAAAAGGCATCCAGAAATGGTTTGGAATAGGGAGGTGGTGCTTGAACAAGTGGAGAAGAGATGAAAGTAGAGAAGCTATGAAGTGTAGGCCAATCAGGCAAAACTGGAAGAAATGGAGTTTCTTAATATATTCAAGGGAGGCGCATGGGTCGTTGACAAAATACTCTATTTAGCATATAGGGAAAAATGAAGAATTGTATATACAAACTATTCTTGTTTTTAGAGGTTTATTTTCACTTTATGGTGTATAGGTGTGTGACCTGCATGTACACTGTACACATGTCTTGTGCCCATGGAGGACAAAGAGGATGCTCTAGAACTAAAATTACCAATATGTGTTAGCTGCCATGTGGGTACTGGGAATTGAACCTGGAACTGGCAAAACAAGTGTTCCTACTCACAGAGACATCTCTCCATCCTCTGCTTTTTATTTTAAAATGAGTAATGAAACAAGCAATCTAAACTTCAATTAAAATTGGGATGTAATGTATACAGTGGATGGGACGATACTGTTGATTATTTTACCAATGTAAAAACATACTTATGCTAGGAGCTGCTATACCATGTCTGAAATCTCTTTGTTTTTTAGTTTTACTGTTAGTATTTTTTTCTATTTCTATAAGTGCTAGAAATCTGAATTTTAGTATGACATTGAAATCAGTGGTATTTTATTGCGACTCTCACTTGATGTGCTTTTATCCTATTGGTATCAACTTACTTTTAGTTTTTATATATTTTACAAGGAAAAGGTCTTCCAAGAAACATGCATTTTTTTTCTTTGATTACCGATTAGAGATTACAATAACCTTCTTATCTCTTGCATCATGTCTCACTATGTCTGTGCTGAATGATGAGCTACCTGAGGATGACCATCTGCCAGATCCTGCCCAAACAGAATGCTGCACACAGGTTTATGGCATCCTAGCCTGCTGTGGTTTAGCAATTGGGAATTTGGGTACCAAGGGTGAGGCTCAACCACAACTCATTGTGGCCAAAAGATGAATGTAATGGAAGTTTGGGGTTCTTTGTATGTTACATAAATATGTTGTGGTTTTAATCCCAAGTGTGGGATTTCAGTTAGACTAGAATTTGTCCACACCTGTTAATTGTCACATCCGGAGCATGATCTTTGCCCGCTGGTAACAGCCTTCCACTCACTGCGTGGAGAGGAATCTGAGAGTATAAATATGAGGCTGAGAAAGAGACCGGGGGCAGAGGGAGAGGGTTCTGTGTGGCATTGTCTTGTGGCGTGGAGCAGTTTGGAGAGACCAGAGACTCGAGAAGGTGTGGTAGTTTGGAGCAGACATATGGAGAGTAACGCTTCACAGATAGGAACGCTTCAGGGGCAGAGACTCTTAAGCTGCACCTGCCGTTGATGGAGATTGGGATAGAGCCCTCAAATAACTCCTTGACCCTAAATAACAGGGAGAAGTGAAGGGGTCTGGGCCCCCTATACCCACTAACCTTTTCCCTTTCCTACTTAAGGTTGGTAGGATTGGTGGAAGGGAGGTAGAGGCCTAAACACCCCAAATAAAGTAGTGTTTTAAAAAAGACCAGTACAGATGGCTTTCCGCTACAGATAACGAAGTTATTTCATGAATTACTAAAGAGTGTTTGTTTGTTTGCTTGCTTACTTGCCTGCTTGCTTGTTTTTTGAGACTGAAATTTAATTTCAGCATTTCTCTCTTCGATTTCTCTTTTTGAAACCTTCCCATATACCTTTCCATGCTCTCCTTCAAATTCATGCACTTTTCTGTCATTAATTGTTTTTGTATGAATATTTATATTATTCTAGAAGTCACAAAAGAAAGATTTCATGTGGGAAGGAGAGTAGTGGTAGATTCAAGAGGAGATGAGGTGGTTTGTAGATGTCCCCACAACTTTTATGTGCTGACTACTAACCCTTCAGTGTGGTAATGTGGGAGGTAGTAAAACCTTAAATATGTGAGGCTTAATGCAAAGTGATTTAAATTATTTAGGGTACTGCTGCCTGAAAGGATTAATATAGTTCTTGCAAAACCTTCATTGAGTTACTATGAGAGTAAGTTACAAAAAAGCAAGATCATCTCCTACTTGATGATTACCTTTTCTCTTATTATGTGATGTCCTGTGACATGTTCATACTTTGATGGTGTTTGTTGTGATGTCATGTGGCCAATAGAGACCTCACAGAGGCTGAATTGACAGAACCACCTGATTTGAGCCTTCCGGCATCCAAAACTTTGAATTAAGTAGACCTTTATTTATAACATACAAATTAAAGGTGATTTTATAGGAATCAAAACCAATATAATTGCTAATTTTCACTCACCCAATTTATCTTGATTGTCAAAAAACAAAACAAAACAGACAAACAAACAAACAAAAACTCCAGCCACAAAGAGTTGTAAATGACCAAAGCAACAAGTTAGAGAAAGTTAGAAAAGCAAATGTACACAGGCTGAAAGAATTAGAAGCAGTAAAAGACTGGTAGCAAAGGCAGACTCATTAGAAGCCTTAAGAAAAATACACCATTAGTTAATCAATTGAGTAAGTAAAAAAGTACAGATCTATAGAACAGTGAGGTGATTCCGCAGGTAAAAAGACACTTGCCAACAAGATGAACAATCTGACTTCAGTCCTCAGAACCTTCATGATAGAAGAAGAGAACCAACTCCTGCAAGTTGTTCTCTGACCTCCAGACATGAGGTATGGTATGAGCATCCCCACGGATGCACTAAATGAAAGAAAGAAAGAAAGAAAGAAAGAAAGAAAGAAAGAAAGAAAGAAAGAAAGAAAGAAAGAAAGAAAGAAAGAAAGAAAGAAA
>NW_026590623.1:447695-493364 GCF_907164565.1 Psammomys obesus | reverse complement strand
AAAGAAAGAAAGAAAGAAAGAAAGAAAGAAAGAAAGAAAGAAAGAAATGGCTGGAAATAGGGCTTTTAATCAGGCACTTGCTGTTTTTACACGGGACTTGAACTCGGTTCCCCTCGACTGTAATTTCATTTCCAGGAGAATCCAATTCTTCTGTTCTCTGCAGATACCAGTGGTGCATGTAGTTCACATACATACATCTAGGCAAAACACTCATAGACATAAAATAAAAATATTTTTTAAGTAATGTAATAGTAACGGACTCATCTAGAGACACAGTTTCATCAGCTGAATTTACCACTGTGTGGTAAAGGAGAGAAACACTAATATGGCAACAGAGAATGCCGTAATGGAGAAGAGATCAAGATATGGGAGAGTCAATAGAAACGTGGAAGTGTGCCAGCTAAATCATCTCGGGGACTGAGAGAAGGCTTCTTGAAGAGAACATGTTAGTAACTGATATTTTGGCATAAACACCGATTCACCTGAAAAAGATGAGACAACAGAAAGATAAAATGAAAAACAAAATGAAAAGGTCAGAGGTGATATTCTCTCTTATGTTTGTAGACTAGACAAACAGATGTGTCTAGAACAAAGTCAGATAAATTTTGTAGTTTAAGATATGAGGTGGAGATAAAATTAGGAATTTGTTAGCACAGACAAGATGGTTGAAATCATGGGGTGAATGGGAGTGCTTACACAGAACAATAGTAGATTTCTACTATTTCTGCACTATAATGTGAGGTAGGTGTTCAGACATTTTTGTAGTGCTGGTGATAAAGTCCAGAATTTTGTGCATGCCAGACAAGCACTCTACTACTAATCTAGATCCCAATCTCCACATATGTAATTTCCTCTTTAATTTATTTATTCATTTTACATAGCTATCACAGCCCCTTCTCCTCCTTCTTAGAGAAGGGAGCTCTCTCCCCACATGCCATCCCCACCACTTCATGTCAAATCGGGACTAAGCAAGTCCTCTTCCACTGAGGACTGACATGGCTGCCCAGCAAGGGGAAAGTGATGCTTCTGCTCCATTTGGTAAGGGGCCTATATGAAGGCTGATCTGTCCATCAGCTCCATAAGTGGGGGGGGGGGCGCGGGGGGGCTAGGTCCAGTCCATGCATGCACTTAGGTTGATGGTTCAGTCTCTGTGAGCCCCCATGGGCCTAAGTTAGTTGACTCTGTTGGTCTTCTTGTGGAGTTCTTGTCATTTTAGGTTTTGAATTTTTTATTTTGACCGTATCTACTCCTTACAACCTTTCTACAACTCCTCCCAGGATCCCCCAGCCCATCTTTCTGCAAACTTCATGTTCTATTCTTTAAATTATTATTATTATTATTACTATTAAAATAGAATTATTATTATTATCCACTGAGTCCAGTTAGTAATGATAAAATGTGCATGGGTGTAGAGCCATCCTCAGAGGTTTGAGGAACCTACCAGGGGCCATATCCCCAATAAAAAGTGACTTTCCTTCCTCAGCACCTGTTAACTACCAATAACTCCTCCAATAGTGGTGGAATTTTAGGAGACCCTCACCCATCCATGCCAGAACTTTTACCTTCTTGATCTCGTGCAAGTTTTGTGTGGGCAACCATGGCTACTGTGACTTCATGTATGCACCAGGCATTTTCTGTCCAGGAGACAACATTTTCCAGCTCTCTTCCCCATTGCTTCACTCTTAAATTTTTTTCTGTCCCCACCTTGAATATTGGAGGTTGACATAGATGTCCTGTCTATTGCTGAGTAAGTCATAATCATTTATTTTCAGCACGTAGAGAATAGTCTGTGCAGTAACCACTACCCACTGGAAAACTAAGTTTCTCTAACCAAGCTTGAGAACAACACAAACCTCTGAATAAAAACATAAATTCTTAGATGTTTTGACAACATGACAGTTTAGTGAAACAACACCAATAGGTTTCCCCCACTTAGGGCCTATGATCCTCCCCCCCCCCCAGTCATAAGCCTTTGATCAGGTTTACAGTAACAGAAATGAAATCAGTTCCAGTAGAGCAGCCCTCACATCAAATCAGAAAGTGACCGGTTGCTCCAATAGCCTTCATCACCCAACTTTCCTGTCAAGTCAGTATTGTAGCAAGCAGGATACAGTTGTGGGCAAGGTCATCAGTATCTTATCTCTCCCAGCTTTCAGTGCATTATCTTCCAGTACAATGAAAAATAGCTAGCAAAGAGGAAGTGTCCTTGCCATTTTGAGGTTAATTTGTAAATGCACTGTTGTCAGAGTATGTGATGTGTTCAGCAATAGGCTATTGCCATTTTGTTACAGTGGAAATCCAAAAGCAGTGGCAATAAATAATGTTGGTGGTGGTGCCTTCAGGGTCTTTCTCACTTATAATTCAAAGAGGGAGATATTCTGTGCCTGGCACTTAGATTTTCATTTACTAATCTGTGTCTTCAGGGAACAGTATTATCCATCTATGCAGGATACCTCTGATAAATCTCCTTTTTGAAATTTTCATGTATTTGTAAGTGTCTGTGCTGTGTATAGATGCCAAGTATGTACTGGTGCCCAAAGGGGACAGAAGTAGATGTCACTACTTCTAGCAATGGAGCTGGAGTTGTGGGTGGTTGTGAGCCACACAGTATGTGTGCTAGAAACTGAACTCAGATTCTCTGAGAAAGCAGCAAGAGCTCTTAACTGCCAAGCCATCTCTCCATCCCCACAAACTTTGTTTTTTTTTTTTTTGTATTTTATTTTTTAATTAGCTTACACATTAATGGATATAAGAGAAGTTTTGGTTTCTTTTTTTTTTAAATAAAAATTTTTATATTAATTACAGTTTATTTACTTTGTATCCTAGCTGTAGCCCCCTCCCTTATTCTCTCCCAATCCCACCCTTCCTCCCTCATCTCCTCCCATACTCCTCCCCTAGTCCACTGATAGGGGAGGTCCTCCTTTCCTTCTATCTGAACTGATAGGCTATCAGGTCTCATCAGGAGTGGCTGCATTGTCCTCCTCTGTGGCCTGGCAAGGCTGCTCCCCCCTCAGGGGGAGGTGATCAAAGAGCCAGCCACTGAGTTCATGTCAGAGACAGTCCCTGTTCCCCTTACTAGAGAACCCACTTGGAAACTCAGCTGCCATGGGCTACATTTGATCAAGGGTTCTAGGTTATATGCATGAATGATCCTTGGTTGGAGTATCAGTCTCAGAAAAGACCCCTGAGCCCAGATTTTTTGGTTCTGTTGCTCTCCTTGTGGCTTTCCTGTCCCCTCCATGTCTTTCTATCTTCCCCTTCTTTCATAAGATTCCCTGCATTCTGCCCAAAGTTTAGTTATGTGTCTCAGCATCTGCTTTGTTACACTGCTGGGTAGAGTCTTTGTTTTGCTTTCTTTGTATGTTATGTAAATATGTTTTTGTTTTAATCCCAAGTGTGGGATTTCAGTTGGGCTATAGTTTGTCCACAGCTGTTAATTGTCTCATGTGGGGCATTGCTTTTGCCAGCTAGTAATGTCCTTCTATGTGCCACATGGAAAGGGGCATGGACAAGGACTCTGAGAGTATAAATACGAGGCTGAGAAAGAGACCAGGGGGCAGGGGCTCTGTGGTATTCAGTGTTGCCATGTGGCATGGAGCAGTTTTTAGAGACCAGAGACCAGAGAAAGTGTGGCAGTTTGGAGCAGATAGGTAGAGAGAGAAACGGAGATTGGTATAGAGCCCTAAAAGTACTCCTTGGCCCTAACTAGTAGGGAGAAGTAAAGGGGTCTGGGCCCCCTCTCCCCACTAACATTTCTCTCACCTACTTAAGGTTGGGGGGTTGTGGAAGGGAAATAGATGCCTAAACACGCCAAATAAAGTAGAGTTTTAAACTAAAGTACCACAGGTGGCTTTCAGCTACAAACGTATTGCCATAAGGTTTCTCTATACATCCTTAGTTCTGTCTAACCTCTATTTCTCCATCTCTCCAGTGGTCCTATTCCCATCCCCACTTAAATCTTCAACCCAGAATATTTCCCCACCCCCAACTTTTCACATCACCTGTCTTCTACTATCCCCTCTAAGTATATTTTTACTTGGGTTGGAAGATTGTATGTTTCCATATAGCTTTTTCATATACTCTTAATTTTGGTTAACTCTCTTCACCCCTTCATAGTTCTCCCTTAATGGCTTGATTTATTTACCTAGATTCCACATGTACTCCAAGTTAAATATATAAAACAAAAGATTAGAAGCAGAAACCCTCATGTAAGAGCTGGGGTGTTTAGGTAGGGGAGGCTTCTCTATTCTGAGGAATAGGGGAGAGGAGCTGCAGGAGAGAGGGGAGACCGAGAGGAGAGGAGGGAGGAGCCTATGACTGAGACGTAAATTGAATTAATTAATTTAAAAATGGGAAAGAGAGCATGCATTGTTTGTCTTTTTGTATGGGGAGAAGTCACACAGCATGTTTCTGTAATTCCATCCATTTACCTGCAAATTTCACAATTGCCTGTAGTTGAATAATGTTACCTGTAGTTGAATAATATATCTGTGCCACACTTCCCTTATCCATTCATCAGTTGGTGAATGTATAGGCTGACTCCATTTTGATGCTATTGTGAATAGAGCAGTGGTAAACAGCAATGTACATATATCTCTGTAGTACAATATATGATCCTTTGAATATATGCCAAGGAGCAGTATAGCTAGTAGCTCTGTGATAACCTTACTTCTAGGTTTTTTTTTATTTTTTCTTATTTTTAATTACATGTGTGTGCATGCACATACATGTGAGTGCAGCTCCCTCAGAGATCAGCAAATCATTGGCATTACGTGTGGTTGTGAGCCCAACATGGGTGCTGGGAACCAAATTTGAATCTTCTTCAGAAGAGCATGGTCTCTTAATCACTGACCTCTAGCACCACAGTTCTAGTTGTTTTGTTTTGTCTTGATTTGTTTTGTTCTGTTTTTGAAAATCTTCCAGAGAAATTTCCAAAGTGGCTGCACTAGTTTCCACTCCCACAGAATATAAAGGTTCCCTTTTGATTTCCTGTCATTTGTATTCCTGATCATAGGCACTCTTGACTAGAGGCAGATGGAATCCTAAAGTGGCTTTAATCTGAATTTCCCTGATAGCCATGGATACTTGAACACGGTGTTTATGTGTTTGCTAGACATTTGATTTGAAAACTTCCAATTCCGTTCCATATTCCATTCTTCACATTTATTTATTAAAATTTGTAAATAATTTGCACAGATGCATGTATGTGTGGGGATATGTGTGTGCGTGTGTAAGTGCAAGTGCCCGTGGGCTCCAGAAGAGGGCATCAGAGCCCCTTGAGCTGGAGTTACAGGAAGCTGTGAATGAATACTGTGGATGCTCAAAATCAGACTCAGCTTCTGAAAAGAAAAAGGATGCTCTTAACCACTGAGCCATTATCCAGCCTCCTCCACCCCAGCCCAGATTTAAACTGTGGGGTTTTTTTTCACCCATATCTTTTTCAGTTCTTTGTATTCTCTAGATATTAATTCTCTGTGAGATATGTATATGTAAAGATTTCCCCCGTTATTCCAGGTGCCTCTTTACTGTATTCATGGCTTCCTTTGCAGTGCAGAAGCTTTTTAGTTTTGTGAAATTCCATCTGTCAATTGTTAGTCTTCCTGTGTTATTTGAATCATACTCAGAACACCTATTGATGTACCTATAAGTTGAAGCATAGCTACTCTTTCCTCTAGCTGTTCCATAGTAGCAAGCTTAAGGTTGAATTATCTAATCCATTTTGGGTTGAATTTTATGCAGAGTGAGTAGTAAGGATCCAGTATTTCTACATGATGATCTCTAGGTTTCTCAGCATCATTTGCTAAAAATGATGTCTTTTCTTTAATATATATCATTGACATCCTTGTAAAATCTCAGGTAGCTCTATTGCATGGACTTATATCTGAGGTCCCTATTCTATTACATGACATATGTATGTTATTTTTTTTCCTTCTACACCATGTTTTAATTCCTAAAGCATGGTGGGAGTACTGCTTACTTGTCTACGCCATGACCAAAAAAAAAAATATATATATATATATATATATATATAAAGATTTATATATATATATATAAAGATTTATATATATATATATATATATATATATAAATAAAGAAAGAAAGATTTATTTGGGTGTACAGTTCCAGAGTGATAAGAGTCCACCACCATCACAATTGAAAAGCATGGAATCCAGTGGGCCTGGCAGCTGGAGCAACAAGCTTAGAGCTCAAGCAGGAAGCAGAGAGAAGCAACTCAAAATGGTGATAGTATTTAAACTGCCTTTCTGCAGGATGGGAGAGCTACAGACAGACAGGACTCCAGCTTCTGCAGAACCAGAGAGAACCCTGTGACCAAATCTCCATCCCACTGGCCTCAGGTGTCAGTGTAGGTTCTAAGCTTTGGCTACTAAACTAGGGTCCCACAGTGAGATTAAAAGAATAATTGTCAGGGATAACATGTTGTGGAAGCAACTGCTTGACACAGTTGCGGCTTCTGGAGCACCACCGTTGCTCTGGAGAAAACATCTCTGGATGATCAATCCACAAACTGCATTGCTTTTTCTTAAATGTCTGCCTGCTTTGTTTCTTACTATGACTCCATCTTTTTCCTCTAATTCAACCCAAGTCAATGCAACTGGAAAGATTTCTAGAGGGACTGGGGGAGAAGAAAATGGCTCAGAAATAACCACTATGGAGGAAGCATTTCTCCTGGCTGTAAAGGCAGTGAACCCTGAATTATCTGAACAAGAAACTGATTTTATAGAGGCTTTTTGTGTTAATTGTTCCTTGACAAAACTTTAGTCAGCTCACGGATATCAAATGATATCAGGAATTGTTTGCGTTTCCACACTCAGCCCCCAGATTGTTGCAGTCAAATGGAATTAGACCCAAGAGAAGCTACTGAACTCATACTAACTTCCTTTTCAAGAAAAACTTGGTGATGTGGACATGACTCCTTGGGATAAGATAGGGAGATTGCAGGAGCTTTGTATAGTTCATGAGGAAGGGGCTAGAGACTCTCTGAAAGGTCATTCCTATTACAACAGATGTTCAGAAAGAGCTCAGAAAGAACTTGCTTGGCTACAAACAGCAGCTAAGAATTAAGAAGAGTCCAGTTTGTTTAGCACCTCTTTGTTCTTATGCCACTTATTGTAACCGCAAGATTTTGCCCAGACGATCTCTGATGTGAAGGTCTGTCTGAGAAAAGCACTGAGTTAATGATTAAATATACTTTCTTGCAATGTAACCACTGTACCATGCATGTAGAGTACAGCTTGCTCTATTCTGTTTCTTCTCATTTGTGGGTTTGGGGTGGGGGGAGACAATATTTTGTGGAAAGACAAAAAGGTTTTTGATCATGTAGAAAAAATGTATAAAGAAATGATTTAACAATAAAAGACTGAGATTGACTCTCTGGTCTATGAAAAGAGAAAAAAGAAAGGAGAGAAAGAAAGAGCGGGGAAAAAAAGTGAGCATGAATAGACACCAGAGAGATGGCCTCTCCTGAGAACAGTCTTTTGAAATGATTCATCTGTCAGCTTGTACCTGCCCCTGTTTGTGAAGTGATTTTATCATGTGCCAATCCATTCTTCCCAATCTCGAGACCCATAATTGGCTGAGGCTGGTCCCAGGCAAATAAACACAGAATCAACCAAAGTTGATTCTTTGAAAGGGTTAATAAGATAAATAAAACTTCAGCAGCCAGTCTAACAAAAATAAAGAGAGGACATAAATTAATAAAATTAGAGATCAAAAGGGTGGCATTGCAAATTACTCCAATGAAATTCAGAGCATCATTAGAAATCGCTGTAAAAACATCCACTCTGAAAAGCTGAATAACCAGAAGAAATACAAGATTTTTTTCTAATTTAACCTTTATTTTATAAGATGTCCTTTGACATAGTCAAAAATAAAAATCAAGTCGTTCCATTCTTCAAATACAAATTAGGGCAGAGCATCAGTTACAGTAGTGGTCATGTCTTATTAGAGTAATCACATCATAGAATTCACATCACAATGCAATTCTTCAATGACTTGCACGTAGTATCCATACAGCAGGGGCTGGTCTCTTTGAAGGGGAAATGTCTCAACTCTAGGCCTTCCTTCTCACCAATCAGATAGAACAAACATTGAGAAAGTTAGCATATGAAGCAGTTGCACATTGGTTGTTCCATTTTGGCAATCTTCATGTGGCTCCTCCCCACCCTCATGCCCCATCTTTTACCCCAGATGAAAGGAACCATGTTTTATATTTAATAGAAGAAACATAGCACAGGAGACCTCTAGCAATGGCTCCTCATTTGACCTCCAAGCCAAAGGCTAACTTAACAGAAAAGAAAAGAGGCAAAAGTTTCACTCCTAAGTAACAAATTAATTCACACAGTACTGAAAAGCTCATAGCAAAGAAAGGACAGGACACTGTCATCCCACCCACAGGTGGTTCAAAAATAGAAAGAGCAGAATGTACCAGATTATAGAAAAGCAATGACACAAATATGACATTAAAACCCCAGAAAACCATGATGGAATCTGAACATTGTGACCATAGAAAGAACTCACAGAGTACAGTTCAAAGTAACAGGACAGGAGCCTACCACAGAGGGCCCCTGAATGACTCTACCTAGCAGTATATCAAAGCAGATGCTGAGACTAATAACCAAACCTTTGGCAGGGTGCAGGGAATCATAAGAAAGAATGGGGAGTTAGTATGACGTGGAAAGGATAGGAGCTCCACAAGGACCAAATACATCTGGGCACAGGGGTCTTTTCTGAGACTGTTTCTCCAAACAAGGACCATGTATGGATATAACCTAGAATGTCTGCTCGGATGTAGCCCATGATAGCTCAGTAGCCAAGTGGGTTTCCCTAGTAAGGGGAACAGGAACTATTTCTGACATGAACTCAATGACTGGCTCCTTTACTTCCCACCTCCCCCTGCCGAGGGAGGAACAGCCTTGCTAGGCCACAGAGGAGGACATTGCAGCCAGTCTTGAAGATACCTTATAAGCTAGGGTCAGAGGGAAGGGGAGGAGGACCTCCCCTATCAGTGGACTTAGAGAAGGGCAGGAAGGAGATGAGGCAGGTAGGGAGGGAAGGTAGATTTGGGAGGGAATGAGAGAGGGGGCTCTGGCTGGGATACGAAGTAAATAATCTGTGATTAATATTTAAAAAATAAAAATAAAAAAATACTAAGATTGCAGTTCAAGTCTAAGAACCCATTAAAATTATGTTGGGGGCTGGGGCCATAGCGCAGGGCAGAAGAGCACCAGGTTGTCTTCCATAAGACCTTTGCTCCATTCCCAGAATGCCTGCCCCTCAAGTCACACTCCCCTGTAACTCAAGCTTTTATTTTTATTTTTTTTTTCTGGTCTCCATGGTACACTCACAGATACCAACATTTGTACAGCAATAAAAATAATCATTTTTAAAATTAACCCTATTATTATTTGAAACAATTTTTCAATTTATTTATTTACTTCACATCCAAATTATAGCCCCCTGCCTCCTCTCCTCCCAGTCCCATCCTCCCTCCCTCTTCCCCCACCCCATCTCCTACTGCTTAGAAAAGGGGAGCCTGCCCCATGTACTCATCCAGCAATTTTAGAGAAAGTGTGTGTATGTGTGTGTGTGTGTGTGTGTATGTGTGTTGCTTGTCCAGTCAGAAGGAGGCCAGAGGTTGAACTTGGGATGCCTACCTCAGTTACTTCCCAGCTTTGCTTTTGGACTCAGGGTTTGCCATTGAATCTGGAGCTCCCTATTTCAGCTAGACTGGCTGGTCAGCATACTCCAGTGATCTGTCTGTCTCTGCCCTGAGTGTCAGGGTTTCAGATGGATGTCACTGCACTTAGGTTTTGTTTGTTTGTTTTTGTTTTGTTTTGTTTTGTTTGGCTAGTACTTTATTATTATTATTATTGTTGTTGTTGTTGTTGTTATTATTATTATTATTATTTGGAAGAACAGAGAGTGCTCTTAACCACTGAGCCATCTCTCCAGCCCCTATTTGAAACCATTTTAACTTAAATATGTTTTTATCATATTCTTCCCCTTCCCAAAGTCCATTCAGATCCTGTCCCCGTCCCTACCTACCCAACTTTAATTTCTTTCTCAAAAAACAAACAAAAACCCAATGCAACAACAAAACCTCCCAAAACTAAGGAAAGAAAAGAAAACCACACACAAAAAGATGAAAACAAACAAACAAACTAAAACTAAACAGACACACAAAAAAAAAACTGTTGGACAACAGGAGGCCTGTCCTGGAATGATTGATATACCCAGTGTCATTCCATTGAAGAAAACGTATTTTTTTTCTCCCAGCAAGTATAAGTCACAATTCAATTATTATTCTATACCTTAGTGGCTAGGTTTTCATTCATTCATTCATTCATTCATTCATTCATTCATTCATTCATTTTTAAAAATATAATAAGATAAAACAAGCACTATCATATCAAAGTTGAATAAGACAAACCAACAGTTGGAAAGGAGCCCAGGAGAAAGTAGAAGGATCAGAGACACAGTCATTCACACGCTCAACAATCCCATAAAAACACTAAATTGGAGCTAGGTGGTGGTGGCTGGCACACACCTTTAAACCCAGCATTCAGGAGGCAGAAGCAGGTAGATCCTTCTGAGTTTGAAGCCAGCCTGGTCTACAGAGTGAGTTCCAGAACAGCTAGGGCTAAAACAGAGAAACCCTGTCTCAAAATACAAACAAAAACACTAAACTGGAAAGCATAATAAATGCTCAGAAGACATAACATAAGCTCAGAGGATCTGGTACAGGCCCCTTGCAGGCCCTGTAAGTGTTCCCACAGTCTCTGTGAATTCATGTTATTGAGGGGCCCTTGTTTCCTTGGTGACCTCCATCCTCTCTGGCTCTTACACTTTTTCTGTATCCTCTTCTGTAGGATTTCCTAGTGTTCCTAGGTCTCTCACTCTCTACATAATGTCTGGCTGTGGGTCTCAATGCTTGTTCCTATTTGCTACAGAAGGAAGCTTCTCTGAGGATTCTTGTTTAAAAAAAAAATGAAAATTCCAGCCATTCTATTTTACCAATAAAGACTCAGAAGCCAGATACTGGGGTGAAAACCTGCCAGCTCAGAGAGGTAGAGAAAGTACCCAGCTGACTTTCCTTCTCGGCTCTGGTCTAGATGAAAAAAAAAAAAAAAAAAAAAAAAAAAAAAGCCACAAAAACAAAACAGACACCCCAAAAAAAAAAAAAAAAAAAAAGGCCTAAAAACCCAAGGCCGAAGGCTTGGCAGCTCAAAGTTCCAAAAGCCAGGGAGCTGAGGAGCTGAAGCCGAAGCTAAAGCCAGAGCTTGAGCTACAAACTTTTTCTTACTTCTCATGTCTTAAATATCCCTCAACTCAAAGTCCCTCCTACTCTTTAATCCCTGTCAGCTAGTTTCTTGCTCTGTCTCTTGACCTAGAGTTAACTTTATTAAATCCTGTGTACAGAAAACTCTTGGATTAAAGCTGTGTGCAAGGGCTGGGTGAACCACATCATAATCACCAGTTTACAATAACCAGAAAGTTCTTGAATTAAAGGTGTGTGCTAGGGTACAAACCGCCATCACTGAACTGGACTCCAGCCACAAGCACAGACAGTTGCTGCGCGCCCAGCTCTCCTACAGAGACAGAGCTGTGTGCCCCAGGGCAACAAAGACTGGGAGTCCAAACCCCACAGGGAAGGAAGGAAATGGCACTGACTTGGGTCATCCAGGCTTTCCCTGGAAAAAAGTCTTGCAGACCAGCGGGTATGAGCCACCATCACTGAACTGGGCTCCAGCTGTGGGCACAGACAGTTGCTGCGCACCCAGCTCTCTGGCACAGACAGAGCTGTGCGCCCCAAGGCATCAGAGACTCGGAGTCACTGTTGGGATAAATCCTCACAGGGAACGAAGCAAAGGGGACGGGCTTAGGCCACCCAGTATATCCCTGGAAAAGGTCCCGCACACTGGCCCAACCCAGGGACCTGCTGTGCACCAGGTAGCCTGCTGTTACCAGAAGAGCAGTACCCACCCGCCACAGATAACTGTTTGGGTACTGGGGCACAGAGCCCCAACCTCAGACCTACAAAAGCCCAGAATCCCCAAGATCAATGCCCAGATACTGCTCCAAGGGGCAACCAGTTATCCCTAACAAAACTGACCAAACCATGGGACACACAGGTTACAGCAGGAGCTCACTAAATTTACAGCAAGAAACCCAGAAGCAAGGCAGCTGTCTTCAGGACTTGTCCTGGTGAGAGGAGAACCCTCTCGACTAACAAGGACCAGTTACCACTCAGGTCTCTATGTCTGAGGTGAGCAGCTGCAACTCCTGAAAAACACCAGCCATCCAGTAACTATACCCCAAAAGCTGAGAAGGCTTCCTTTAGGAAAAACCATCTTCCTACCAAGGGGATTCTCCCTTCCACAGGATTCCAGGAACCACCAGAAACTAACTCCAAACACCTAAGGTAGCCCAATGGGTAGAGGCACAGAATTCTACCAGACCTTCAAAGAAGAGCAAACTCCAGTTCTCTTCAAATTATTCCACAAAAATAGAAACAGAAGGAACATTACCAAACTCATTCTATGAAGCCACAGTCACCTTGGTACCTAAACCTCACAAAGACCCAACAAAGAAGGAGAATTTCAGGCCAATCTCCGTTATGAACATTGATGTAAAAATAGTCAACAAAATACTTGCAAACCGAATACAAGAACACATCAAAGATATCATCCACTATGACCAAGTAGGCTTCATCCCAGGTATGCAGGGGTGGTTCAATATACAGAAATTCATCAATATGATCCACCATATTAACAAACTGAAAGAAAAAAAAAACCACATGATAATCTCCCTAGATGCTGAAAAAACATTTGACTAAATCCAACATCCATTCATGTTTAAAGTATTGGAGAGATCAGGGATACAAGGCACATATCTAAACATAGTACAGGTGATATATAGCAAACCTATAGCCAACATCAAACTGAACACAGAGAAACTTAAAGCAATCCCACTGAAATCAGGGACAAGACAAGGCTGCCCACTCTCTCCATATTTCTTCAACATAGTTCTGGAATTCCTTGCTAGAGCAATAAGACAGTTGAAGGAGATCAAGGGAATAAAAATTGGAAAGGAAGAAGTCAAATTGTCACTATTTGCAGATGATAAGATAGTATACCTGAGTGACCCCAAAAACTCTACCAGGGAACTCCTACAGCTGATAAACACCTTCAGCAAAGTGGCCAGATGGAAAATTAATTTAAAAAAAATCAGTAGCCCTCCTTCATACAAAAGACAAAAGGGCTGAGAAATAAATTAGGGAAACAACACCCTTCACAATAGCCGCAAATGACATAAAGTACCTTGGTGTAACCCTTAACCAAGCAAGTCAAAGACTTGTATGGAAAAAATTTCAAGTCTGTGAAGAAAGAATTAGAAGAAGATATCAGAAGATGGAAAGATCTCCCATGCTCATGGCTTGGCAGGATTAACATAGTAAAAATGGCCATCTTACCAAATGCAATCTACAGATTCAATGCAATTCCCATCAAATTACCAACACAATTCTTTACAGACCTTGAAAGAAAAAAAATCTCAACTTCATATGGAATAACAACAAACCCAGAATTGCAAAAACAATCCTCTACAATAAAAGATCTTCTGGAGGTATCTCCATCCCTGATCTTAAGCAGTACTATAGAGAAACAGTAATAAAAACTGCATGGTACTGGCATAGAAACAGTCTGGTGGATCAATGGAACCGAACAGAAGATCCAGAAATAAACCCACACACTTATGGACACCTGCTTTTTGACAAAGATGCCAAAACCATACAATGGAAAAAAGATAGCATCTTTAACAAATGGTGCTGGTCTAACTGGATGTCTACATGTAGAAAAATGCAAATAGATCCATACTTATCATCCTGCACAAAACTAAAATCCAAGTGGATCAAAGACCTCAACATAAAACCAGACACATTAAATTGGTTAGAAGAAAAAGTGGGGAAAACCCTAGACTCATTGGTAAAGGAGACAACTTCCTGAACAGAACACCAACAGCACAGGCTCTAAGAGCAACAATCAATAAATGGGACCTCATGAAACTGAAAAACTTCTGTAAAGCAAAGGACACCATCGTCAAAACAAACCGACTGCCTACAGATTGGGAAAGAATCTTCACCAACCCTTTATATGACAGAGGACTCATATCCAGTATATATAAAGAACTAAAGAAGCTGAAAAGCAGCAAACCAAGTAATCCACTTAAAAAATGGGAACAGAGCTACACAGAGATTTCTCTGTAGAGGGATATCGAATGGCAGAGAAACACTTAAAGAAATGCTCAACCTCATTAGCCATTAGGGAAATGCAAATCAAAACGACCATGAGATTTCACCTTACACCCATTAGAATGGCCAAGATGAAAAACTCAAGTGACAACACATGCTGGAGAGGTTGTGGAGAAAGGGGAACCTTCCCTCACTGCTGGTGGGAATGCAAACTGGTACAACCACTCCGGAAATCAATCTGGCGCTTTCTCAGACAACTAGGAATAGTGCTTCCTCAAGATCCAGCCATACCACTCCTAGGCATATATCCAAAAGAGGCTCAAGTACACAATAGGGACATTTGCTCAACCATGTTTGTAGCAGCCTTATTTGTAATAGCCAGAAGCTGGAAACAGCCCAGATGCCCCTCAACTGAAGAATGGATGCAGAAATTGTGGTACATCTATACAATGAAGTATTACTAAGCAATGAAAAATAAGGAAATGAAATTTGCAGGTAAACGGTGGGACCTGGAAAGGATCATTCTGAGTAGCTGTCCCAGGAGCAGAAATACACACAGGGTATATACTCACTCATATAGACATATAACATAGGATAAACCTACTAAAATCTGTACATCTAAAGAAACTAATCAAGAGAGAGGACCCTAACTAAAATGTTCAATCCCCATCCTGAAAGGCAAAGAGGATGGACATCAGAAGAAGCAGAAAACAGGAAACAACCTAGGAACCTGCCACAGAGGGCCTCTGAAAGGCTCTGCCCTGCAGAGTATCAAAGCAGACACTGAGACTTATGGCCAACAGTTGGGCAGAGTGCAGGGAATCTTATGTAAGAAGTGGGAAATAGTAAGAGCTGGAGAGGACAGGAACCCCACAAGGAGAGCAATAGAACCAGAAAATTTGAACACAGGGGTCTTCCCAAAGACTCATACTCTAACCAAGGACTATTCATGGAGATAACCTAGAACCCCTGCACAGATGTAACCCATGGCAGTTCAGTGTCCAAGTGGGTTACATAGTAATGGGAAGAGGGACTACCTCTGACATAAACTGATTGGCCTGCTCTTATAACCCCTCCCCTGAGGGGGGAGCAGCCTTACCAGGCCACAGAAGAGGACAATGCAGCCACTTTTGATGAGATCTGATAGACTAAGATCAGAAGGAAGGAGAAGGGAACCTCCCCTACCTGTGGACTTGGGGAGGGGCATGCGTGAAGAAGGGGGAGGGAGGGTGGGACCGGGAGGAGAGGAAGGAGAGCCTTATGTGGGGATACAAAGTGAATAAAGTGTAATTAATAAAAGAAAAAAAGAAAAAAAGTAATTTTATCACTACCTTTTTATCCTTTTTCGAGCAGTCTTATTTGGTGTAACCCTAAGCCCCTGAGCTCTCTAATATCAGGTTAATGATCATCTAATCAGTGTTCCATCTCATGGAGTAGGCCTTAAGTCAAATCAGTTATTGGTTGATTCCACCCACGAACTTTGTGCCGCTACTGCACTAGCATATCTCGCAGGCCATACACCATTGTAAATAAAGGGTTTGCGGCTGGCTTGGTGTTTGTGCTTCTCTTTTGGTACAGTACAGAGTACATTCCTATACCAAAGATGCTAGATCATAAGGGTGAGGGTTCTTGGTAGGCAGCAGCTCAACTTCTCCATCTTTAATGAGTTGTGTAGGTGTCTTCAGCAAGAGGTCCTTGCTGTCAATTCGTGGAGAACAGCTTATAATCTGGGCAACATCTTAGGTTGTTTGAGGATACCATAGAGCCCCTTTGGTCACCAACCCAATCCTGATATTAGAAGCTTCATTTGGTGACAAGAGATGGACAGTTGGTAACCTGTCTACACCATTATTTGGTGATTTCATTTAGATTGCTTTCGTGTGTGTGTGTGTGTGTGTGTGTGTGTGTGTGTGTGTTTATGTGTGTTAGAAAGTTTCCACTGTATTATACCCCTTAATTTTAGCTGTATTTCTGTGTATTCCCTCCCACAGCTACTTCTTTTTTTGATCCTCCCACTATAGCCCCTCATCCATCCCTTAATTATCTATTCTAACAAATAGAAAAAATTTAAATCTTATCATCAAAATTAAGGCATGAAGATATAAATAACTTAAACAGACCCATTATAATCAGCAAGAGTGAAGCTTGGAGAAAATCACTTGACCTTCTCACAATTTTTAAATTTTTGGCCAGAAATGGTGGTACATGCCTTTATTCACAGCACTTGGGAGGCAGAGTGGATTCTCTGTGAGTTTAAGGCCAGCCTGGGCTACCTAACAAGACACATCAAAAACAAACAAGCAAACTATTTTTATGTATGCCTTTTTTTTTCATAAAATTTAAAATTTGACATGGAAACTTCCTCAATTGCTCCAACCAAACTTGAACTTACTGTATGGCCTAGACCGGCATCATTCTTGCAATCTGTCGTCCTTAGCTCCCAAAATGCTAGGATTATAAGGCTCGTGCCACCAGACACGGTTGCATCCCCTCTTGAAACAACACAGCAAACAGTAAACAGGGAGCAGGGGCCTCTTTGCCTGTCAGTGTTGGTTTCTCTAGAATTGACTGCAGCCAGCAGAATCTCTAAGGCAATGAATAATTAGTTGTTAGTAATTAATTACTATTCCAATGTCCTGCTCTGGTTTCCCAGTGCCTTTCCAGCCCTTTAACCAAGTCCTTCTTTTTTTAAATACTTATTTAGTTTTATGTTTTTATTTATTTTGTGTATAGGAGAAGATGTCAATGTGCAATCGTGATGAGCATGTGGAAGTCAGAGGACAACTTGCAGGGTTCATTTCTCTCCATCTACCATGTGGCTTCTGGAGATTGAACACCTGCTGGTAGGCCTGGCCTCAAGTACCTTTACTTGCTGGGTCATATGACCAACTCCCAAGAAATTCTTTTGAGCAGTGCAAAGTTCAAACCTATTGTGATATGATTGGTAGCAATTGGCGAATACTGGATTATGAAAGAAGTTCGGAAGGAGGTCAAACAAGGGGCTAATATCCAGAATTTAAAAAGAAGTAAAGATAAAAGTACCAAGAAAATGGAGTTGCCTAATAAATAGGCTAATAAAGTGAATAGAAAGTTATATATAGGCTGTTTCACTGAAAAACTGTCTCCAGAGAAGGCTGTTTCTCCCATACTCACGCTACCGTAAATACCTTGCTGCCTACCTACACATCTTTCACTAGCTTGTCCCTGCCTCCAAGCCGGTCTTTACCCATTCTTCAACAGGAGGATCAAACCCAGAAGGAGGTCCAAGTTACCTTCTCTTGGCGACAGTGCATCCAGTATATAGCCAGCCTCCTTCCCCTAGCCACCCAATTCCTCTCAATGCTTTCTCTGTGCTTCCCATTCCTTGCCACTATTGGCAGCTGTTCCCATTAACATCTTACCACATGAACCCCATGGGCACATACCCATACCAAAGTTACAAAACATTACTCTCTTCAGTCTATCCTTCCCTTTTGCCTTGTAGGGCCCCCTTCAAGATTCCACCCTACATGTTCCTGTAACATTACTGTCACCAAGCCAAAATATGTTAACCCCCTCAACCTCTCTGGTACAATAACATTACCAGTTCCTGCATTAAACTCCCTTTCCAAGGCTTCTGAACTCCCATAATGACTGTTCCCAGGTTTATCTCTATGAGCCTGAAGAGCTTGCTTTACAGCTGGAAGGAGACTCAAAGAAAAATGACCTCTTCAACCCTTTGTTCATCAGACTGGGTCTCACCATCTCACTGGGTGCCATGGGAAGTGCTGGAGCAGCCTTCCTCCAAACACACCATCTGGCTGGCTACTTCCAAGATAAGCTGGACCAGGCCGTAGTTCCCCTACAACAGTCTTGTGTTCCTCCAGCAATAGATCACCTGCCTAGTGCCAGTTGTTCTACAAAACCCGAGGGCTCTGGAATTACTAACTGCTGAACAGGGAGGAACTTGCATTGTGTTGGTGGAGGGATGCTGTTTCTATGGTAATGAATGTGGGCTGGTGGAACAAAAGATACAAATGCTCAAAGATCTCTGGTGAGATCTCTGAGCATGCTATGTGCACAACACCCCTACCCCACGGTATTCATTCACTCTGGTAGCTTGGCTTCTTCCCCTCCTTGATCTGTACTGGACATTGGGGCCCTACTTCTCCTAGTGCCCTGCCTCATCCAATTTCTAAAATGGCAGATAAGCAGCATTACAAAAATCACTGCCAATCAGATTCTGGTTCAATACCATTCCCAACATAGAGGCTGATGACTATGATAACACCTCTTTATAAAAAAAAAAGGGGGGGGGTGATGTTGGACCAAGAAAGCCATGCGACTAGAAGAGCTGGTTCAGAGCAAAAATGAGGTTGAGATGTGCCCAAACACCAGAAATCTCATCCTGACACCAGCTGGACTAGGACTGCTTCCTCCCTGCTCTGGGCCTGCATGACCCATAGGTACTCATAAGCCTTATGACCCCCACCTCTGCAGCCCTTGAGGTGGTCACATAGCCTGGTGTCCAGTTTTCAGGTTAAACTTTCTCTCTCCTTATCAGAATTCCTCAGGGCCAGATGGAAGGGGAGGAGGACCTCACCTATCATTGGACTGGGGGAGGGGCATAGGAGAAGAAGAGGGAGGGAAGGTGGGATTGGGAGGGGATGGGGGATGGGGCTACAGCTAGGATACAGAGTGAATAAACTGTAATTAATAAAAATTTAAAAAAACATTAAAAAATAACTCCTCTCCATAGAAATGAAATATTCCAAGCACCTCAGCCCCAGCCAATAATGTACACTCACCTTGAAAACCCCTACCCACTCCTCAAGGTTTATATAGTTCATGCCCTCCTCCAATAAAGAGAGATGTTTCACTGAAAAAAAAAGAAATACACACACACACACAATGGCCAATAACTATTTTATGTTCAATATCTATAGCCACCGTGGAAATGCATATTGAAACTGCTTTGTGATACCACCTTCCCCCAATCAGAATTGTTATCAAAATAACTAATCATAGACAACTAATCACTGACAGGGTGTAGAGAAAAAGGAACCCTTATTCACTGTTGGTGTGGAGCTCAAATTAACACAGCCATTGTAGACTCATTTGGAGGTTTCTCAAGAAATAAACAAACAAAAACAACATATTTTCTAGTTGGAGTATTGTCTTCACCATTATATGATAACTCTATTTAAATTCCATTTATATATGAATTAATTCTAGGGAGCTTCTATAGTAGTAGTCTTCCAAATGCCTTTTCATAGGCCTTTAGTATAAGTTATCTCCCTCATATATCCTAATCTACCCTGTCTTCCCATATCCCTCCCTATTTAATTCTCCTAGTCAAATTTCACCTTTATCCCTTTATAACATTTTGTTCTATTCTTCCTTCCTGGGAAGACCCTCTTCCCTGGATTCTACTAGTTACCTAACCTCTGTGGTTATTTGAATTGAAATAAACATATCTAAAGATGTATTGGGGGACAAATAATGCTTGTCTTTCTGAGTCTGGATTACTTCAGTACCAGTAATAGGTTACATATTTTTTAGTTTGTGGTCACAGGGGTCCCATAACCCCCATAAACCTTACAAGATATCTCCAGTGCTATTAGCTCCCCTCTACAATCTGATGATGAGAATCTATTGCTGAAGACATGACCATGTCATAAAAATGATGTTGTCTCTTAATTTTAGTGATTGTTTTAAAGTGTGTATAATGTATTATTTACCTCAAGTTCTGTGATATAAGTTGTCCAATTCTATGATAAGGTTATTAGAGTGTATTCCTGCTCATCCGACCATATAGTCATTTTGTTACTGTAATGGGTATTACTTATATGTACATTATAAATGTTACAATCCAGTCTTATTTGTCTAAACTGTAAATTACCAATTAAAGATTTATATGTTTATCTTCATAATTTTCATTTCCAGTTCTCTTCATTCCTTTGTCTAAAAATTCTGTATTTTCATCTGGTATGAGTTTTCCTGTGTTTTGAAGAATTGCATATAATCAGAACAACAGTTTCTCGGTTAAAACTCTTAAAGCCAGAAGAGCCGGGGAAAATACACTCCAAGTTCTAAAAGACCAAAACTTCCTACCTAGATTATGTACTCAACACAATTATCTGCCATAGTTGAAAGTAAAAGAAAACATTTCCATAACCCAAACAAACTAAAAAAACACCAAAGCCAACAAAATCACTAAACAGAATACTGGAAACAACACTCTGAATTGAAGAGAAGAGTAAGCACAACCAAGAGACTCTAGTTAACAAACTATAGTTTAATGAAAAACACACCGCAGCTAAGAACACCAACCATCGAAAAATATCAAAATGAGGCTAATACCCTCATTTTGTGTAATCAACACATACATTTCAACAAGAACTCTGAATATTAATGATCATAACCCTCTAATCAAAGACATGGGCTAGCTGAATGGATTAAAAAACAAAATCCATTTATTTGTTTTCTGCAAGAAACACGCTTTAGCTTTAAAGATGGGTACCAGCTTAGTATGAAAGGATGGGAAAATGTATTCCAAGCAAATGGGATCCAGAAGAGAGAAGACCTTGGGACCCTTTCCCTCCTACTGGGTTGCCTCATCCAGCCTTGATGTGATGGTGTATGTCTGGTCTTATTGTAACTTGTTTGCTGTGTTTGGTTGATCTCTCTGGCAAGGATTCTTTTATTTAAAGGAAAGAGAGAAGGATGGTATCTAGGGGAGAGGGGAGGTGGATGGGGATGAGAAGCAGTAGAGGTAGGGGAAACTGTGGTAGGGATGTATTATATGAGAGAATAAAAAAATAAAATAAAAGAAGCGAGCAGGCATTGCTGTCCTATCTGAAAACACAGACTCCAAATTAAAATTTATCAGAACGTTTAACATTCACACGTTACTTATGCCAAAACAGCTATGATTGTTTAAGTGGTACCTAAGTAATCTAGGAAAATTATTCTATGCTTCTTGGTGGCTGATAATACTCCTGGGCTAATATAAGTAATAAAACTATTATAAATATTTCAAACGGTTCTTTCTCTTACCATAATAATTGCTTTAAATATACACTAGTGGATAGTCTATTGAATATTCAAAACAGGCCTTTTGTAGATATCAGTATTGTTTTTCTGTTTTTTTAAATTTTGTTATTTTTGACAAAATATTTTGTATTTCATAATACAAAATGATGGGCCTCATAATGACAGCTTAATTGAAGAATGTCACATGTGTTCAGGATGTTCATCTCCCATTACCATTACCTGTCCACCTCCCCCTCTCTCTAACACTCTACCTCTTCCCAAATAGTATCCTGTTTATATGTTTATGTATTCAATTACTCACATACATGTATGTGTGTAATCATTTATGAGAGAAAGTATTTTGCTTTTTATAATGTAATTTGCTTTTTATATATGACTTATTTTTTCTTAGTCCTCCAGTTCCATCAGTTTTATTTCTGAAAAGGATATAATTCTGTTCTTTATAGCTGGATGAAACTCAATTGTGTAGATGCATGTATCACATTTTCTTTATCCACTCATATGCTGGTAAACACCAAGCCTAATTCCATAACTTGACTGTTGAGAATACTGTAGTACTGTACTTACATATCCAAATATCTCTGGTATGCTGATTTTTACTCCCTAGTGTTCATATAGTAGTCCTATTTTTAGGTTTTTGGGGAATTTATATACTGATTTCCAAAAGGACTAGATTAATTTTCATCTCCCCAAAAAGTTAAATTAAAAAGTGAGCAGGCATAAAAAGAACAAATTTTTTTTTTCATTTTTATTATTTTTACAGAAGGTTTTCTTATGCCCCTACATCTAAGACATCACTTTTCACTTATATTTGTTTATTGAATTAGTGATAGTTGCTGGCTGGGACAAGTTATAATCTCAATGCATTTATATTTTCTTTCTGTCTAAAGATGTCTAAATACGTATTTATTGGTCTTTAGTCCTTCAGTGTTGGTAGCTGCCCATTGCTTTCATTTATATAGTGAGTGACTCATTCATTTTGTACATTGTTTAATGTTCTGTATAATAGATATTAATTTCCGGTCAGATAGGTAGCAAATTTTTGTCTCCTCCTTAGGCTGTCTCTTCACTACATTCTTTTCTTTGTTATGCATATTTTAAATAGCTTACTAATAAAATTTGTTATTAGACAATTCTGGCCACCTGCACAATGAATACTGACAACTCTCATCTGCTACTTCCCTTCCGTACTACACTTGACTCTACTTCATCTTCCCCCAAACTTTCTGTCAGAGTCATGTCTCTTCATTTTGTCTTGTGATCTACTGAGTTTATCCAGGGAAGCCTGTATGACATGGTTTTGCAGTTAACATTTTGAGTCTGGTAGACACGACAGTAGGCACACGACTAAAGACGGTGATTCCCATCTCTCAGAAACTATTAATAGCCAACAATTGAGAACTATTTGTTTTTGAGTTGGTATTGTTTGGGCCAACTGCAAGTAATTACAGTTGTGATGCATCAATGATTCACTGTTGTTATATCCAGACTGGATCTAGTCATACAAATTTAAATGTTGATAATTAGCAAAAAAAAAAGTATGTCTATGACTATAGAGGGATATATACAATTGTATGTTACAAACCTAATGCAAAGTATCTTATTTGGTATAAAAACCAGTGGGTCAACAAGAATTTTTGTCTTTTTTTTTTCTCATGCTATATGTATATTTGTGTTTATACAAAAGACTATTTTGTAACTCTATTCTCTTCTTGGCTAATAAAGATCTCTGCCCTTCAAATTTGTGTTCTAGCTCACACCCGTGGTTTGAATCTCAAAGACTCACCCAGCTGACACTGCTTCCCTCCTCACCTTCCTACTCCTGCTGACAGATATCCACTGCGCAGGTGCAGGCTATATCAGCCTTAAAAGGAGATAAACTCAGGCAGAGATTCCCTGCTGGACAAGAGTCCACATGGCTGCCAGAACCCCCATAGGCTGCCCACCCTTCCTTCCCTCTCTCTCTCAAACACGCACACACACACACACACACACACACACACACACACACACACACACACTATTCCGTCCCCATTCCTCTCCTTATTGCCATGTCCCATACACCAACTCTAGCAGAGACCCCGCCTGCTGGACCAAAGGCCAAGCTAGCCAACAGGAATCTACCCCCCCCAACTCAGTTGGAGAATTGCTGCTGATAACAAGTCACACCAGTGTCCAGAAATCCAGGCTACAAAGACCAGAAGACCAAAGAGGAAACAAAAACCAAGAAAGCGAACACCTACCTAACAAAGACAAATCCGTAAATTAGCACCTAGACTTGTACTCACCCCAAAACCAGATGCTTAGACACCATTGTAAGAACACAAACTACAATATTCAAGGTAATATATTACTGCCAGAGCTCAGGTATTCTACCACAACAGGTCCTGAATATTCCAACATAGAAGACACACAAGAAAAAAACCTTAAAAAACAACTTTAGGTCCACAATTTCTGTATCCATTCCTCAGTTGAGGGACATCTAGATTCTGGCTATTGTGAATAAAGCTGCTATGAGCATAGATGAGCAAATGTCCTTATTGTACGCTTGAGTAACTTTTGTATATATGCCCAGGAGTGGTATAACTGGATCTTGAGGTAGCACTATTCTTAATTTTCTGTGAAAGCGCCAGTGGTTTTAGAAGGTTAGGTCTCCAACAGCAATGAAGGAGAGTTCCCCTTTCTCCACATCCTCTCCAGCATGTGTCATCCCTTGAATTTTTGATCTTAGCCATTCTGATGGGTGTAAGGTGGCATATCAGGGTCATTTTGATTTGCATTTCCTGATGACTAAGGACATTCAGCATTTTTTAAGTGTTTCTCTGCCATTTGATATTCCTCTGCTGAGAATTCTGTTTATCTGTGTACTACATTTTTAAATTAGATTGTTTTGTTGCTGTTTAACTTTTTTATATATTCTTTATATATTCTGGATATTAGCCCTCTGTCAGATAAACGGTTGGTGAAGGTCCTTTCCCAGTCTGTAGGCTGTCGTTCGTTTCATTCTGTTGACACTGTCCTTTGCTTTACAGAAGCTTTTCACTTTCATGAGGTCCCATTTATTGATTGCTGCTCTTAGAGCCTGTGCTGTTGGTGTTCAGTTCAGAAAGTTGTCTCCTGTGGCAATGAATTCAAGGCTCTTCCCATTTTTTCTCTAATGGGTTTAGTGTGTCTGGTTTTATGTTGAAGAAAATCAAAATTTTCAGGTAAATGGATGGAATTAGAAAAGATCATCTTGAGTAAGGCAACACAGAAGCAGAAAGACACATATGGTATATACTCACTTATAACTGGATATTAGCCATATAACATAGAATAAACATGGTAATTATGATCCTAAATAAGCTAAACAACAAGGAGGACCCTAAGGAAGGGCAAACAGGATAGACATCAAAAGTAGGAGCATACAGACAACAGGAGCCTTCCACAGGGGACCTCTGAAAGACTACCCAGTGGGGTATCAAAAGAGATGCTGAGACTCATAGCCAAACTTTAGGCAGAGTGCATGGAGCCTTATGAAAAAAGGGAAAGATAGAAAGAGTTGGAGGGGACAGGAGTTCCACAAGGAGAACAACAGAACGAAAAACCCTGGACTGGGGGTAGGGGTACCTGCAGAGACTGATACTCCAACCAAGGTCCATACATGGAGACAACCTAGACCCTCTGCTCAAATGAAGCTCATGGCTGCTCAGATTCCAAGTGGGTTCCCTAGTAAGGGAATCAGGGCTGTCTCTGACATGAACCCAGTGGCCAGCTCTTGATCACCTCTCCCTGGGCGGGGTGCATCCTTGCCAGGCCAAAAGGAAGCCAGCCTTAATGAGACCTGGTAGGCTACAGTCAAATAGAAGTGGAGGAGCACCTCTCCTATCAGTGGACTAGGGGAAAGGCATAGGAGGAGAAAATGGAGGGAGCGTGGGACTGGGAGGAAACGAGGAGGGCTACAGCTGTGATACAATGGGAATAAATTGTAATAAATAGTAATTAATTAATCAAAAACAACTTTTTGAAAATGATAGAGGTCCTTAAAGAGGAATGAATAAAGCCTTTAAAGAAATCCAATGAAACACAAAGAATTGGAGGACATAAATAAGTACCTTAAAGAAAGCCAAGAAAAAATTTATTGTATCTATTGAGACTTGCCTTGTGATTGAGTATGTGATCAGTTTTGGAGAAAGTTCTGTGACCGGGGCTGGAGAGAAGGCTCAGAGGTTAAGAGTACTGCTTGCTCTTCCAGAGGTCCTGAGTTCAAGTCCCTACAACCAGGCAGTGGCTCAGAAAAATATATAATGAGGTCTGGTGCCCTCTTGTGGCATTCATGTGTACATGCAGGCAGAACACTATACATAATAAAAAAGTTCCACGATGTGCTGAGAAGAAGGTGTAATTTCAGTGTTTGGTTGAAATGTTCTGTAGATATCTGTTAGGTCTATTTGGTTCATAATGTCTGTCCAGTATTTCTCTCTCTCAAAAAAAAAAATCAGTAGCCCTCCTATATACAAATGATAAATGAGCTGAGAAAGAAATCAGGGATACCACATCCTTTACAAATAGCTACAAATAACGTAAAATATCTCAGGGTAACTCTATATATTTTCTCCCTTTAATGCCTCTATCATTTTCATAACCTCAGATTTAAAATATTTTTCTTGTGCTTCAGGTGTCATAGTATCTCCAGGGCTTGCTCTGGTAGGACCACTGATTTCCGGTGGGGCCATATGGCCCTGAGTTTTATTGCTTGTGTTCTTATGCTGGCCTCTAGCCATCTGGTTGACTCTGGTGTTCGCCAGCCCGGTGGTCGCTTTTAGCAAAAGCTGCCCATGATGATAGAAATGTTAATGACCTCAGAGAGTGAACTATCTTGTAAGCAAGAAAAAAAAAAAAAAACAGGATAGAAAATGCACAGAGAGCCACAAATATTTGTATAGTAACACTATTATCATAGTTTGGGATACAAAAGGCATTTGTTTCATGCAACAACTGAGCAAGATAGCAAATGGCGATATTTTATAGAGGACCAAGAAAAGAGGAAAATAATTTGTGCTGCATGCTGGACAGGACAGTCCAGGAGTGGTATTAAAGTTTAGATTTTATTGGTTAAAAGTTTTTCCATATAACTTAAATTTTCTGATGCCACTGTTTATGTAATGTCAAGTTAACTTTTTTCATAAATTTAAAATAATTTGTTAGCAATATTTACATATTGGGGATGAAGAGATGGCTCAGCAGTTAACAGCACTTGGTGCTTTTCTAGAGGACCTGGGTTTAACTCTCAGTACCCATAGGCGGCTTACAACTGTCTGTAACTCCAGTTCCAAGGGTTTCAATACTCTTTTCCAGCCTCCATAGGAACTGCATACACAAAACACCCATACACATAAAATAAATTCCCTTTCCAAACAAAATAGTTATATCTTAATAATTTAAAGGAAGTAGGACTAATCATGTACATGCTCTTGACTACTTATAGGCAAATATGATTTAATCCCTTTTGCAGGGACTTATAATGTAAACTTATCACATAACATTTATTTAAATGTAGATAACAAATATGCTAAATCATAGGCATGGACTAACAGCTGTTCAGCAGACAAAATAACACATAAACAATTATGTGAACATAACATAATATAATCAGAGTATGTTTGCATATTCATATTTTTAAGCTGTAACAAAGGCTAGTCAAAGGAAAAGGATCACCAACTTTGACCTGAAGAGGCAATGTCAAACACAAAGTCTTGTGCTAGTAACTGGCTTCAATCCTTTTGGCTCCTCTGGTGAAAGGGGACTATGAAATCTGATATGTAAACTTCTATCAAAAGATTCAATCAGTTTGAGTTAGTAAGAAATGTTTTCAGGAAGGGGCTACTCTTAATTGTGTTTTGAACACTCAGTATGATGTTCCAAAGTGTGCATGGAAGAAAGCAGGTGAATTTGATTTCTGGAATGAGTTACTTAATGATTAATAAAGGCTAACACACTCCTGTATTTTTAACACACATTGCTACTATAAACCCAGACTATTCAAACTACCTTAGGATCCTGCTCTTCCAGTGAAAGAATCTTGGGAAAATAGTTATACCTCATGTTTTTTTTTTTTTTTAGTTCATTTCTTCATAAGGATTGAACAATGATAAAGGATCCTATATGATTTTTCTAAGAACAAACTCTGTACTAATATTATAGTATTTGGCACTTGAGTGGCTATATAAGTATATAAGTACATGAATTGAATGAAAATATTATAATTAGCTGGGCATGGTGACACATGCCTTTAATCCCAGCACTCAGGAGGCAGAGACAAGCAGATCTCTATGACTTCAAGGCCAGCCTTGTCTAAAATGTGAGTCCAGGACAGCTAAGACTACATAGAAAACCCCTGTCGCAAAAAAAAAAAAAAAAAAGATTAACTTTTTATGTGGAGTTAATCATTTTTACAAAGGTCTGACTTTCTCAAAAGACTACCATATCACTACCATATAGTGATATGATTCTCTTCACTGTGTTTTGACTGATATTGAGTAAGATTAAGCTTCAGATTGAAGTACTTTTTCTACTCACTACATGTAAAAGATATTTCCCTACTATGGACTCACTAATGTCAAATAAAGCTGAAATACTGTTGGCAGCAAATTCATCATTTTACATACATAGTGGGTCTTGTCTTTTTTAATCCTTTCATGATGGATAAAATTCATTCTCTAATTGAAATCTTATTCATTACAGGAAAAGCGTTTTTCTCTATTACGATTTTGTAAATGATGAGCAAGCATTGATTTCTGTGTGAAGGTTCTCATGCTGTCATTGCAAAAGATTATCCAATGATTAATATAATTTGGTCTAGATAAAAGTATTATTATATTGATTGCATTTAAAAGATCTGTTTACTTCTATGAATTTTCTGGTGTTTTATTAAGATAAATGTCTCCAGAAACCCTTTCCCAGATTCATTACTGAGCAGTTTATTTTCACAGGGTGTGAATGCTTTTACTCATGCATTAGAAGGATAGGATATTTCTCCAAAACAAAGTCTCTCATGCTTAAAGGGTCTAAGTTTATTATAAAGTGTTTCCCACAGCCAATACACTTGCGTAGTGTTTCAGATCATCATGAATTTTTGTATTTTTGAAAAGCTTAGCCACTAACTACAATTTCTACTGCTCTAGAAATTTTCCTCTTTGAAATTTCTGAGGTTGAAAGAAAATTTGAAGGTTTCCCCACGTTTTTATAGCTATAATGAACCAAAAAAATAAAAAAATAAAAATCTCGGGAGTGAGTCTTTCAATATCAAGTATAACTGGTATCATGATTGAAGATGTCTTTATATCCACTAAATGTGTAGCTGTACTCCTAACTAAGTACTCTGAGGATTCAGCTTTGACTGTTGACAAATGCATTTTAGACATTGCTCATACATAAAAGGCTTCCCATCAGAAATTCTCCAATGTCTCACAAGCCCTAAAACCTTTGCAAAAGCTCTAGCCATATAAATAATACTGCTATGTTCTTTCTCCTAAGGATTTTGTGCATATAACAAGCACTTAGCTGAGCCTTTTCCTAATCATTGCACTCAAAACCTTTCTATTTAATAGCATTATTATTATAAGTGGTGTGATGGCTAACCTTGGTTGTCAATTTGACTACATCTGGAACCAGCTAAAACCCAATCTGCTGAGCACACTTGTGACATATTTTTCAGACTGTTTGAAGCAGAAAGACACACCCTAAATTTGGACCACACCTTCCTGTGGCAGCCCACATAAAACTACGTGGAAGAAGACAACTTTTCACCTGCTTGCCTTCTTGCTGGAAACTTCATCTTGCTGATGCGGCTAGTATTAAAAATCCAACTTCTTCAAGATTTTATCTTAGACTGAAAAGCATCGACCCTCTGGGAATCCTTCAGAATTCTAGTACCAGCTTGGGGCTGTAGAGAGAATAGGCTTCAAGTATTAAACAACTACTGCATTTAAGCTTTTCTGTCATGAGACAGCTATTGTTGAACTGCCCAGACACATCCTGTAAGCTGGTCTAATAAGTTCTCTTTTCATATATATGCTCATTCTCAGTTCTGTACCTTTAGAGAACACTGAGAAATACAAGTAGTGGGTGATATTGCACATGCAACAGATTTCTGCAGAAAAGAAACATATTAGATTCCTTTACCCTATCAAGTTGTGTGTTATTATGTCATGTCTTCTACACAGACAAGATTCTAACCAGTTTGCCTTGGGCTTTGGAACAAAAGTGGCTAAAAATGTCTAAATTAATATCCACCTATACAACTCTCAGTCGTTGCCCAAAGGACTCTACAAGTTACTGCAGTGACAGTTGTTCATCCATGTTCATTGCTGCTCACTCTATGTTTAAGAGCCAGAAATTTGGAACAGCCTCAATATCCAACCAACTAATGAATGGGCAATGAAAATCTGGCACACTTCCACAATATGATATTATCCAACAATTAAGGAAAAGAAAAATGATGAAATTTTCAGGAAAATATATGGAGCTAGAAACAATCATTCTGAGTAAGTTAACCCAGACCTCAAAACATAAACGCGTGTTTTCTCTTATATGTGGGTGTTAGCTTTTAAGCCTTAAATATGTGAGCTTCAGTCAGAATAACCACAGAAGTGAGATATGTAAGAGGTCAGAAGGGAAGATGGAAGCTTTCAAGGAAGGAGAAATAGAATACAGTGTTATAAAGCTATAAAGAAGAAACGAGAGCCAATGAAGAAATGAGAACCACTTGGGGAGGCAGAAGCAGGAAGATCTCTGAGTTTGAGGCCAGCCTGGTGGACAAAGCAAGTCCAGGACAGCCGAGTCTACATAGAGAAACCCTACACTTCTTGTAGGTGAGACAAGGAGAGAGAACAGAAATCATTGAGGTGGGGGAATCTATGGGACAGGGGAGGCTTCTGGAAGCCTATGGGCGTGTGATTCTAGCTGAGACTCCTAGTAGCAGGGGATATGGACTTCTAGTGGAAGGAGAGAGATACCAACTCACCCATAAAACCAGCTAACCAAAGTTTGTCTCATCTACAAGAAGTATAGGGATAAAACTGAAGCAGAGATTGAGAGAATGACAAAGCAATGGCTAGCCCAGCCTGAGACCCACTCCATAGGAGAGAGCCAACCCCTGACACTATTAATGATACTCTGCTATGCTTGCAGACAGGAGCCTAGCATAGCTGTCTTCTGAGAGGCTCTACCCAGCAACTGATGGAAACAGATGCTAAGATTCACAGCCAAACAGTAGACAGAACTTGGGGAGTTTTGTGGAAGAGTGGGAGGAAGGATTGAGGGAGCCAGAAAGGTCAAAGACACCACAAGAAGACCTACTATGGAAACTAACCTGGGTCCATGGAGGCTCACAGAGACTGAACACCTATCCAAAGAGCATGCACGGGCTTGACCTAGAACCCCTACACATATGGAACAGATGTGCAACCTGATCATCATGTGGGTTCCCTAACAATGGGAGGAGGGGCTGTCTGCCGCCTCTGTTGCCTAACTTTGGATTCCTTTCCCCTACTAGACTGACTGCCTTGTCTGGCCTCAGTGGGAGGGGATGCATTTGAAATGCTAAAACAGGTTGGTAATCCTTGGAGGCCTCCAGTTCTCTGAGAAGGAGAGGGGGAAACCAGAGGGGGTGTGAAGGTGGGACTGGGAGGGGAGGAGGGAGAGCGCTGGGATCAGGCTGTAAAATGATTAAATAGATACATGGGGAAAAAAAAACAAAAATTCAGTTCACAAGTTCAATATTGCTTATTAAAAAGTACTACTATAAAAAAAGAAAAGTAAAAAAAAACTTGGAAGTACTTGGTTCTTTAAAAAAAAACTGTATGCGGTTTAAACCAAAATTCTGAGAAAACTTTAAAAATTTCTTTCAATATTTTACTGAAATTATATTTTCTTAATATTGCAATAAAAGCCTGCTTTTGTCATTAGAAACATCCAAACAGTTTAGTCATTTTAGTCATTATAATACTATTCTATCATTAATTTCAGTTTCCACAAGTTAATTGCTAATATATATGCATATAATTATTAATTATATATAATTTATGTGACAGTGTGAATAAAAAGCCAAGTGATAGTTGTGATTTACATCATTTTATGTAATTTATAATTATATCAAATGCACTTGGGCAATGACTTAAACATCAGTGAACATTCCACCAATAAAGCAAAGATTATCAGAAGAGACAAGGAAACGAAGCCCTTGCAAATAGACCCTCAATGCACAAAGTTGGGATATAAGTAAGTCTCCACTTACTGCATAGTTTTCAACGGTAAAAAACTGGGAAGAATAAATAATTTTAGATATTAAGTATACATGTCTGAATTGCTTCCCTTTTGGATAGCAAAGGCTATCTCTAGCATTAAAAACAACGAAGAAATAATAGTAGAAAAAGAATGTGATGGTTTACATTTTTCCAAATAAAGAACTTATAAATAAGTCTAATTATAAATACTTTAGTCTGTAAAAATTCTTTTCTGAGTTGCTTAGAAGAGGGAATTTGGCACAAAAATGCTATGTCAAAATAATTGTAATAGAATGTTATGATTTTTAAAAAAAGTCTTGAATGATGTATGTTACTTAAAATTGTGCATGTGGGTATATGTGATGATTGAGTTAGGTGACTGAGGAGAAGCTGACACAAGCCCCAATCTTAACCCAAAAGCTATCTTCAATTGACAATCACTAGTAAAGGAAAAATTAGGTTTCTTCAACAGCGTCTCATAAGATATACTAATCCCACTTAAGAGCAGGTCCCACACCCAGCAGTAAATGGGCAACACAAAAGCTCAATGTTATTTTGGAGGTTTTATTTTGGGGGGGGTGGGAATCACAATGCTTTGTCTGGGCTTTTTTTATAAGCTTTTTTGCATATATATTATGGTTTCCTATTTTGTGTTTATATGGTATTTCTGAGTGTGGAAACACATGTGTCCCTGTGTCTATATTTGTTTCTTGTGCTATTTGTCTCTTTTTGTTTTTTTTTTTTTATTTTAATTATTATTACTACTGTGGTTTACCTACTGTGATTTGCTTCTTTTTATTTTATCTTGTTTTATTTTTATAGATGCCTGCTTGTCTAAGAAAGAAAGAAAGAAAGAAAGAAAGGGTGTGAATTTGTGTGGGTGGGAGGTGGGGAGGATCTGGGATGAGTTGGGGGAGGGAAAACCATAATCAGAATATATTATTAGAAAAAAAATTTACTTTCAATTTAAAAAAAGAACAAATTTCATCATATTTTTCAGATGTTTTCTATTTCATAAAATTAAATATAGACATATTATACATTTTGATTACTTTTCTGAAACCATCTAGATTAATTAATTAATTAAAATTAATACTCCATGTTTCTCAAAGTAAGTGGGTTATAAGTTTACATTTTCATATAGAGAACACATGTGTTCTATATTTTCATATCGAGAACACATGTGGTCTTTAGTCATATTTCAAATATCTGAAGATATATATGGCTAGATTTCATGAACATATGAAAAATGGGTTCTGTGTTATAAAATGTCTGCAGTCCTTGCTAGGAAACTTGGCATGGATTAGACCTTGCCTTCCTGTTACTACAGGACAGCTCACCTTCCCCCCTCGCCATTTCTCCTGCTTCCTGGTGCCAAATGGCCAAAGGAGATTTTAACCATTACAGAGGAGGCAAAACGGGCTTTGAAAGATGTTAATGCAGGCCTTGATCAAACCCATCTACACAGGTTTGATCCTTCTAGTGAGGTTTGGGACCTTATAATACCCACACAGGGACTTCCTACTGGGGTGCTTTTCCAACTGCCCAATATTATACTGTGTTCATATGGCATATTCTTCTGCTCCTAATGTTACACCTTCTATAGATAATATTTTCAATCTTGCACTAAAAAGGTGCTTGAGTTATTGTTGGGTAAAAAGCCTGATACAATTATTCTTCCAATTTCCCAGGACTTACTTGCCTGGACATTTTCATCCCACTGTATTGCTCAGTTCTTCTTGTTAAATTTCCAGGGCAAAATAGATAACCATTTCCCTAAAAATAAAATACTATCCACGCTTCCTTATTATTTATTAGAAAAACCCATTCCTGATGCCGCTTCAGGCTTTACAGACTCCTCAAAGACACATTTTGACTATGTTATTCATTCTTATCATTCCCACCAACCCAACGTGTTTATTAGTTGCTTTGAGGGATCTGTGCAGTTAGGAGAATTGTTAGCTATCTTAGCTCTTTTAAGAGATTGGCAAGACCCAATTAATATTTTCAGTGACAGCCAATATGCTACTCATGTTGTTAAAGCTGTACTTTTAGGTGTTGTTAAACAGGGTGAGGGTCCTCTGTATTTAGCCATGATTCAAATTCAAACAGTTATTTGAACAAAGACAGGCTCCTTTCTTTATTCAGCATGTACACTCTCATTTAGGGCTTCCCAGAACAATTTCAGAGGGAAGCAGGGAGACTGATCATCTAGTGACGGCCTTCCTGCCATCTCCGTTAGAACAAGCCCGATTGCTCCATTCTAGATTTCACAATTCGGCTTTATCAATCCCTAAACTTTCCCGCAATTAAATTAAATAAAACAAATTCCTGTAAGCATTTAATATATGTCTGTACCACTTGCGGGCCCTTGTTGCCTTTAGGTCCCTTACAACCTCTAGGAGCCAATCCTAGAGGTCTTTGTCCCAACAGCTTAGGACAAATGGACATATGCCCATGTTCCACGGTTTGGTCGTCTTAAATATGTTCATGTCATTATTGACACCTTTTCCTCATTCCTGTTCCCTGTAGCTCAGCCTAAAGAAAATGTCAAGATGATTTGTTGCTATTGTTAAAACTGTCATGTTGATTATGTATATGTGCCATATACAATTAAGGCTGAGAATGGGCCAGCTTATAGCTGGCTTTTACAACTTTTACTAGCTCTGCTTTTACAGCCTTTTGCTCTGAATGGAATATAACACAACCCTTCAGGATTCCTTACAATCCCCAAGGAAAAAAACATAGTGGAAAGAGCCCATGACTCTCTTAAGAAACAATTAAGAAGGGGACATCAGGGATATGACCACAGGATAAGTTAATTGAGGCTCTTTTTACCATTAATTTTAAAGATTTGACAAAAAGGTCTCTCTCCTGCCTATAAACATTGGGGTGCGATGCTCCCCAGTATCACCCCTTTACCATTAGTCTACTGACGGGATCCTATGGACAATACGTGGAAGGGTCCTGCCCCCCTCTTAACCATGGGACGAGGGTTTGCATGTGTTTCTCCAGAAGGAGCAGACAATCCTGTTTGGGTGCCTGGTCAAGCCATAAAGCTGTACACCTGCCCTGAGGGAAACAATTAAACCACTACAGAAGTCTCTGCAGAATCCATCCCTGAGTGTAGGACAGGATGGTGACCAACAGCACATAGTTCCAGATGCTGGACCATCAGGAGGAGGACTGCAGAGGAGGCGAAGATGGCAAGGGCGGCCTCAGAAGACATCTCCAATTACCTGGGGAAGCCTTAAGGTCCTTGTAAAGCAGGCCCAGTCAATGTCCCTTGAAGGGGCCCGAGACAGGGCCACACACCCTGTTTCTGCTCATGTGTGCCATTATAACTGCTAATTCCCAGGCACATGCCCACCCGCTGGGATTCCCGGCTTCCCATCATATATAGTGACAACCCACAAATGAATGAGCACCCGTTTCCGGTTCATTACACCCTATATTCTCCATTTAATGGCCCATTCAACCTCACTTCGGGATTAGTGGGTTTCTACCTAGATGAGTCTGCTTGCCCAATAGACTTTTTTGGCTAAAGCACCTACCAGAGATTTCTCTAGTTGGGTTGCTCTCCCTGCACCTTCCTCTCCAGAGGGAGGTAGTCAGACGTTTATCAATGGCACTATGGCAGAAATTAGTGAGACGTTTCCTGTTCCACCTCAGAATACTTCACTTTTTTAAACAAGTCTACCATTCCTGTGCATCTAGACATTTCCTGCCTTTGTGATTCATGAAGTGTATGTGGAGGATGGGAACCTATGCCCTGAGTGGGAGCCTCTGTATTTGGGATTCCTTTCTGTTCCAATTGTACCCCATGCCTTTTTATGGGGACACCTTTACCACAATTTAACTGATCATACTCTCCCAAGATTTTTCCAATGTGATCCCAATCCTGAAGGTTAATGGACCTCCACTCTACCTAGGGCACCCATTACCTCTGTGGGCATTGATCTTGCGTGGATTTCAGGCCCTTTGTACCCATTTGGGGGGGGGGGCGCTTTCTATGGTTCCCTTCGTTAGTCCCAGTCAGCCTTTCAGTGAAGGTCGATGGTTGCTTGTGAGGACTTCCGATGGGGCTCCTGCACCAAATGTGAACTAAATTGGTCACCCCTGTGTCAGCCCCCCCCCAACACACACACCACCACCTTTTTCCTTTCGGGTTCCACTCTCTTTATGATACCTCCACCTTGAATTGTTCTGTAGAAAATTGTACACTCTACCCCCTGCTGGGAGCCGATTGGGGGTAACTCCTTCTTGCTCCTCACGGAACCACCATTGGCTTGGATTCCAGTGAACGCTACTGAGGATTAGACAGGAGAATTATCTCTGTCAGGACAGGCCTCTTCTCTGCTTCGTACCAAGAGAGATTTTGATAGACCCGCTTTTATTGTTGCCATTGCAGTGAGCCTTACCGCAAGCCACAGCTCCCACCACAGCAGTATGTGTCTTAACGGAACTCTATTTGGACAGCAGACAGTCTAAACGGCGTGTCTAAGTTTACAGCCTCTGCTCCTGATGTCAGGTAATGATCTTCTCCTGTTGGGAGCCTTTAATATTCACCATCAAGTAGGTCTGCTGCAAAACCATGTCAATAATTTATGGGATCTTGCACATGTTGACCGTTACCCCAGGTTTACTGCTATTTGCCTCACTCAGTCTCAAGTGCACCTCAGTAAGAGTCATGCCATACGGCTCCAGTGCAAATATATCAAAGACACCTGGAACACATAATTCCTTTCTCTCCTTCATAAGCTCCATCGGGAGATAATGACCATAAATGCCACCAGAGTGGATGTAGTCACCTTATCTGTTGTAGAACATTTTTTTTTTCAGGATGTGGCCTCCAAACTCACCATTTTCTTTTCACCCAATAGTTTCTTTTTGCCATGGCAATTGTGGTCTTACTTATATTTTTTCCTGGTAAGACTTAAAAATCATATATGCCTCCAAAATCAGTGCACCAAAGATCTCCGACTAGAGATTTTTAACCTTGAAATTAAAACAGAGGGAGAACCTGTGGGGAATGTCGAGGTAAGCGTTTTGGTGGGCCATAGGGAATGACGAGTGAAGCATCAGTGACTCCTACGACTCCCCAAAAGGTCCTGAACCACTACACACAGTGTTGATCTACTAGGGACTCCTAGCACACTAGTCAAGTCTCAAAATGGATTGGAGGCTAGGACAGTGACTGCTTCCCCTTCTTTATGGAAGTCTCCTAAGGTGACCTCCTCCCCCATCTCCCACATTTCCTTATAGTTGTGTCAACCTGATTGATTGTTACTAGTGCTTGAGGCTAGCATGGGATGGTCTGATTGACCTTTCGATCGTTTAAAGGCTGTTACACTGGATAATAAAGTTAGATCTACACCTTTGAGTCTGGTCTCAGGAGTCTGACTCCCGAGATTCTGCACGGGCTCCGTAGCCACTCACCCCCCTTCCTCTCGGTTGCTGATCCCCACAGAAAAAAAAAAATTCTCCATATTTTTCAGATGTGTTTTGTTTCATAAAATTAAACATAGACATGTTATACATTTTGATTTTGTTATGCATTGTGATTACTTTTCTGAAGCCATCTACATTAATTAATGTTCTATGTTCCTCAGAGTAAGTGGGTTCTAAGTTTAAATTTTCATATCAAGAACACATATGGTCTTTAGTCATATTACAAATATCTGAGGATATATATGGATAGATATCATGGACATATGAAAAATAGATTCTGTGTAATAAAATGTCTGCAGACCATATGGTAAGGTCATCTAGTGAGATAGAGAAAGGCATCCCAACTTTGAACATTGAGGTTCTACTTGCAAATTTTTTCTCCTTGTCTCCTCTGAGACCCTGTACTTATTACTGGAATGTTCCTTTGATATTTATTTACTTAAGTCATTGCCCAAATGCAATTGATATAATTATAAATTACAACAATTATGTACGTTGTAAATGGGGCTTTGGCGGTACACACCTTTAATCCCGTGACTCAGGAGGCAGAGGCAAATGGATCTTTTTGAGTTGAAGAGAGCCTAGTCTACAGAGTGAATTCCAGGACAGCCAGGGCTACATAGAGAAACCCTGTCTTGAAAAACCAAAATTCCTTCTTCTTCTTCTTCTTCTTCTTCTTCTTCTTCTTCTTCTTCTTCTTCTTCTTCTTCTTCTTCTTCCTCCTCCTCCTCCTCCTCCTCCTCCTCCTCCTCCTCCTCCTCCTCTTCTTTTGGAAAACACTAACTGGCAGATGACACAGGTACAGCAGGAGGGCCTGGAGGAGATCCGGAGGCTGCTTCTTTGGAGGATTCTGCAAAAGTCTTAGTGGCCATGGTTGTGGCCGAGGCCATGTGGCTCATAGAGGTAAAGCCAAAGACAAGAAGTGGATCCCTGTCACCAAGCTGCACAGCCTGGTTAAGGACATGAAGATAAAGTCCTTGGAGGAGACCTACCTGTTCTTCCTGCCCATTAAGGAAGGAATCTGAGATTATCGACTTTTTCCTGGGAGCATCCCTAAAGGATGAGGTTATAAAAACCATGTCAGTGCAGAAGCAGACACGGGCTGGCCAGTGGACCAGGTTCATGGCTTTTGTCACTATTGGGGACTAAAATGGTCATGTTGGTCTTGGTGTTAAGTGCCCCAGGAGGTAGCCACTGCCATCTGAAAGGCCCTCGTGCTGAGAAGCTACAGGGGAATAAGATTGGCAAGCCCCACACTGTTCTGTGCAAGGTGACAGGACTCTGTTTTGGTACATCTCATCCCTATGCCCAGAGGCACTGGCATCGTCTCTGCTCCTGGGCTCAAGAAGCTACTGATGATGGCTGGTATTGATGACTGTTACACATCAGCCAGGGGCTGCACTGCCACCCTGGGCAACTTTGCCAAGGCCACCTTTGATGCCATCTCAAAACCTTCCTGACCCCCGACATCTGGAAAGAGACTGTGTTCACCAAGTCTCCTTATCTGGAATTTATTAATCATATTGTAAAAACCCACAACAGAGTCTCTGTACAGAGGATTCAGGCTCCAGCTCTGCCTACCACATAAAGATTTTTATGCAAGAAAAATAAAGTGAATTAAGTCTGTTAAAAAAAATAGAAATGCCTAAATAAATAATGTGAATTTTAAATGAGATAACACTTTGCCTGCTTTCTTTCACATTGCCACAAAAATTGTATGTGTGCATGTGTGTGCATATAATTATGTACATATATACAATGAACTTGTGGAACCAAAATTAATGATAGAATAGTATTTACAATAAATAAAATGTGAAATAAATGTCAATTAATAATATGTAGAGGCCTTCTATAGTACTATCCAGAAAAATCTTAATATAGAAATGAAAAGAGAACAAAAAAATGAGGTAATATACTGGGTTAGGGATTAGAAGAATTTAATATTAATATATTTTTTCCAAACCGACACATAGTTTGCATGAAATTCCTGTCAAAAATGAAGATTTTTTTTATATATATTGACAATATTTTCCAAAATATGTGAAAGTGATACAACAATAGAATAATAATAGAATCTGGGGGAAAGAAGAGCAAACTGAGAGAAAATATTCTACTTAATGAGCAGTGATTACTGCTGTGGTATTGATAAGTGACTAAACATAGAACATAAAGAAATTTTTGACAAAAGTGCAAAATCAATTCAATAGATAGAAAGTATCTTTAAACAAACTGTGTTGTGGTGATTGGATATATATATATATATATATATATATATATATATATATATATATATAGCTTGAACTTTCACCCCCCCAAAACAAGTCTCAAGCTAAACTTCATACCTCAAGTGAAACGAGAGGCTGTGCAGGGCGTTCAGTGGCATAGTGCTTGTTTGGTGCTATGATCTGAATGGAAAATTTTCCCCATAGGTTTCTGTGTTAGAACGAACGCTAGGTCCCCGGTCAGTGGTTGTGTTGGGGAAGATTATGGAATTTAGGAGCTGGAATCTTGCTGGAGGAAATATATTGAGGAGGAGGGCTTTGAAGGTTTGTGACTTGGCCTTACTTCCTTTTTCCTGTCTGCTTCCTGTGTGCTTATGTAATAGTATCAGCTGGCTTCCTGCTCCTACTACTAGGCTTTCCTGCCTCGTACCATGTTGTGCTCACCATGATAGACTGTACCCTTTTGTAACCAGAAGCCCAAATAAACCCTTTCTCCCATAAGTTGCTTTTTGTCAGGGCATTTTATAACAACATAAAAGAAAATACTATACCTGACTTGCCTAAATGCTCTGGATTCGGTCCATGGCTCCAGAAAACAAGGAAAATCTTGTAAAAAAAAAAAAAAATCCTCAGAATTAAATGGATGAGAGACACTTACAATTAAAACTAGATTTACAGAAAATAAGAGAAGAAAGTCTAGCCAGGCATGGTGGCTCATGCCTGTAATCCCAGCACTCCAGGAGTCAGTGACAGGTGGATCTCTGTGAGTTCGCAGAAAGCCTGATCTACAAAGTGATTTCCAGGACAGCCAAGGACACAGAGAAATCCTGTCTTGAAAAACCAAAAAAAAAAAAAAAAAAAAAAAAGTGTTCATATCCCAGATATTGTTAAAGAACCCTTAGAAATTACATAAGACAGCCATCTTTTGATTACATTTGTTTGTTTGTTTGTTTGTTTGCATCACAGTCTTACTATGTAGCTGTAGCTAGCCTTAGATGTTCAATTCTCCAATCTCACCCTCCAGAAAACTGGAATTATAGACATGTACTACCATACTCAGAAAACTACACCGCTTTAAAAATTATCTACCAACTGGACTTCCGCAAGATTCAAATTTTTGCTTTGCAAAAGACTCCATTAAGAGAATAAAAAGAAAGGCCTGAAGACCTGGCTCAGCAGTTATGAGTGCTTGCTGCTCTTCCAGAGGATATAGGTTTGGTTCCCAGCACCCATGTAAACCATCTGTGACTACAACCTCAAGGGATCAGACACCCTTTTCCAGCACTCATGACCACCTTCACACACACACACACACACAAGTAAATATAAAAATAAAATAAAAAAATTTAATGAGATTAAGATAAACTATAACTGAGAAAAATGCAAACCACATATCTGACAAAGGACTCATGGCTAAACTAGGAAAGTCAATATTCAATTTTTAAATTAATTGACTTATTAATTTTGTATGTGTGTTTGAGTGTGTGGTATATGTGTACATTTGTGTGTAGGTACACAAATCCATGCACTCACAGAGGCCAAAGGAGGATGGATGTCAGGTGCATTCTGTTTTATTCCTAGTCAAAGCCTGTCACTGAACCTGAAGTTAGGCTCCCAGACAGAAAGACCCAGCAATCCTTATGTCTCCATCCTCACAACAGGAGTGCTTAGCAATATACAGCTTTTTACATGTATGCTAAGATTTTTTTGTTTGTTTTTCTCTGTGTAGCCCTGGCTTCCTGGACTCACTTTGTAGACCAGGCTGGCCAGAAAGTCACATTGATCCACTTGCTTCTGCCTCCCTGAGTGCTGGGATTACAGGAGTGCACCACTTTGCCCGAAATAAACTAGGAATTTTAACTCAGATCCTCATGTTTTTGCAGCAGTGCTCTCGGCAAGATCCAACATATTTTATAAAAGCAATAAAACAACCCAAATGGAAAACAGATATGAAGTATACGGAGACATTTTATTTATGGGTGTAAAATTTTCACACAAAACTATATTCAATATAGTTAACCATAGGCAAATGCACATTAAAACCATGGTGAGCTATTTCTATATACTACTGACTACAGATGCCGCTAAAGATTTGTTAATGGAATGTAAAGTGATTCAGCCACTGAAAGATCTGTAGCTTCTTGTAAAACTAACACACACCATAAGACCCAGAAATTGCACTGTTGTACATTTAGCTCAAAGAAAAGGTAATATGCTTACACACACGCAAATAAATGTTAAAGAAAATTAGAGGCTAGAAATGGCCCAGTGGTTTTTGACTGATGTGAGTTCAGTTCCCAGCACCCACACCAGGTGGCACACAACCACCTAGATAACTCCAGCTCCAGGTAGCACAATTCTCTCTTCTGGCATTCAAAAGCCAGCACGTATGTGGCACACAGAGAGACAAACCCACACACACATTGAGGTAAAGTTAGAAACACATGCCTTCTCAGGGACAAATATTTGGACAAGAAATAAGGAAAACGGGAGGACCCAAGGGTTTTATTAAAAAAAAAAATATGCCTATCTACAGTCATATCCTGCCCCTCAGACTCTCACCTCCTGGTTTCCCCTACCACTCCCAAGGAAGTAGCCTGTGAGCCTGGTTCAGTAAAACTTTTTTCTGCGTTTCAGTCTTTTGTCCTTCCTTGGTCAGTCAGTCCTTTGCCTGTCCTAGATAATGAACTCAGCTAACACCATGATATCCCTGTTACAGCATGAACAAACGTAAACAAAAAAATGAATGTTAAACGTTTATTTTTTTTTTAAAGAATGACTCAGGTAGATTTTTTATAAGATAAAGCAGATTCAAAAATGTGTATGCTCTCAGTTCTTGGCAAATGATGAAAACATGACCCTTTGATCGTGCAAGAATATAAAGATCATGCTAACAAAGCACCTGGGTCAGACTGAAAGAAGAATGAGGCAAAAGAGTGTAATTTAAAATATTTTCCACGTGCATATTTTCCTCTGAGAGCTGTGTGCTTGTGCTTAAAATGCTATATGAAAAGGTAACATAAAAACCTTAGTCGCTGTCTCAAGGTAATGAGGATTCAAAACTGATTACTTAACTTCAATAGCATTTGGATAATATTTCAATTTTCAATGATGCGTATAGATTGTTTCCATAATGAGTATGTATTATATCTCTGTATATGACAAAAATAAGTGAATTTATCAAGCAAAATATCCTATCAGGCTTCTTGTTTTAGCAATGTGGTAGATTGTGCTTCATTCGTTAAACAATTATTTATTGAGAATATAAAATGTACTAGGCATTGTTCTTCAGGCTGAAGATACAACAATGAATCAAACAGACAACCTTCCATGTCCCTAAAGAAGCCTCTAATCTCATATGGCAAAAAGAACATAACTGAAAAAAATAGTGGCAAGGAGGATCTATACGGCAGAATAAATTAGGAAATAATTTTGAGAATATCAAGAGATAGCCAACTGGAGAAGGGAGGTGGGCAGTAGCATATGAATCTAAAATTTATAGACTGGATCATGACTGGATATACAGACATGGAAGCAGATAATACATAAAATGGCACCTCAGACCTCCTTTCCCGAGTCTGATCACGTCCCACTGCAGACACTTTACAGATGAAGTGCTGAGGAAAAACAGGCAGCTGACAGGGGAGGTTGCTATGCAACAGATGAGGGAAGTCATCCAGCCTGGCAGAACTGATGTTGGCCCTTGGGGACTAAATGCTGCAGTCCTTCCTAGCATTAGCTTTCTTTCATATGCAGGCTTCACGCAGGAGCTGACGCCAGAATAAAATGGGAAGTGTGCTAAAACCTGCCTTGGATTTTGGAAACGTATGAGTTTGGTTTGAGTTACTTCGTATCTGTGTGTCGTTTTTTTTTTCTGCGTTTGTTCCTCCATCCTTGAACAAACCCTCTTTCTGTGGTTCCTATTTTGTGTAGTGAGTAAACCAGGCTCAGAGAAGTTCTTTCAACCTAACTATAGTCTCAGGCGCTCACGCAGCCAGGAACAGATAGACCAGACACTCGTCCTGGAATTCCAAAGCTCGGCCGAACTTTATTCTGCAAGCCCGGAGCAGACACGCACCTGGCTGTGCTGGCTGCTCCAGCAGGCCAATGGGGGCACATAGCGAATCTGAAGGGCTCCTGCTTATACTAGGCCTCCTAATGCACAAGCCTTGTTCACCTGGAACAAATACTGGGGAGAGGAAGGCTTGTCATTCCAATGGAGGATTAGAGAGTGCCTCGGTTCTCAGACCAGGACTAATATTATATAAATTTTACAAGTCAGGAAAACCCAGGCCTCATATAGATGTTTAACTCTATATGTGGCAGAGCTGGTCTGGAACTCGTGGCTTTTTCGGCTCCAGAGTGCTGGGATTACCAGTGTACACCACTGTGCTGTGCCAAATGTTGTCTTTTCTGTTTAATACTAGCTCAGTGCCTTGGCTCATTCAGTGGGTTTATGCTTTAGCTACCTGTTGTCCAAAATGGAGTTGTTGACCTAGAGGTGGAGTAAGAAAAAACGAAAAACAAATTCCAGGACAGATCCTGCTGCCCACGCTCTTCCCTTCTATCTCTGACCCACCCTCACGAAATGTTTCCATAGCAAAAACTGCAAAAAGAGCCAGAGAAGAGCTAATTTTTTGAGTCTAGTGAGAGGAAATCTAGAGATTCCCCTAGCTGACGCTTGCTTTGCTACCTACGGAATGTATTTTTCATGGCTTATAAGGTTTCTGCGTTGCAAAGTGGGTGAACTCAGCAGGGGGGCCTTGCATGTAGCTAAATGAGACCCCCCGCAGAGGCCTACCTAAGAGGCCCTAAGCAAGAGGTGGGCGGTAGTCTCTGACCTGGCTAGAGAGGCCTCGGGAAAAAGGGAGGGACTGAGTAGAGACGCATTGCGGATAAAGGTTGGGGGCTGGAGTGTTGGGCAAGGAGGTGGGACCAAAAGGCGCTGCGCATCTGTTGGAGGAGTGGGTGCATAGGAAGAAGGGGGAGGAACCTTTGTACACTGTCAACCTGGTTGGCGGTGGGATAGTGTGTTGGCAAAGAGGCGGGATCTCGTTCAAGTGTACATGCGCGACAAGGTCTCCAGGGCGAAGCTTTTGTTGGGAAAGCAAGCGGCACTCTTATTTGGACAGTTAGCTGTTGCGCATGCGCGGGCCTTCCTGAGGCGGTGGGTGGTATATTAGGCGAAGAGGCGGGGTCGCCCGAGCTGCCTCGCTGGCATTTTCTCCTGGACAAGGAAAGAGTGCGGCTGCTGAGAGCTGAGCACAGCTATCCTGATCCTCTGAATCGTGAAGAAGGGAAACAGCGAGGGGGTTGGGGTTGGGGCCTGAGGCAAGGTGAGATTAGCCCCCAGACTGGGCATCTGCCCCCTGGTGCGGCGCCCCTCCCCCATTCTTTTATCCTAATCCCTTTACCCTGGATTTAGAAACCCCTCCACTGCCTGAGCCCTGATTCATACCCGCTCCGACCCATTCTAATTTAGAACACCCCCCCTCCTCCCTTTCATTCTCTGAGTCTTTATCCAATTCCTTCACAGAATCCTCCGATTTCTGGACCTTGATCCGTTATACGATTCTTCTTAATTCAAAACCTTAATTAATTCAACTTTCCGGAAGCAAATCTCTCCGGCTAACCGCCCCCCGTCCCCGAAAACTACCGCATTCCTCAGGGTTCTTAATCTGATTTCTGAACTCAGATTTGAAGCTTTTCCGTGTCAGCTCCTGGACGTTTTACATTGTCCATCGGGACGCCCGTTTACTTTTCCCGCTCCGATTAGGCCCGTTTCTCCAGATACCCAGCACCTTCCCCGCCCCCAGAATCCAACCACACACGCACACACAATTCGGGCCTACGTATTTTCCTTCTGTAGTATAATGCCTAGTTCCTCTCCCACACCCCCATAGGCTCTGCTCTTGCCAGAGAGACAAGAGCTATGGCTCAGAAACCGGACGGTGGTGCAGGCCTCCATGACTTCCAGGTGAGAACCCCGCTACCCATTCCTCCATTTTCCCTACTGACAGATTACGCCCAGCCCTAGCCCCTGTGGCCGCGCAAATGGCAGGATCTGATTTTGCCCTTCCGGCCTAGACTCCGCTGGCTCTCAAATTTCTACCGTTTATCGAATGGGGGGAGGGGCGTCCCTTTTCAGCCATCGGTCCCTGCTTAGAGAGAGGGGAGACCCTGTTAGTCAGGGCAATCTGCCCAGAGAATGCGGGTAGGGTAAGGAACCATTTTTTTTTCCGTAACCCTGACGCGTGTAGAGCAGTCTGTCGCCCCATCCCCCAACCTCTTGCCTCCACCCTCCCTTTCTCTACGCCGCGAGACTCCCCCTCCACCCTCTCTGCTTATCCTTCTCAATTCCTCCCTCCTCCTCCTCCCTCCTCCTCCCTCCTCCTCCTCCTCCTCCTCCTCCTCCTCCTCCTCCTCC
>NW_026590623.1:404909-447595 GCF_907164565.1 Psammomys obesus | reverse complement strand
CCTCCTCCACCTCCTCCACCTCCTCCACCTCCTCCACCTCCTCCACCTCCTCCACCTCCTCCACCTCCTCCACCTCCTCCTCAGGTCTTGAGCTCCCTACCGCAATCCTAACCAGTGCGCCTCTAAACCCGCTTGGCGTTCGTGTTCCGCACCAGCTCCTCCTGCCTCTGAAAGTCCCTCACCTTGCCCTGCCCCCGCTACCCTTAATTAAGTTTTGTTCCCGCCCCGCCTCCCTTTGACCCTCCTCTGTCCTCAGATCTGAGAATTGTGACGCATGTCTACAGCTCCCCTGCTGCGCCGTGCCCCCCTCCTACTGATCTGGCTTGTGAGGCCCAAAGGTTGAAAATTTCCCCCTCCTGTATTTGCAGGCCGAGGCCTCTGTAGAAGACAGCGCCTTGCTTGTGCAGACCTTGATGGAAGCCATCCAGATCTCCGAGGCTCCACCCACTAACCAGGCCACAGCAGCTGCTAGTGGGCAGAATGCTCGTCCCCAGAGTTCACAGCCCCTAACTGCCAATGAGGTGGCTGATACTGAAGTTACAGCAGCTACTGCCAGGCCTAAGACAGGCTTTAAAGCCCAGAATACCACCACAAAGGGTCCAAATGATTTCTCTCAGGCACGTAATGCCAAGGAGATGCCCAAGAACCAGTCTAAGGCGGTCTTTAAGTCACAAAATGTCACCTCTAAAGGCCCAAATGCTGCCTCTGATTTTTCCCCGGCAGCAACCACAGGCAAATCAGCAGCTAAAAAGTCTGAAATGACTTTTAAGGGCCAGAATACCACTACTAAGGCAGGCCCTAGTGCCACCTACAATTTCTCTCAGTCTCCCAGTGCCAATGAGATGACCAACAACCAGTCTAAGACAGCTACTAAGGCTTGGAGTGACACCACTAAGATCCCTGGAGCTGATGCCCAGGCCCAGAATGTAAACCAGGCCAAAATGGCTGACATAGGGACCAGCCCAGGTATCTCCGAAACTGACGGTGCAGCTGCACAGACTTCAGCAGATGGCTCCCAGGCTCAGAATGTGGAGTCCCGGACTATAATTCGGGGCAAGAGGACCCGCAAGGTGAGATCCCTGCTAGCTTCACTTTGCTTTGGGTGCTCTCCTTTATTTGCAGCTCAGTTGCTCCAAACAAACGGCATGTATAATATCAGTATTTTGTTTCGGTTGTAAGGGGTGTTTGAGGTAAATGTTTATTCCTGACTCCTGATTGTCCACAGATTGATGGGGAGTTGATACAAGAACACAGATAATATGTACCAACCTGTGAATAGGTTATTTTACATTTTGACGGTAAACACCGTGTGTGAAGTCTTAAGCTAGACAGGCTCGCACTGAATTATCATTAGATTTCAAAGATTCACCTCACGAGCTAGAGAAAATGCAGTTCAGGATGATAACAAGTAGTGCCAGTAGTCACACAGGAGAAGGAGAAGCCCCAGGCCCCACTTTTATGTTTTTTCTTGGTCTGGTTTGGAGATGAAACTCAAAGTGACCAATAGCTAGTGAGGGGTCAGGTTGTTCTTATATGTGAGGATTCATAGGTACTTCGTAGGTTAGCTACTGGGAGAACCCAGGATTAATAGTGACCCTGGAATTTTCTTCTCTCTAATGATGCAGATTAATAACTTGAATGTGGAAGAGAACAGCAGTGGGGATCAAAGGCGGCCCTCACTGGCTTCAGGGAACTGGAGGTCTGCTCCGGTTCCAGTGACCACTCAGAACCCACCTGGTGCACCTCCTCCTAATGTGCTGTGGCAGACCCCACTGGCTTGGCAGAACCCATCAGGCTGGCAAAACCAGACAGCCAGGCAGACCCCACCAGCACGTCAGAGTCCCCCAGCTAGGCAGACACCATCAGCTTGGCAGAACCCAGTTGCATGGCAGAATCCAGTGATATGGCCTAACCCAGTGATCTGGCAGAACCCAGTGATATGGCCAAACCCCATTGTCTGGCCTGGCCCAATTGTCTGGCCAAACCCAATGGCCTGGCAGAGTACACCTGGATGGCAGACCCCACCCAGTTGGCAGGCTCCACCCAGTTGGCAGAGCCCTCAAGATTGGCAAGGCCCCCCAGATTGGCAGTTACCACCTGACTGGTCACTGCCCCCTGACTGGTCATTTCCCACTGACTGGCCTTTTCCACCTGACTGGATCCCTGCCGACTGGCCGATTCCACCTGACTGGCAGAACTTACGACCCTCACCTAATCTGAGATCCTCCCCCAACTCTCGTGCCTCACAGAACCAGGGTGCTCCACAGCCCCGAGATGTGGCCCTTCTTCAGGAAAGAGTAAGTTCTGTACCTCTTCATTTATTTTGCTGTTGTCCTTCATTTCTAATCAAGTTGTCTACAAACATAATTTTGTTTATTACTTTCCTCCCAGGCAAATAAGTTGGTCAAGTACCTGATGCTTAAAGACTACACAAAGGTGCCCATCAAGCGCTCGGGTAGGTCCTTCCTTTGTCCCTGTGCTCTACGGGCATATTCTGCTTACACATCCCTTTCCATTCTGTCCCCTCCCTTCTATAGCTGTTTCCTCCAGTTCTACTTTTGAGGACCCTGGCTGAGCTACCCTCACCAGGGCTGGCAAAGTGGCTACTACTCTGTGTTCCAGCTCAGTCCAGGTGCTTCCCCTTTTCTCCTACAGAAATGCTGAGAGATATCATCCGAGAATACACTGATGTTTATCCAGAAATCATTGAACGTGCATGCTTTGTCCTGGAGAAGGTAAAAAGCCAAACCTGAGAAAAGAGAATTATGGTAAAAGTCTCAATTCTATCAGTTAACCACCAGAAGTTTAGGGCAAGGCTTACAGGGTGGTAACTGCCTACGTATTGGTAATATGCTAAATTAGCATAAATTAGTTTATGCTAAACTGCTATCATTTCATAATCTCTTTCCTTCTGCAGAAATTTGGAATTCAACTGAAAGAAATTGACAAAGAAGAGCACCTGTATATTCTCATCAGTACCCCTGAGTCCCTGGCTGGCATACTGGGAACGTAAGATGGGAAAGGAGATGGAAAATGGCCTTTCTCCATGATCCCTTTTTTTTTTTTTAAGCGTTTTAATGTTCAGTCACATAGGAGGTCATGGGCAGAGTGGGGGCATAGTGATTTCCACTGAGGAATACTGGAGAAGCTAAATTGGTAAGCGTGCTGGGTTTTTCAAGCAAATGGCTGCTGGGTTCATATATATATGTGTGTGTATGTGTTCTTGTATTCCTCTAGGACCAAAGACACACCCAAGCTTGGCCTCCTCTTAGTGATTCTGGGCATTATCTTCATGAATGGCAACCGTGCCAGTGAGGGTAAGTGGCTAGACTTGGAGCTGGGGGTTAACTACAACCTAATTCCCATGCTCACTTTCCTTGTTTTGTCTCCTTGCCTCCCATTATAGCTGTTCTCTGGGAAGCACTACGCAAGATGGGACTACGTCCTGGGTATGATTGGGCTCTTTCATCTCCTGTACGTTTGTTTGAATTTTCCTTTGGCAGCAGGGGATGGTTCCAGGATTGCATTAACCTGGTGGTCTGCCTAGGGGATACGTAGATTATAATGTGGATAGATGAGAAAACAATCTTGAATTCTCTCCCTCCTCACTTTTCTTCGGGCAGATTCTCTGATTGTTGTTTTCTTTTTTACCATCAGGGTCAGACATCCCCTCCTTGGTGATCTGAGAAAACTTCTTACTTACGAGTTTGTAAAGCAGAAGTAAGTGATTCTTCTCATTTTGACTCTGCTTGGTGTGCCTCAGAAAAGACTTTCTAAACGTCTCGACTCACAGCACTCTACAAGTATTTACTGAGTATACTCTTTGGGGTGAGATGTTTCTGCAGCATAGTTCTGCTAGCTATCCAGTGTTCTTATAGCACTCATTCTCCGGGGGGGCCACGGTGGAACCATGGAAATGCTCTATTTTGGTTCATTGACAAGATTATAAAAACCTGAAGCAACAGCTTTAGCAGAAGGGTTAAAATGAGTGCTTTGTTCTGTTTTTTTTTTTTTTTTTTTTTCTGTGCCCCCACATGTGTCCCTTGCAGCTCTGAGGGGTTGCCTAGTATAGAATCACTGGCATGGGAATTCAAAGACCTGCTTCTTAAAGGGTGAATGAATACCCTGACTATATTTAAGAGTGATTTGGGAGTAAAACAATTGCTGTTTAAAGAGTCGCAAAATCCACAATTATGTTAGTTTTGTTTTTGTTTGTTTGTTCTTCAGAATGCCCATAAACACAGACTCTTTTTTTTCCCCCCTCAGATACCTGGACTACAGACGGGTGCCCAACAGCAACCCCCCTGAATACGAGTTCCTCTGGGGCCTCCGTTCCTACCATGAGACAAGCAAGATGAAAGTGCTGAGATTCATTGCTGAGGTAATGGAGGAACCAATGATAGGTCAGTTGGGTTCACTACCCAGATCCTGTGTAAAAAAAAAAAAAAAGCTAGGTGTGGTGGTATGTGTTTGCAGTCCAGGGCAGGGGATAGTAGCTCTTAGAGCCTACTTGTTGAGAAACACTATCTCAAATAATAAGGTGGGTGGTACTTGAGGAACAACAAACAAGGTTGACTTCTGGACTGGCACATACCTGCACATGTATGTACACATTGCACACATACAGGAACTCACAAAAAAAAAGCCAACTCGGCAGTTTACAAATATACACTAGTCGTTAACTTATAGACATTCTGCTCCATAATGGAGACCCAGAACTTACTCATTACATCTAACTAAACTTCATACACTTTAATGAATATGTCCTTATTCCTCATCTCACTTGACCCTCTGGCAACTGCCATTCTAATCTATAAGTCTAGTTTTAGATTTTCCATGTATCAGTAAAATGTGTATTGACTTACTTATTATAAGGTCTTTCAGCTTCACCCATATGGTCATCAATAGTTGGATTTTCATTTTTAAAGGCTAAATAGTATTCCACTGTATATGCTAAAAATATTTTCTCTTTCTAGTCATCTGTTGATGGGCACTTACAGTGATTATATATTTTAGCTACTGTGAAAAGGTATGGTTTTATTTTCTGTTCCTCATTGCAGGTTCAGAAGAGAGACCCTCGTGACTGGACTGCACAGTTTATGGAAGCTGCAGATGAAGCTTTGGATGCTCTGGATGCTGCTGCAGCTGAAGCAGAGGCCCGTGCTGAAGCAAGAACCCGCATGGGAATAGGAGATGAGGCTGTGTCTGGGCCCTGGAGCTGGGATGACATTGAGTTTGAGCTGCTGACCTGGGATGAGGAAGGAGATTTTGGAGATCCTTGGTCCAGAATCCCCTTTACCTTCTGGGCCAGATACCACCAGAATGCCCGCTCCAGATTTCCTCAGGCCTTTACTGGCCCTATCATTGGTCCCAGTGGTACTGCCACTGCCAACTTTGCTGCCAACTTCGGTGCCATTGGCTTCTTCTGGGTTGAGTAAATTGTCAGGTAAGTAAATAACTTTGAATTAAGCAGATAGAGTTCTCAGGGGATTTATGGCCAGTGGGGATTGTATTAACAGTCCTAAGCTAGTAAGTAGTAAGATAAAACCCACGATGGAGAAAAAGGAAGTACAGAGAAGTACTGTTTGGTGTTTATGTTCTTTATTAATTCATACAGTTTATTGAATTATTTTCCCTTTTTCTTATATTCACAGATACTGCTCATCATTTGCAATAGTTTTCCCTCTGAGTGAGGCTGAAGCCTCTGATTCCTTCAAAACACAGCTATCTAGAGAGCCACATCCTGTTGACTGAAAGTGGCATGCAAGATAAATTTATTTGCTATTCTGTCTATTACTTTTTTTTTCCTTGTGTGTTGTCAAGTTTTGGTATCAGAAATAAATGTTGAAATTGCAAAGTGAATTAAAGATGCCCCTCTTCTTTTTTTGTGTGTATGTGCAGAGAAATTTCAACTTATTTATTGGCTCTAACCTAAGGAGCAGATCAGCTTTCAACAGACGGAAATGTGGGTAGATCCAACTGATGGTTTGGGAACCAAAGGAGGGATGAACCGAAGGAGCAACAATTGTGTGAACACAATTGTCAGTGAAATCTCAGGGCTGATGTAATAGTTTATTCATTAAATACTACATAAGTAATGTATGGGTGGGTAATGCTGCTGTATTAGAAATGGAATGGTGAAGGAAGATGGATGGTCCAAACAATTATACGTAAGAAGACAGGAGAAGGAAAGACACCCTGTGGTGTCAGAGTGGAGGATAGATGAATGGTCAGTGGCTTAGAAAGTGAAATCATTAGGATAGAGGCAGGAACAGGTATAACCCCATGAGGCCAGTACCCGGTCTCTTCTGTAAGGAAGAATACCCATAGCCACCATGGCCATAAAGGGCTGAGATAATAGATCACCTCTTTACAGTCTCCTGGACATGTAGTCTGTCCCTCCAAAAGCCTTCACAATCCCCTGTTGACACTGAGTGGGAGAACTTCATCACAGATTCAGGGTTTATAAAAGCGGCCTAAAATTGGTAACAATGGTTAACAAAAAAAGAGGCTATGGCTTTGTAAAAGAACGTAGAAGGGTATGTGAAAGAGGGGTGGAGGAAAGGGAAGGGGAAAATAATTATCATCTCAAAAAAAATACTTGAAAAAATTAGTCTCTCCTGGAGGAAGAAAGATGAGGGTTTTTTTGTTTTGTTTTGTTTTGTTTTCTTTCTTTCTTTTTTTTTTTTTTTGTAGCTTAGAAAACAGGGATTAAGGCAGTAAAACTGCTCTAAGCAGAGCTAGATAGCCTTTGGCTATGACCTGCACCTGGAACCGCTTCAATTACTGAGGCTTTCTTACCAGGAACACAATTAGGCCTCAACCCTAATTTATCTAAAGACCACGGTATTTGAGCAGGTGAACAGGGCAGGATCCTAAAATCTGGGTGGTAGGAAAAGCACAAAGACAATTTAGGAAGGGCTAATAATTGTCAGGGACGGTGTTTGAGGCTTCTACATTCTGAGAAGAGCCCAGGGTTCGTAGGAAGTATAGGGCCCAATCCCTGCACTATCTCTTGTCCTTACTTCAGGCTTTCTTTTCAGCTGCGTATGGGGTCTGTCACGCGCACCTGAAGAATCCATGTAAGACCTGTTCGGCAAGGGTTGCCTGTGGTTCTTAATTTCTGAGCGCTGGTTGACGTGAAACACCTGGGATGTCTGGCCCTGGCGCTAGCTTTTCCGTGTGGGAAGGTGCTTTCAGCGTGCACTTGGTTAACAGCCAGTTTGGGTCCAGAGCAACCCACCTACCTCAACACACCTGTACCCGTGTGTGTTCCATGACTCCCCCTCCCCCCAACAGACAAGTAGATGGACGTTGTTTTGCAGCTTTACAAAAGAACAGGCTCATAAACCTCCAGGGTAATCACAAGTCTTCACTGAAGTATTACAACCACCCCCATCACTACCTACGGCCCAGATCCATGCTTTCTAGATTATATCTGCCCCGAAGGTACAGGAGCTCAGATGAGCTGCAGGATACGTGGGAAGGATTCCAGGCCCAAAAGCTCTGCAGTGAAGTCATCCAGCTCTTCTCCTGCCTGTACACTCAGCTTCAGCTGCTCAGTTGTACATGGGGAAAGACATGAGATCTCCCCAAACTTGCTATGTCCAAGAATCAAATCTAATGTATGTCAAATTGAGCAAGGGTAGGGGTCTGGACAGTTGGCTCAGCAGCTGTAGAGCACTGGCTGTTTCTTCCATAGGGTCCAGCTCAATTCCCAGCACCTAAATGGCAACTTACAACGATATGTAACTCCACTTCCAGGGGATCTGACTCTCTGAAACAGCCACACATGCAGGTAAAACACCAATGCACATAAAATAAAAACAAACCATTTTTTTTTCATTGTCAGAGGGCTGTGGATCCTCCAAGATATGCTAGATGAAAGGGTCCTGAGCTGCTGGTATGTGTGCTCACATCCAAGCAAGACTGATTTAGAGGGTGATGTGGTTACTGCAACACTTACCGATGTGGAGGCTACCAGGAAGTTCTAAAAAACCTGCTGCAGGAGTTTGAAAGTGTATCACTGGGGCCTGGAACTGGCAGAGTTACCCCAGTGTTTGCTGTTAGCCCCGCTAGCTCCATCCTCACGGACTGCATCCTGTCACAAGCTTCAGTATGCCATTCTGTCCTGTTCACACCCCAGACTGGTTTTAATCCTATTCCTTCTCAGGTCACAAAATTCTAGTGTAACTTGTACAGCTGGCAAAACATGAATAAGTCCTTCAGTGTTAATGGTCTTATTTTTATGTTTGCTGTAACAAGATGTAATTGTAATTTACTCCTCAAACTACTTTTTTTAAGCTCAGTGTGTGTTAAAGAGAGACAGAGACGTGTGTGCTAGCACATGTACACACAGACACACACATGGGTTGGGGGAGGAGAGAAGGATAAGACATCAGAAGGGACTACACTGTTAATAAGAGAAATTTTTAAGTGGCGAATATTTGGTGCACAGAAATTCTACATTCCTAGATTTGAAGATGAGAGAGCTGCATAGTTTTTAAAAAGATGTGGGTAATTCTGTGCACTCAAAGAAATAGCTAACTGATAGACATGAAAAAAAAAACAAAACAAACAAAATAACCCGCCATATCTATAGCAGCAGGGTCAAGAATTACACCAAAAATTAAGTGAAACGGGAATTTTTTTCTTACACGTAGTGGCCCTACCAACATCTTGATTTTAGTCTTGCCTGAACAAAGAACCTAGTCAAACCATTCCTGAACTTCTGACCTACAAAAAACTAAGCAATAAGGGCTAGATGTTTTAGCTACTTAGTCTGAGATCTTATGTTATGCATTACTAAAAAAACTAGCATGTAGTCTTTGTGAAATGGCATGTTCAGATATTTACTTGGCTTTTGAGTCTTAAACAATTGGCATAAGGACAAAGACATAATTTGTATGAATTTCCCCCAGAGCAGTGTCTTGATCAAACAGTTCCCTTTATGTTTTGTGTTCTTTTCCCCACTCTTCCTCTGGTTTTGTGAGCCAGAGGTTTTTGATATCTTTCTGATGGAATTGTTTTATTTATTAATATAAAAGAGGCATTGAATTCCACCTTTTTTTTCTCACTGATGTGACTTTGGGCAAGTATCTTCCACTCTATGACTCCTCATTTCCCCATCTGTAAAAGTAGATGAGAAAATAAAGCCATTGGGAAAAACTAAATTTCTGTCTACTCTCCTGTAGTTCCTGGCTATCTTTGCTATTGCGTTGAGGTCATAAGACCATGTCTGGCCAGTGTACCTCCAGGATAAGATGCCTACAGGGAAACTGTGTATCAAGTAAACTCCTGAGGGGAGTTCTCTGGATGGCTGTTTGGATATCCTCATGGTAAGACTGGTGCAGAAGGGGTGAGAACAAGGAAGGACTAAAATAATCGCTCAGTCTGGGTCCTGGCCTCAACTGTCTCTGTCTCTGCCACAACATCAAATATGAAAATATGGTGTTCTCCTGTATGAAATTCTCAAAAACAAATTTAAAATTAAAAGGTAAACAACCATAAAGACTAAAGAAACAGTCATCTGAAAGGGCATTTTAGCATGTGTTTTATAATTTGGAAATCAAAGAATTCCTTTTTATTTTTATTATTTTTAATTTTGTATTAATGTGTACTAATTGTACATATTAACAGGGTTTGGTGTGATATTTTCACATACGGATACAGCAAACTCTGATCAAATTCAACCTCCTTTTATCCACCCCAAAGCAGAGACCATTCACAACCTCTATTAAGCATTATTCTGTATTCAGAACTATGTACCTTAATTTTTATCATTCCATTTTCTTTCCAGCTTTATTGAAGCACAATTATAAAGTTATATGTACTTATATGTATAGTTATAGTGTTCAGCTATATATACATATGTATGTGTGTACATACATATATGTGTATGTACATATATATACACACACACATTGTAAAATATTACAGGATAATGATAATTTATATATTCATCTGCTCATGTAGTTGTCATTTTGTGTGGTAAGAAAGATTAGGATATAAGGTCTATTCTTTTAGCAAATTTGAAACATACAGTGTTATTGTCTGTTGGTACTATGCTATGCATTAACTCTCTAGAATCTTATTTATCCTGATTAACCAAAAATTCATACTCTTTGACAACTCCTGCCCCACCCAAACCCAGGTCCTGGCATAGACCATTCTACTCTCTGCTTCTATGAATCTGACTTTTTAAAGATTTCATACATAAGTGAGATTATGTGGTATTCACCTTTCTAATGCCTGGCTCACTTCGCTTAATATAATGTTCTCTGGATCCCTCCATGTTGTTGCAAATAGCAAGATTTTCTAATATATTTTTTACATTCATTTTTTTATTGTTTTATATACACAAGTATATGTTTGGGTACACTCATGCCATGGCAATAATATACATATCAGAGGACAACTTACAGGAGCTGGTTCTCACCTTCCACTAGGTAGGTTCCAAGGATAGTACTTAGGTTCTCAAGCACCTTTGCCTGCTAAGCCACCTCACTGGCCCAGGATTTTCTTACTTTTTAAACTGATTAGTATTCCACTGGGTTTGTGTATCACGCTTTCTTTGTCCATTCTTGTGTTGATAGAAACACAGTTGATTTGTAATATTATGAATAATGCTGCAATGAATATTGGCTTACATATATCTATCTCTTAGACATACTTATTTCATTTTCTTTGGATACATGCACAGAAGGTAGATTAGTGGTGGTTCTTTTAACTTTTTTTGAAAAGTCTCCATACCATTTTCCATTTAACATTTTCACTGTCAATGTGATATGAGGAAGAAAGGGGGAATAATGGAAAGGGAGGTTTAAGTGAGGAAATCAATAGGAAAGTGGGGCAGAGGAAAAAGTGCGGGAAGGATAATTAACACTAAGAATGTTTGATAAATCCATATGGAAACCTACTATTTTATGGTATAATATATTCATAAAAATAGTTTAGAGTTACCGTACACAGGGCATAACGCTCCTCCCAAAAGCCATTGGTAGTCAAATAAAAATCAATGCCAGGTGTAGGATACCTCCTCTCAAACTGTTGTCCACAGTTGTTTCAGAAACCCCCAAATTAGTACGAGCTATTGTCATTGTTCTTGACAGTAAGGGCCTATTGTTGAAGACATTATAAACTTTGTTCATAAGACAAGAATATATCACCTTGGTACTGACCAGGAAGCTCTCTATCTGCTGACTAGCTTCCGTAGTACCAGAAGGTGTTATACATGTTTCTGGGGGAGAAAACAACCAAATCATCAGTTGTCTGACCCAGCTAATTATCCTGTGAGCTAAAATAACAGCCCGGCATAGCAAAATACACGCGTGGGTGCAACGGTGGCCCTGCATGTTACTGGAGTGGTCCAATTGCATTCTACTTTCTGGGTTGATTTGAGGTCAGCTTCACAGGAAGAAACACATGTCCAGTTAGGTAAATCTGGCCAAGGACCCATCGCTGGGGAGCTCATAAGCCCCAGGTGTGAAGCTATTACTATTACTTTGCTAAATAGACATAGTGTCAAACTGCTCTCTAGATTTGGATCTTTTTAGCTATGGATTGATACAGCTTTCGCTCTTCATAAGAGAAAATTTTTTTTGAACAGTGGACAGTGATTAACACAGAAAGTCACAGCTGGTCGAAGCACGGGGAGTAAGGGTCCATGGAGTGCTCAACCATAAATGAGGCATCTATGTCACCCCTCTATTCCCAAGGATCATGAAAATGATACCAGAAAGATGGTAAGAGCCAGAGATCAGAGAAGATCAATGTCTTCTAGACATGACAGGACTGCTGCACCCATAAACTCACAGCAACTGTGGTTGCCGGCAAAGAGACCAACCCAATCAGTATTCCAGAATGTAGTGGAAAGGAATGTACTGCTAGCTAAGAAGCTATGGACGGCTGCTGAGAGAGAGAGAGAGAGAGAGAGTCTGTTTTCTTTAAGGTTGTGGTGGCCTGGTAGGTTGACCATGCTCCAGTTGATGGTCCCACAACCATGAGGCTATGAGCAGTGCAAATTTGACTTGGGTAATTTAAAAGAAATGAGAATTGAGTGGTGTGTAATGATGCACATACCTTTCATCCCAGCACTTGGGAGGCAATGGCAGGCAGATCTCTGTGAATTCAAGGCCAGCCTAGTCTACAGAGTGATTTTTGGGACAGCTAGAGTTACCTAGTGAGACACTGTCTTGAAAGAAAAAAAAAAGAAAAGCAAAAAGAAATGAGGACATGAAGATGGGAGGAAGGAGCCAGGTAGATCTGAGAAGAGGTGGAATATGGGCAAGGGTGAATATGATTAAAATACATTATTTGTATATATGAAATTATCAAATAGTCAATATATATGTTGAAAGTCCATTATCACTGTCAGAAAGATGTAAACAAACACATTTGCTCAAATGACTACAATAATTAGTGCTAATGAGGATGTGGAGAATAAGGCAACCTTTGTGCAATATTGGTAAGAATTCATATGAATTTAAATTTGAGTCAGTCCACAAAATGCTTAGATTTAGATCTAAATTACACTACACCCATAAATCATCTGACAGGGTGTATAGCTTTACAATGATCCTCCTCTCGTTCTGTTCATTTATTTGGATCTTCTCAGATATCTTTCATCAACATTTTTTTGGCATATACATATACATAATTTTTAGTTTCTATCTCAGTCTTCCCTTTGAATTGATTGTAAACAATATTGTGTTTTTATTTTTCATTTCTACATGTGAGTTAGACAAGTGGTTGGTTTTGTAAATCAAATTTGTTTCTCGTGTCAGACATTGGGGAAGAATGGGGTCTGAGAAAGAAAGGCCAAGTCAACCTTTAGGTGAAGCATTATTAGCAAACAGGACAGCTGTGAAGATGAAGGAAGAGTTTCAACCTGCTCAGACAGCAGAATTAGTTCTTTCAAGGTCCCTCATGAGAAAGTAGGAAGGTTGTATCCAAGGAACTGGGCCCAAGGCTGACTGATCTTGCTGGGTTAGGCTTGGAAATATTGTGATTTTTATATTTCTGAGTAAAACAGTTATTTAAAAAGTCCCAAGGGCATCTGCAGATAGAGGAGTGTTTGGAGGGACAATGGGCCTAGTTAGGATTCAGCGAAACAGTTCTGTTCCCATACTTCTTTCACTTTGGGTTTATTATCTGGAAATGCCCAGTCAGGGGAGGAGAAGGAAGGTGGAACACTGTGCTCTTGTGAGAACTGTGAAAGGAGCAAGAAATACTGAAGAGAGTTGTTTTAGCCTGCCTGGCAGCACCTGGAAGAAAGACAGAGACAGAGAGAAAGAGAGGCATAGAGAGCGACAGAGACTGAGTCTGTGAGGCACCTCATAGCAGCTAGAGAATTTTTGATCTAGCATTTCTAAACTTTAGGATTATAAAACAAAAACAAGACTGATCAATGACCTTATAGAAAAGGGAATTGGGTGGGGGTGGGGCTAAAGGATTAATGAGCATCAAACTCAATCTGGCTTCTTTGCACTAGATTAAAGCATTATTCAGTTAGGTGTTCTCCTCCCTAAATTTAGTGATGAGTAGTCAGAAGTTAGCCTTTGAGTCAGAGGCTGGTGTCTGAACTCATACACTGGAAGAATGTTGTGCACATGAGTTCATGCAGTATATATGGGGTCAACGCACAGACTATAAAGGTGTCTATGGATATAAGAATCAGCATGGTTATTAAGGAAATGACAATAGGCATGAACCATAAAGTCCAAGATAAGTTCCAAAATCATTTGGCCTATGATTCTGATGCCTGCTCTCTGACTTTTGAGGCAATGTTGGCTAACATTTTTGCTTTATCTCTGACTAGGACTGATTTACTTTTAGAAAAGCAGCATTCCTCTCCTCGAAGAAGAGGCAAAATTCTTCCTTTTCTTCTGTCAGGATAGCTAGGCCTCATAAGCACTGCCAATGAGTATACGTAATCCTCAATGCGATTTGAGCAACCTCATCAAGACTTTCTTGTATATTCTGAGATAAACATGATAGTATGTTAAGGATGCAGCTAAGCCTCATACTTCCTTTGCTGATGCTTGCTGGGATCCCCAAAGCCACAAGTAGAGGCATGTGTGACTAGTTAAGGGGACTGGAAATCTTCGGTTATTGAGAACCACATCTATATTTGAGCATAACTGTGCTAGACAAAAGTACCAATCCTGTTGGTGGGAAAACAGAGATAGTCTGGGGTACCACTGAGGAAGATGGCCCACTTGAATAGACTGGAAATAAAGTGGATGTGGAAAATTTGAATAGTTTTTTTGTTTGTTTGTTTGTTTGGTTGATGGTTCAATTTCCCATCCTGAAAGAGAAGCATGAGAGGTGGGTTAAGATTTGAAACATCTTCAGGATCCAAGAAGGCAGTGCCGAAAGGACAATGTGTCTGATGAGCAGGACAGCAGTGACTGCAAAGTGACTAATAAACCAAACCGTAGGCCCTAAAACTCCAGCAATTTTGTTTCCTAGGAGAGAGGAAATCCCACGGTGTGGGAAGCAATCAGGTCAGTTCTCAGGTCACCCAGCTAAACCCCAGAAGAATTTGTGGGTCCTGGCAAAGCACTAAGTCACCAGCCCAGAGACACACACCTGCGTGCTCTGATCACCATCCCAGACTAAACTGTAGGCCCCACAACACCAGAGATTGGGTTTTCCAGTTGAGGGAAAATACCACTGTGAAGGACCAACTAGTCTCAGGTCACCCAGACACCTGTAAAAGGCGCCTGGCTCAGGCAGGTGGTCAGCTGCCAGCCCAGAGCCACATGCCTGCATGCCCAATTCACTGTCCCAGACAGAAATGTGTGTCCCCAAACATCAGAGACTGGGTTTCCCTGTAGGAAGGAAACACAACTATGAAGGAAACATCAGGTCCAACCTCAGGGCACACCACCAACCACAAAAAAATCCTGAGAAAAGTTCCCAGATTCCTGCAGGTGCCCAGCCCCCAGCACAGAGCCACTTGCCAGCGCCTGCATGCTCTACTCACAATCCCAGACTGAACTGTGGTCCCCAAAACACCACAGACTGGGTATCCCTTTGGGAAGAAACCCCATCATGGGGAAAACATCAGGTCCTACCTCAGGACACCCAGCTAATCCCTGGAAAACTTCCTGGGTTCCCTCAGGCTCAGGGCTCTAACCTCCTGCCACACACCTGAGTGTATCTATTCATTTATAAGTGGATATTAGACATATAATACAGGATAAACATGCTAAAATCTGTACACCTAAAGAAGCTAAACAATAATGAAGACCCTGGGTAAGATGCTCAACCCTCATTCAGAAAGGCAAATGGGATAGACATCAAAAGAGGGAGAAAACAGGGAACAGGGCAGGCACCTACCACAGAGGGCCTCTGTAAGACTCTACCCAGCAGGGTATCAAAGCAGATGCCAAGACTCATAGCCAAACTTTGGGCAGAGTGCCAGGAATCTTATGGAAGAAGGGGGAGATAGAAAGACCTGGAGGGAAGAGGAGCTCCACAAGGAGAACAACAGAACCAAAAAAATTTGGGACCAAGGGTCTTTTCTGAGACTGATACTCCTACCAAGGAGCATGCATGGAGATAAACCTAGAACCCCTGCACAGTTGTAGCCCACAGTCTCTCAGTCTCTAAATGGATACCTTAGTAAGGGGAACAGGGGCTGTCTCTGACATGAACTCAGTGGCTGGCTCTTTGATCACCTCCCCTGATGGGGAAGCAGCCTTAACCAGGCCACAGAGGAAGACAATGCAGCCAGTCCTGATGAGACCTGAAGGGCTAGGGTCAGATGGAAGGGGAGGAGGACCTTGCCTATCTATGGACTAGTGAAGGGCCATGGGAAGAATAGAGGGAGGGAGGAGACAAGGGAGGGCCCTATAGCTGGGATACAAAGTGAATAAATTGTAATAAATAAAAAAGTAAAATAAACCTTTAAAAAATCTGACAGCCCCCAAAACTCTAAATATTCAAAATTTGTGAGCACTGATGAGACTATATACTGAAATTTCCCACTTGACCTCATGTTGCAGTGAAAACACAGGTGCACATAACTGTAAAATTATTTTCATGCTACTTGTTTAATGTCTCTATGAAACAAAAATGAACTTCATGTCTAGACTTAGGTCCCATCCCCATGATAGCTCATTATGTATGGGCAAAGATTGCAAAATCTTAAAAAAAATTTAAAATCTGAAAAATCAATAAAAATATACAAACTTTTTAAAATATTAGTAAAGAAGGGATTTGAAATATCTTGGAGGAACAAGAAACGTTTCTACCTAGATAATAGGATGAAAGACTTTAGAAAGAAAAATTATCCTTTTCCAACTTTCTGTGTATTCTCTATTTACTGGTGACCACAAGGAAAGGTCAGGGATTGAACCTGAGTGTCCCTAACAGTTATAAAATTGCAGTGAGTCATATCTAGTTGTCTCCCTGTAAAGAATGTCTTTCACAGCAGAGAAAGATTTCTGAATTCTCCTTTGCAACAAATCTCAGACACCTTAATTCCTGAACTACTAAATTTCATAACTGACATATAAAGGAGGACCTGAAAGATTTCACAGGAATCTGAGTTGAAATTTGGCCTCATTATCAGCTTTGTGATTTCCTAGGACAGTAAGTGAATCTTGTTTTGAGTTTCCATTACAATGGAAAATAGCTGTTTGCTGAGTTACGGAGAGTCTGTAAATTTGAGATCAGGGTGATCCTTTGAAAGTCAGCAAGTTTATATCTCTCCAAATGGGAGCATAAGAATGAGTAATGTGGAAATGATATTTGGAGTTTGGTATAAATATTTACCTATTATCCCTTGGCTAGGGTTAATGATCTGGTTCCTGCAGTTTAGCCTGCTGTAAGGTACTCAAAGATGGGAGGGAACCCAGCTGGAGAAATTAGTCTGAGGCAACTATAGCATATCCTATTCAGATGGATTCCTGTATTTTAATTGAACTCTCAACTGAAATACACACACACACACACACACACACACACACACACACACACAATACACACATACAGAGAGAAACAGACACAGACAGGAGAAAAGGAAGGGACCTGGATAAAGGATAAGTCAAGAGTCTGCAGGAGAATGGCATGTGGAGAATGGCATGTATATAAATGAGCACGTATATAAAGTTTGAATGGACCAGACAAAGTGAAATTAGATATTTTTTAAGGAGGGAGAAAGCCCTCTGTTAGGAACTGCAAGCTCAAGCTATTCGTGAGGTCCCCAAAGTCCAATTGGTTTTATGTTCCCATAATGGGCCAAAATTGCGAACACAGAGGTGGAAAAAGTTAACTAAGCTGAGAAAGAAAATAAGTTTTGTTTTGGAGAGGAGGTATTTCTGTAATTATTTGTCTCCATTTTTTGGGGGGGGGGGCGAAACCTCAGTGTAATTTGGAACTCCAAAGAAATCACTTCAGTTCTAAAGAATTGTCCCCTTTGAAAGTGAAAGTCCTTATCCCTTTGGGGGAAAAGACATTAGATGAGGTGAGAGCATTGGAAATAGAGCGAGAAGGGGCTGCTAAAAAGCTGTGAAGATATTGAAAGAGGGTGCTAGAAGTGAGAAAGCTGTAAGGGGTCTTGTGTCAATGTTTGTATGCTAGAACTTCTGAGGAAGGGCTGGGCCATTCAATCATTGATCCATCCTGGTAGAGGCTCTATCCAGGTACAGGTAAAACTGTCTTGTGAGGAAGGGTCAAACAGAATTTTTTTTTTTAATGTATCCTTAAGGTCAGTGACAGTAAAGTGAGAAGTTTGTGCAGGGACCAAGAAAAGGGCTAGGCTGAGGTCCTAAAATCTGCAGTATCAGCTATCAGGATTTTTATTTCTTTGGTTATTTTTTTTTTTTCTAAGAAGGGCATGCTATAGGGGAAAGCCTGAGAAGGCTGGAATTGAGGAGGTGTGTTGATTGGTTGGACACCCTGTAACATCATGACAGGAAGAGGGGCTGCTGGGGAAGAATGCTAGATCTTTTGGGATAGTATTAATAGGGGAGTGGTATGTGGCTATCAAGTGATTTTTTAGCATCCCAGATTTGGATTGTTTAAGGGTCTGGAAGTGAGAGGGTTGGTGAGGGTGCTGTCAGGGCAATGAGGAAGAGAGTCCATATCTGTGCTGTGAGTAGGTATACAGAGGTGGTGGTATAGAGTTTAGAAAGAATGTCTCATCCCATAAATGAAGTCAGGTAGGAGGGAGATAATCAAGAAGGGATGAATGGAAGCTAATGTTTCTAAAACAATAAGAAAATGATTTTTTTCTGCTTCTTTTTCTAATTTTTATTTTTTTATATTAATTACAGTTTATTTATTTTGTATCCCAACTGTAGCCCCCTCCCTCATTCCATTCCAAAACCACCCTTCCTCCCTCTACTCCCCCCATGCCCCTCTCCAAGTCTACTGATAATGGAAGTCCTCTTCCCCTTCCATCTGACCCAGGCCTATAAGGTCTCATCAGGACTGGCCTCATTGTCTTCCTCTGTGGTCTGGTAAGGCTGCTCCCCCACCAGGGGGAGGTGATCAAAGAGCCAGCCACTGAGTTCATGTCAGAGACAGTCCCTGTTCCCATTACTAGGGAACCCACTTGGACACTGAGCTGCCATGGGCTACATCTGAACAGAGGTTCTAGGTTATCTTCATGAATGGTCCTTGGTTGGAGTATCACTCTCAGAAAAGAGCCCTGTGTCCAGATTTTTTGGTTCTGTTGCTCTCCTTATGGAGCTCCTGTCCCTTCCAGGTCTTTCTATCTACCCCTTTCATAAGTGATTTTTATCAAGTCTGTAGATAAGGCCACCAACCCCAATAATAGAGGGTTCCAATAATTGGAACATTGGTCCTGCATATTCATTCAAGGCAAAGTGAACTGCTTCATGCTTAAAAGGAAAGAAATCAGCTCACCTGCAAACATGACATTTGTCATTAATTTTGCCTTAATTATGGCAATGGGACCTTCTGGATGTAGACATCATCTTCAGTGCAGAGTCCTAAGGAATCAGGAATTGAAAAAAAAATCCAACTCAAAGTTAAGAATAACTGGTCTTGGTTCTGATGGAGCTTGTGAATTTGAGCAAGCTCTTCAAGTTGCTCTGGCCACACTTGAAGCAAGATCCTAGTGGAAATCTGTTAGGAAAGCTATGTTTTCTTCAGTTATCCTGAAAAGTGGTTGCAATTAATTGGTATTTGGCTTGATCTCTTTCCATTTTAGTTGTCTCTATTATTAAAAATCTTAAAGATTGACTTGATAAAGTTTTTTAAAGGGTTGAGAGCTCCTCTAGTTTTTGGAGTTTTTTTTTTTTTCTTAATTTCTGGGGAGGATTAGAAGATGATGTGTGCATAAACATACTAAAATCTGTACACCTAAAAAAGCTAAACAAGAAGGAGGACCAAGGGTAAGAAGATCAATCCTTACTTAGAAAGACAAATAAGATGGACATTGGAAATAGGAGAAAATGAGAAGCAGGACAGGAACCTACCATAGAGGGCTTCTGAAGGACTCTACCTAGCAGTGTATCAAAGCAGATGCTGAGACTCATAACCAAGTGTTGGGCAGAGTGCAGGGAATCATACGAAAGAAGAGAGAGTTAGTAAGACCTGGAGAGAACAGGAGCTCCACAAGGACCAAATATATCTGGGCACAGGGGCTTGTCTGAGACTGATTTTCCAACAAGTGACCATGCATGGTTATAACCTAGAACCCCTGCTTGCATGTAGCCCATGGCAGCTCAGTATCCAAGTGGGTACCCTAGTAAGGGGAACAGGGACTGTCTCTGACATGAACTCAGTGGCTGACTCTTTGATCACCTCCCCCTGAGGGGGGAGCAGCCTTGCTAGGCCACAGAGAAGGAAATTGCAACCAGTCCTGCTGAGACCTGATAGGCTATGGTCAGATGGAAGGGGAGGAGGACCTCTCTTATAAGTGGACTTAGAGAGGGGAAAGGAGGAGAGGAGGGAGGTAGGGTGGGATTGGGAAAGAATGAGGGAGGGGGATACAGCTGGGACATAAAGTAAATAAACTGTAATTAATATAAAAATATATAAAAAAGAAGATCATGTGTGTGTATGAGTTTGGGTGTTAACCATTGTGAGGGCCAGTGAATCAAGCAGGTCCAGAGAAAGGAAGTGAGGAAGACAAGCATCCCTGTGTTCCTCAGTTTTGTTCCAGAATAATGGTCAGGTCACTGACAATAGACCAAGACTGACACCAGGTGTCCCTGAACATAACAGATCTGAGGAAGGAAACAGATCCAAGCAAAGAGAGCCCCTAACTTAAAGCTAGGATTTGGGGATCTGGCAGAGAACTCAGAAGATACACGGAAAGGAGAACAAAGATCCAATGTCAGAGAGGGACTAAAGTCCTGTGTTGGAGAAGAACAAAGGTGGTGTAGGAGATGGAGAGAGAAGTAACAAGGCTGGAGAAACTCCAGAGAATCACAATGATATGTCTCTCCCGGGTTTTTTATACCAAACCTTTAGTATTCAGGGAGAAACACAGAAGAGAAGAGTACAGATCCCCTTCACAAATAGGGAAAAAGAGCAGGGTAAGGAAAAAGCTTTAACACACTTAGAGAACAAAAGTACTTCTGTTATGGTCCCTTGTGAGAAAATATGACATAAGAAGGCATTATACCCTAGAAAATGGTCCCAAGATTAGCTGCCCTCACCAAATCAGGCTTAGAAACATTATATTTCTTATATTTCCGGCTAAAACAGGCCTTTACAATTTCCAAGGGCATTCCTGGAGAAAGAGCCATCCAGCAGAACAATGGGCCTAGCTATTATGTGATGAGATAATCACGTTTGCAGCCCTTCGTTTGGGGTTTGCTATCTGGAAATGTCCTGCCCCAGAAGGGAGGCAGAAGATAGCTCTTTCACAGCAGTGAAAGTATAAAGAAAGACGGAAGGGGAGTATGGTTATTATCAGGGAACATACACAGGATAGTGTTGGCCTGTAGCCTTCCCCAGGAGCATCAGGGAGAGGGAATACTGACTGCGTGTGGGTGGGGCTGAGTCTGTGAGTCTCTGCAATGCCGGAAAGGTTCTGATCTAATACCAGGAATTTGCTCAAGTCATTTATCCATTTTTCAAGATATTTTTTTCAGAACTTGACATTGTTCTTCACAATCAGACTATCCATAAATAGGGGCAGTTTTATTTCCTCATTTCTAATATCCATATGTATACTCTTCTTGCGCTACTGAGAATTGCAGGTAGTAAGCTGGCCAAGAATAGTAATATTAGGTACTTTTAGTACTTCCGGGTCCTAATTATAGAAAGTTTGTGTAGATGGTCTTTACTAAATAGAGAGGAAAGTTCTCTCCATAGTTTGCCAAGAGTTTTTAGTAATAGTGCTTGATGTATTTTGTGCATGCTTTTTGGGTGTCTACAGATATGATGGTGTGATTTTTCTTCACCCATTTTGTGAATTTCTATTGGGACAAAATACACATAAGATAAAATTTATGATCTATGCCATGTTAACTGTACAACTGAGTAACCACATTGTCACTTCCACCTCCAGAACATGTTCATTTTGCAAAACTGTGTTTCTATATTTAATAAACAGCTCATTTTTCCTTTCTCCAATCCGCAATAATCACCACTGAATTTATTGTACGTATGAATGTGACTATTCCAAGTATGTCATAAAAGTTGATTTTACGCTATTTATCTTTCTGTAATTCATTTTTTTTTCATTTAGTATAATAAACCTCTAGGTTCATCCATAGTGTCAAACCACATGATTTTCTTCTTTCTTAAAACTGGAGGATTGGCTTGATCCTGTACAATTAACCACAGCTGCTGTGAGGTAATGAATGTGATAGCTGTGTCATGTCTAGAAGACAGCATTTCACAACACTCCTTCACATCCTTCAGCTCTTAAATTCTTTCTGCCTCCTCTTTCATGACCATTTCTGAGCCCTGGTGGTAGTAGGGTTAAAAGAGATGTTGAGTTTTTAAGACTTTTTCTCAGAACTTTGATCAGTTAATGTGTTTTCGCACTGACTGATGTCTACCACAAAAAGAATCTTCTCTAACCTGAGAGCAGTCCAGGTCTATGGGTGTGCACACAAATATTTAGAAGGTAATTTGGCATCATAACAACAAAGTAACTATAGCAGGTTCTATCTAAGGGCCAGTGACTTTCCCAGCCAAGGGCTTTTGACCAGTACCAGGCCTAAAATTTCCTCTCATGGGGGCCGTCAGAAAATCCAAATAGAAAGCTGTTAGTTGCCCTATAGCAGCCATGTCACTACTGCACAACTTGCTTGGCACGTCAGTAATGCATCACGCGGGGTCAAGCCCTGGACAAGATCACTCAGGCAGCCAGAATCTCCAATCCCATAGATGGGATATACAATCTCCAAGCCCCACACCTTACAGAGAAGATATTGGCACTGGATAGTTCCAAGGGGAGGGAGAAAAACTGGTTTTGAAGAAAGACATGAAGTTGGGGGCCTATTAGGGGAAACATATAAGGAGTTGGAAATGGCAAACTGGGAGCTAAATATGACCACATTTTATTGTACTCTCAAAAATAATTTTATGGACGGTTGTGAGCTGCCATGTGGGTGTTGGGAGTTGATCCTGGGTCCTTGGAAGAGCAGACAGCACTCTTAACCACGGAGAGATCTCTCCAGCACCTCAAAAATAATTTTAAAACTTAAAGGACCTCTCATTATTTTCCAATTTTGACTATTATTCCAATATTTTTAAAGATGAAGAAAATTCTCTTTTATGTACATATTACATTTTCCCCTTCATATAGCAATGATATATCCAAGAACGTTTGATCACATGATAGTTCTATTTTAATGTTTCACTGGAACCATCAAACTGTTTTCCATAGTGCTTGCAGCATTCTAAGTGGCGAAGAAAGTTCCAATTTCTTCACGTTACGTTCTGTTTTTTTAAACATGAGGTGATATTCCACTGTGGCTTTTATTTGCATTCTGTGAATTGTTAATGATATTTAACAACTTTAAATGTTTCTATTTGCATATTACCTTTGTAAACATGTATATTCAAACCTTTTCTTCATTTTTCATCAGATAATGTTATCTTGTGATTGAATTATAGGACTTCTTTGTATATTCTGTTATTCAATAGATGGTTTTCAAGTATATTTTTTCATCCTTTATGTTGATTTTTTTGCTGTGTTATTTGATCTCTCACGAACAAATATGTTGAAATTCAGTGTAGAGGCATTAGTTTTTGTTGCTTGTTCTTTTGGTGTTACAGCAAAAACTTTACTGCCAAATCCTATGTCATGAAACTCTTTTTATTTTAAAGTATCAACCTTACATTGCTAACCCACTTTGTTTATGGTCTGTGGCAAGGGTCTACTTTCATTTGCTTATGGGTGTATATACTGTCCTTTCTCTAATGTGTGATCTTAGCACCTTTATCAAGGTTCTTTTAACCATGATGTGATTAAACTTCCTAACCTGTTTCCTTAGTCTGCATGGCTGACTTTAAGCTAATACCATACTGTGTTTGGTTTTCTGGTTCTGGGAAATGGACTTGGGGTCTTGCATTGGGGAATGAACTTGAACCTTGACTGTGCTAAATAAACACATTGTACAACTCAGTTACATTCTCAGCCCTTAGATTTTGGAGACAGATTCTTTCATAATCCTTGACATTATGATCCTCCCACCTGGGCCTCCTAAGTACTGGGGTTTCTGGTATATGCTGCCACACATGATTTAATACTATTTTGATTACTATAGTTTTGTTATATATATTGAATTCAGGAAAGGTGATTATTTCAGAACTTTTTTTCTGATTGTTTTTGTTTTGTTGTTGTTGTATTTTGTTTGTTTGTTTGGGTTTTTTTTTTCTTTTGCTATTTCAGGTTCTTAAAATTTAGAATGATGTAGTTTAGAATGCTAGTTTTCTATTTGTGCAAAATGCTGTTGAAATTATATTGAATCTGGTTTTATTTGAATAGAGAAAGGAGCTATTTGTGAAGAGAAAGGAGACATGGAAAACTAAGGGTTAATTTGATCAAGTTATATTATATGCATATCTGAAAATGCAACATTAATGAAGCCCATTGCTGTAAAATCAATATACACTAATGAAGAACTTGACAAAACTAAAACCATAAAAATATGTTAACTTTTTAAATCTATGAACATGAAAATCTTGAAAAGCCCCATTGGTGTGTATCTTTCATTTCTCTTAGAAATACTTTTTTCAGTTTTCCTTCATTACCTTGATTAGGACTAAGCTAGGTACTTTTAAAGGAATTGATTGCATTTATGGTACAATTGTTCTTTATTATTTTAATTGCACCATAAATGCAATTAATTCATTTAATTTTTCATTGTTATTATATAGAAATGTAACTCCTTTATGTATGCTGGTGTACTGGCTGGTTTTGTGTCAACTTGACACAAGCTAGAGTCATCAAAAAAGATGGAGCCTCAGTTGAGGAAATGCCTCCATGAGATCCTGCTGTAGGGCATTTTCTCAATTAAGTGATCAATGGGGGAGGGCCAAGTCCATGGTAGGTGGTGCCATCCCTGGACTGGTGGTCCTTCCTTCTGTAAGAAAGCAAGCTGAGCAAGCCATGGGAAGCCAGCCAATAAGCAGCATCCCTCCATGACCTCTGCATCAGCTCCTGGCTCGAGGTTCTTGCCATGTTTGAATTCCTGTCCTGACTTCCTTTGGTGATGAATGTGGTGAATGGTAATGAATGGAAGTGTAAGTTAAATAAAATTTTTCCTTCCCAACTTGCTTTTCTGTTGTTATTTATTACAAGTTATTTATTTTGTATCCTGGACCCAACTTGCATTTTTGTCTTGGTGTTTGTTACAGCAATAAAAACCTTAACTGGGGCAATTGGCTATGTATACTGCAACTTTGCTTAATTTATTAGGGCCAGACAATCTGTTTGTTTTGTAACACAGGGTCTCTTGTAGCCCAAATAGGCCTCAAAGTCTCTATGTAGCTGAAGACAGCCTTAGCCTTGAACTTCTGATGCACATGCCTCTACCTCCCAGGGGCAGGGGTGGCCTCTGGTTGAGTAGGGGTTCCTCTGCCAGAGTTGGGGGCCAGGATATGGTGACAGGAAGTGGTAGGGCAAACTGAGGATAGGCTGGGTGGGCACTGAATGGAGACAGTCCATGGATGGACAGCCTATTTGGAATTCTGAAGGATGGTGTGTCCTCTGGTCCAGGAGGGTGCATCTTCTGGAGTTGGGGGCCAGGAAGGGATGACAAGGAGGGGAGGGTCAGTTGAGGATGGGATGAGCAGGCACTGAGAGAGTGCATGTGGTCCATGGTTAAACAGTCTGCTTGGAGTTCTGAGGGCCAATGTGGACTCTGGTGGAGTAGGAGGCTTCCACTGGAGTTGTGACCACTTCTTGTTTTCACTAGTATTGTTTTCTTACATTTGTTTTCTTTTTTCTACTTGTTTTATATTTGGTCTTTTTTTTTTTTTTTTTTTTTTTTTACTTTCTTAAGATAGAAGCTTAGATAATTGGTTTTAGATCCTGTTGGGGGATATTTTAAACTTTTTTAACTTACGAATTTATTTCTATGAATATTTTTTCATTACTGTTTTGAATTGTACACCCATTAAAATATTTTTACTTCATTTTCCTTCATTTGAAATGTCTTCTTAGATTCACAAACTATATTATGTGCACATAATGTACAAAATTATTTTGTTTCATTTTCAAGCATATTTCTTTCTATTTGACTTTCTGTTACCATTTTTTATGACAAGACAACACACTTTGTATGATGTAAATTGTTCCAACTTCGTTGAGGTTTATATAAGGATATTAATGATATTAAGTGTTTATATGCATTTCTTTATGCATTTGTATGTTGTCAGTTACTTAAATGAAATAACTGGTTTGTATAACGAAAATAATGGTACAATAAATATAAGAATTCAGATAGCTTCACAAGGTGGAGATTTAATCTCCTTTGTATAGAAAACAAAGAAATAACCACATTTTGGCTAATGAGAATAATGGTACAAAGAATATACAAAATTATATAATGAACCAATGCTGACTATTAAAACAAGACTTTGACACATGTCTTCTTTCTTTCTTCTCACTGAGGATTTGAGACTCTGTCCCAAATCAGAGAATCTATTTCCTTCTCATGACTCAGCCTGTGCTTCAACCCAACTAGACCTGAGGGCTCTATATTGAGAAGAACTGAGAACTGACTGAAAAAAATCATCAATATGTTTCCTGTGTATATGTCTCCTTTATGGAAAATTCCTGGAGAAATCAGTGTCAGAATTATATAGTGTAGTAATACAGCATTCTTGTGACCTTTAGACAAATGTTAACCCAACACTGCTAAATTCTAATTACTAATGCTACAAACATTGCCATCCCTCTTATTGCAGACTCAGTCAGATATATCCTGAGATGTTGACAAGGCGCTATCCATTTATTTATTAGAAGTTCTATCCTCTTTGAGCATTCTGGCTTTTTGAGCTTATACCAGGAAATGATCAGTTGTTCCTATGCCTTGTTCATAATGACACAAAAACAAGCTACTGGCAAGGTAAGTAGAAAGAGGAATGAGTGATTAACAGAAAGCCTTCTTAATTCTTGCAGCTTTCCAACTCTGTGGTTTTCCATTTGTGTTTCTTGGAACTTCAAATCTTGAAACCAGTTTCTAAAACTAGTTTCTGGTTCTACCCTGTTCTTTCAGTGAGCAACTTGTACTCATTTAGTATCATTTTTCTCTTAAAAATTTGACCTTGTCAAGCTTCCAGACTGCTAAGTGCATGCCAGAGAAAATTGTTGATCTCTTATATGTCTGGCACTTAGAATTGGTCATTTCAGTTTCTCTTTTATAATTATTATCACACACCTAATTACTTGATGTTCTTGCACACAATGTTATTTGATTATAGATTTGATATTTCACAGTTTGACTAAAATAAGGACTACCTTTTATCCTTTTGAAAAAAAAAGACTTTCATCTTTCAATAAGTTATCTATTTGAAATTGTATCCTATATTTCTCTTGAATAAAAATATCACATTCTGGGGGCTGGAGAGATGGCTCAGAGGTTGAGAGCACTCACTGTCCTTCCAAAGGTCCTGAGTTCAATTACCAGCCACCACATGGTGGCTCATATCCATCTATAGTAAGATCTGGTGTGCAGGCAGAATGTTGTATAAATAATAAATAAATCTTAAAAAAATCACATTCTTGAAAGTTTGTGTACATTGTAAGCATAATCAAATAGGATTATTAAATAAATTTATCTTTGGTGATCAATTTCCAAACATGCCTCCATATGAACAGGCAGTCTACTTTATAGTCTCAATAATCATTTTTCAACTATTTGTTATATAAAAATTATTTACCATTGTAACATCAATTCTCTGTTCCCATAGACTCTACTAAAATTGTATCCCTCTTCCAACCCCAAATGACCCACTGCTAAAACCAAATCCACATCAGATGGTGCCATCATCGAAACTGAGCCCTATTGGAAAGGCCATAAAGTAAATACTCCTTCATGTGTACTTTAAAAAGAGAATGGATAGGGGAGGTCCTCCTCTCCTTCTTTCTGATCTTAGTCTATCAGTTCTCATCAGAAGTGGACTTGGGGAGGGGCATGCATGCAGAAAGGGGGGGGAGGGTGGGACCGGGAGGGGAGGACGGAGGGGTTTATGGGGGAATACAAAATGAATAAAGTGTAATTAATAAAAGTTAAATAAAAAATTTAAAAAAAAGAGAGAATGGAAAAAAATCTCACAGCACAGCTAAAATGTATTCAGATTGGGAGGCACTTTTCCATTTTAATTCATTTGTTTAAATAACACTAGATCATGATAAATTGTAATACAACATGTAAACAGAAATGCCATCTTTCTGCTTTGCACTCATGTTATCTCATTTAATGAGCGATGTTGTATTTATTTGTGTCAGAAGCATTGTGTTTTGATTGTTCCTGCATCTAAGCTACCTAGTTAGTGCATTCATTTTTTAATGAATTAAAAATACAAGCATGAATATTTTTCTAAGGAGGATTAACAAACAATCCAGCATCTTAGAAAAGGGCATATAGATACTTCATCATGAGATAATCAAAATATTCCCAACAGAAACATTTTGGAAATGACAAGTACATAGTTTCTGTTTTTCACTGCATGGTAGAAGAGGCACTTACCACTATTGTCAGTTCCTATAGTGCTGTCAATATTAGTCTTGTGAAAACATTAATTCCTTCAACAAGAGACTACTTGGGAAGAGAAAAAACATCAGCCAGAGTGGGAGGGGGATAAGAGAGGGTAACAGTGGGGAGAACATGATCAAAATGTTATATACCTGTATTAAAATGTCATCATGAAACCCGTTATTGTGTACAGTAAATGTACTATTGAAATATAAAAAATAGGATGTAATAATCATCTATAGAAAAAAATGCGATTTTAAAAACTTTCTGTGTTCTTATGAGCTCACAGAGACCATGAAAGTGCACACAAGACCCACTCTTGTAAAAACCAGACAAAAATTCCAGCACTGAGGAGCAGGAGTGGAAACAAAGGGCAACCCATAACCAAGAGGTTATTTGCTACTGCTACCTGTTGGGAAAGGGAAATGGGTTTATTCCCGAGGAGTGTTACTCTGAATATCAGTCACAATCCAGGGTAGACCCCATGGCCAGGAGAGATTGGCCAACATAATGGGAACAGGGCCTGTCTCTGACAAGGATTGGCCTGCTCTTTGATCACCTCCCCTGAGGAAGGAGCAGCCTTACCAGGCCACAGAGGAAGACAATGCAGCCACTCTTGATGAGACCTGATAGACTAGGATCAGAAGGAAGGGGAGGGGGACCTCCCCTATCAGTGGACTTGGGGAGGGGCATGCGTGGAGAAGGGGGAGGGAAGGTGGGATTAAGAGGGGAGGAGAGAGGGGTTTATGGGGGGGATACAAAGTGAATAAAGTGTAATTAATAAAAATAATTATAAAAATCAGATACTGTGAGGTGTGTGTGTGTGCGCGCGCACTCACGTGCATGCTTTGTTTTGTTTTAGTATGTTTTGTGCTGTAGATTTTCTTTTTTAAATTTATTGTTTGTTTTGATTTTTACATTTTTTTAAGAAAGAGAACATGAAGTTGGATAGGTAAGGAGGTAGAGAGGACCTGGGAGATCAGAGAAAGGAAAGAATATAATAAAAAATACAATCTATGACTAAATACAATCTATGAAAGAATATGATCAAATACATCAAAAAATTGAATTAAAAGAAAATAATGAAAACTTTCTGTATCCTGACCAAATTTCCTTAACAGCCAATCTCTGTCCTTCTAAAAATTATCTTCACCTCTGCAGAGTGGTGATGACTCACACCTTGAAGCCTAGCACCAAGGAGGCAGAGGCAGGAGGTTGTCTCTGTGAGTTAAAGGACAGCCTGATCTACGTAAGGAGTTCCAGGGCAGCCAGAGCTACATAGTGAGACACTGTCTCAAAAAATCCAAAATACATACATACATACATACATACATACATACATACATACTTCACTGGACACACAAACAGAAAACACAATAAATGCTTGAGTGATGCAAAAAAATACAAATATACACTGAAAAAATAACAATAATTGAGAACTTGAAAGTTGAATTCAAATAAAGAGATAGAAGTATCCATCTATCCATAGTTATCTATTATATTTCCCTTTCCTAGGGATATCTAGATGTTCACCTTAGTTCCTTACTCTATACCTAATCTCTGTGGTTCTATGGGTTGTAGGTTGGTTATCATTGACATAACAGCTAATATCCACCTATAAATGAATGCATACCATATTCGTCTTTCTGGGTCTGGGATACCTCACTTAGGATGAATTTTCTTTCTCTAGTTCAATCCACTACTAATTATCTAGGAAAACTGGGAGGTCACTGTAGCCAAGAGGAGGTCAGTCCCAATTTAAACAATCAACATGATCTATGAAGGTCACTCTGGTCGCATGCCACTAAGTTCACTTCTGTACAATGGTTAAGAGTTTGCTAAGTGAAGAGTAAGAAAAAAAAATCATGTTACAGACAAAATTAATTGAGATGCAGAGGCTTTTAAGGGAAAGGAAAGAAATTTAAAGTCACTGGAAAAGGGAAACTAATGACAGGGACTTAGGATGGAAATATTAGTAATGAGCAATCAGATCAAAACCAGTATTGAATTTGCAGGTTTCCAGAATTTCTGATGTGATGAAAGGATGCTAGAATGAGGTTTTGTATCTGGACTGACATGATTATACTAGATTATTTGCAAAAGTATATTTATATTTGTATTTTTATATGCAAGCATACAGATAGCATTTATAAATACATGTTAAAGGCCAACAAAATATCAATGCTTCACAAATATGTTTATGGTGACTCAAAAACATTAATGCATTTCAATATTAACATTAATAACATTTGAACAAAGTAAAATGAAGAAAACAGAGGGTCAAAGTTCTGTCCAAGTTAAACTTGACCAGCATAAAGTGTATGACTTTGATTCTGATTGTAATTCAAAGAAATCAGAAAGACAAGTGGAAAGGTGGGATGATTTAATATATACTTTCCAATTACTTTAGTGACAACTGAGACCTTATTGTAGTAGGAAAAAGATCTGAAGCAAGGAGGCCATACTATCAGTACACTAGAAGAGAGACTATAGTAGATGAAACAAGGATGATAGAAAAATATATTGGGATACAGTGAGGCAGTATATTCAGGTTGTGGCATTTCAAACTAGAAAAGAAGAAGAGGTGGCCGTGATAGGTGACTCACAAGTTGCTGACTAGAGAATCGGTAGGTTAGTAGTATTTACTGAGGTGGAAAAAAAAAAAAACCCAAGTCAAAGAATACATGATATTTGTAAGAAGATTAAATTATGGAAGGGCATTTTAAGACATTGATTTACAGAGAACTGAGAGATAGCCAACTGGAGAAGGGAGGTGGGCAGTAGCATATGAATCTAAAATTTATAGACTGGATCATGACTGGAGATACAGACATGGAAGCAGATAATACATAAAATGGCACCTCAGACCTCCTTTCCCGAGTCTGATCACGTCCCACTGCAGACACTTTACAGATGAAGTGCTGAGGAAAAACAGGCAGCTGACAGGGGAGGTTGCTATGCAACAGATGAGGGAAGTCATCCAGCCTGGCAGAACTGATGTTGGCCCTTGGGGACTAAATGCTGCAGTCCTTCCTAGCATTAGCTTTCTTTCATATGCAGGCTTCACGCAGGAGCTGACGCCAGAATAAAATGGGAAGTGTGCTAAAACCTGCCTTGGATTTTGGAAACGTATGGGTTTGGTTTGAGTTACTTCGTATCTGTCTGACGTTTTTCTGCGTTTTTCCTACAGCCATCTCAGAAGCACATCAGGCTGTTTGTTCTTGGACACGACCCTCTTTCGGTGATTCCTATTTTGTGTAGTGAGTAAACCAGGCTCAGAGAAGGCAAGAGACTGAAGGAGGAGCACACAGCCATTGACAGAAATGCCAGGCATGTGTCCCCAGGGCTTTGAAGCCCAGCTCCTTTCTGTGGCTGCCTCAGTCACATGAGATGAAATAAGCAGAGATAAATCATTACTCTGAATTGCCTTGGCAGAGACACAACCACTTGATGCTTTTGGCAACTTCAGGAAGCACCGGGAAGTCCTAAGAAGCAGAGTGACAGTCTTATTCCTAAGAAAGATGCCTGTCAGTGGGAGCAGAATGGATCCTGAAGACAGGAGTCTCACATCTAGACTGTCTCATAAGTATCTCAGAGCATGATCTCAGGCCTCCTAAAGCATAAATCTTTAGGGAGTAAGGGAGGTCTGTTGCTTCGGTAGAGTAGTAAGTGTGGTCTTAGTTCCCAGACCAGCATTTGAAGAGCATGTAAATTGCAGACAGAAAGACCCACACTCACATTTTGCATTGTGGTTTAGCGGCCTTTTGGGTTCATACAGTGTATTGGTGCCTCAGCTTCTTAGTGCATAAAATGAGAGTGCTGAAGTCTACCTTTTGGGGCTTCTCTGAGAGGGCAACAAAGCCCGGTATAGATTATCCCGTAACGTGCAAGTTGCTCCCTTCCTCCCTCCAACATACACGAAATGATTTCAGGTCTGGATTCGTGCAAAAGCAGAGGTGATATGGACAATTCAGGAGCGGGTTGTTCATTCAGTTAGTGGTTCCTTCATTAATGTGTTATCTTCTTTTCTAGCTATCCTTATCTCAAACTTAGAAGGCCTTAGCATTAGACTGAATAGAGCTGGCTGCTCATTGTGGTGGCTTGAATTTGGATTCTCTATGCATACAGCTGGTCTTCAACAGCAACAGAAAACTTTCAAACTCATGGAAATTGAACAACTCTCTTCTCAATGATCACTGGGTCAGGGAAGAAATAAAGAAATTAAAGACTTCCTAGAATTTAATGAAAATGAAGGCACAACATACCCAAAATTATGGGACACAATAAAAGTTGTGTTAAGAGGAAAGTTCATAGCACTAAGTGCCTTCATAAGAAAACTGAAGAGATCTCATACTAGCAATTTGAAAGCACACCTACCTGAAAGCTCTAGAAGAAAAGGAAGCAAACACACGCAAGAGGAGTAGAGGGCAAAAAATAAACTCAGGGTTGAAATTAATAAATTAGAAACAAAAAGAACAATACAAAGAATCAACAAAACCAAGAGGCGGTTCTTTGAGAAAAATCAACGAGATAGTCTCTTAGCCAAACTAACTAAAAATCAGAGAGACACTATCTAAATCAACAAAATCAGGAATGAACGGGGAGATATAACAACAGACACTGAGGAAATCCAAAGAATCATTAGACCTTGTTTCAAAAGCCTGTACTCCACAAAATTGGAAAGTCTAAATGAAATGGATGATTTTCTAGATAGATAATACTTACCAAAGTTAAGTCAATGTCAGGTAAACAGTTTAAACAGTCCCATAACCTCTCCCCTCCAAGGAAATAAAAGGAGTCATTATAAGACTCCCAAAAACAAAAACAACAACAAAAGCCAAATGGGTTTTAGCAAAGAATGTTATCAGATTTTCAAAGAAGAACTAATACCAATACCCCTCAAACTATTGCACAAAATACAAACAGAAGGAACATTGAAACATAGAAACTTATTCTATGAGGCCACAGTCACCCTGATACCAAAACCACACAGAGACTCAACAAAGAGAATTTCAGACCAATCTCCTTTATGAACACTGATGCAAAAACACTCAATGAAATACTCTCAAACCAATTCCAAGAACACATCAATGATATCATCCACTATAACCAAGTAGGCTTCATCCCAGGTATTCAGGTATTCAGGAGTGCTTCAATATACCAAAAAAAAAAAAAAATTCATCAATATAATCCACAATATAAACAAACTGAAAGAAAAAAAAGCCCCGATGATCATTTTATTAGATGCTGAAAAAGCTTCCACAAAGTTCAAGACCCCTTCATGTTAAAAGTCTTGGTGGGATCATGAATCTCTCCAAAGTGCATATCTAAACACAATAAAAGCAATATACAGCACCCCTATAGCCAACATTAAATGAAACAGAGAGAAAATCAAAGCAATTCCACTAAAATCAGGAAGAAACTGTCTACTGTCTCCATATGTATTCAGTATAGTATTTGAAGTCCTAACTAGAACAATAAGACAACTAAGGATACAAATTGAAAAGAAGAATCCAAAGTATCACTATTCACAGATGGTATGATAGTATACATAAGTGACCCCCAAAATTCTACTATGGAACTACTAGAGCAGAAAAAGACCTTCAGCAAAGTAGCTGAATACAAAATTAATGCAAAAAATTTGTAGTCCTCCTCCTTTATACCAACAATAAACAGGCTAAGAAAGAAATCAGGGAAACAGCACACTTCACAATAGTCACAAATAATATAAAATATCTTGGTATAACTCTAACCATGCAAGTGAAACACTTGTATGACAAGAACTTCAAGTTGCTGAATTGAAGATATCACAAAGATCACCCATGCTCGTGGATCAGTAGGATTAACAAACATAATAAAGATGGTCATTTTACCAAAAACAATCTACAAATTCAATGCACTTCCCATCAGAATTTCAACAAAATTCTTTACAGACCTGGAAAGAGTAATTTTCAACTTCATAAAAAAATTAAGAACCCAGGAAAGCTAAAGCAATACTGTACAATAAAAAAACTTCTGGATGTATCACTATGCCTGATTTCAAGCTATATTACAAAGCAATAGTACTAAAACCTGTGTGGTATTGGCGTAGAAACAGACAGGTAGATCAATGGAATTGAACTGAAGACCTCAAAATAAACCCACACACCTACAAACAGTTGATTTCTGACAAAGAAGCCAAAGCCATACAATGGAAAAAGATAACATCTACAAGAAAAGATGCTGGCCTAACTGAATGTCAGCATGTAGAAGAATGGAAATAGAGCCATATTTGTCACCCTTCACAAAACTCAAGTCCAAGTGGATCAAAGACCGCAGTATAAAACCAGATACTCTTAATCTACTAAAAGAAAAAAGTAGCAAAAGCCTTGAACTCTCTGATACAGGAGACAACCTTCTGAACAGAACACCAACTGGTCAGGCTCTAAAGAATCAACAATTAATAAATTGGACCTAATGAAATGGAAAAGCTTCTGCAAGGCAAAGGACACTGTCAATAAGACAAAACGGAAGCCCACAGACTTAGAAAAGATCTTCAACAACCCAACATCTGACAGAGGGCTAATACCCAAAATACATAAAGTGCTCAAGAAATTAAACACCAATAAACCAAATAACCCAATTTAAGAACGGGGTACAGAACTAAACAGATAATTGTCAACAAAGGCATCTTGAATGGCCAAGAAACACTTAAAGAAATGCTCAACATCCTTAGCCACCAGGGCAATGCAAATAAAAAGGACTCTGAGATTCCATCTTACACTCATCAGAATGGCTAAGAACAACATCTCAAGTGAGCACATGCCTGTGTGGATACATAGAAAGGGAAACACTGCTCCATACCTAGTGAGGGTGCAAACTTGGACAACCACTTTGGAAATCAATCTGGTGGTTTCTCAGAAACTTTGGAATAGTTCTATCTCAAGACCCAGCTATACCACTCCTGAGCATATACCCAAAAGGTGCTCCACTATACCACAAGGACAACTGCTCAACTATGCTCATATTAGCTTTATTCACAATAGGCAGAATCTGGAAATAACCTAGATTCCCTCAACGTGGAAAATGGATAAAGAAAATGTGGTACATGTACACAATGGAATACTACTCAGCTATGAAAAACAAGAAAATCATAAAATTTGCAGGCAAATAGATACAAGTAAAAGATATCCTGAGTGAGGTAACCCAGACTCAGAAATTCATACATGGCATGCACTCACTTATAAATGGATATTAGCCAGAAAGTACAACATAGCTAAGCTATTCTACAATCCACAGACCCAACGAAGCTAAGTAAAAAGTAAGGCCCGAGGGAGGATACTTGAATCTCATTCTGAAGACATCTGAAGACTTCTACCAGTGGGTGGATATGGAGCCTGAAGAGGTCATCTTCTGTAGCCAGATGGGACTTCCTGTTGAGGGAGGGGAACATGCACTTAACAAAACCAAATTTTGTCTTGCATACAAGAAGTTTAGGGATAAAAGATGGAACAGAGATTGAAGGAATGACAAGCCAATGTCTGGCTCTTGTCACCATTAATGATACTCTACCAAGCTTACAGAGTAGTCCAGCATAACTCTTCTGAGAGGCTCTGTCCAGCAGCTGATGGAAACAGATGTAGAGACCCACAGTCAAATAATAGGCTAATCTCAGGGAGTATTGTGGAAGAGTTAGGGGGAAGGATTGAGGGAGTTGGAGGTATCCAGGCCACCACAAGAAGACCAACAGAGTCAACAAACCTGGATGCATGGGGTTTCACAAACACTGAACCACCAGCTTGCATAGGTTGGACATAGGCCCCCTACACATGTGTAGCAGGTGTGCAGCTTAGTCTTATTAATATTTATTATTGATTTGTCTTTTAAACAGCAGTTATTCCTAAACCAGCTGTCTGCCCAAATCACTAAAAAGAGACTAGGATTTATTTAATTAACCTAGAGCACAATGCTGGGCAATGATTACTCCATCCTAAACCTTCAAACCCACATTAGCTTCCTCCCATTCAGATTTCCTACATTATACTTGCTTTTTAGTCATATCTCAGGTCCAGTTCATCTCTCCTGGTGTTTCCAGGTCCTCTTCTCTCAGATCTCTCTTCTCCAATCCTTCCTCCCACTTGCTTCTTTCTCTTCCCCTTCTGGACCAGGATGTCCCATCCTATTCTCTCCATCGCTCAGCATTGGCTGATTGTCTTATTGACAGTACAGAGAACAAATGGTGGCATGTTTACACAAACTTGAGACAGGGGATGTTTAGAATAAGCATCACAATGCAATGTCCAGATTGAAACCATATAGTAGGGTAGAGAAATCAGCATGTGAATGAACAAAGGTAAATTATATACATCCCACAAGAACATTATACCAACAGTCATTACATAGCTCCCCTAACATTTGCAGCAGGGGACTGTCTCTGACTCTGTTGACTGCCTTTGGATCCCTTTCCCCTAGCTGGGCTGCCTTGTCTGGTCTCAGTGGGAAAGGATGCCCTTAGTCTTGCTGCAACTGAAGATGCCAGGGTAGGCTGGTAACCATGGGAGAAAGAAGGAGAAGATGTGAAGGTGGGACTGAGAGGAGAGGTAGAAGGGGACTGCAATCAAGATCTAAAGTGACCCTGAGGGGGGAGCAGCCTTACCAGGCCACAGTAGAGGACAATGCAGCCACTTTTGATGAGAAGTGATAGACTAAGATCAGAAAAGAGAGGAGAACCTCCTCTATCAGTGGACTTGGGGAGGGGCATGCATGCAGAAAGGGGAGGGAGGGTAGGATCGGAGGGGAGGAGGGAGGGGCTTATGGGGGGATACAAAATGAATAAAGTGTAATTAATAAAAAAAAGAATTGTATAAAAATAAATAAATAAAAAGGTAGTATACAAAAAAAAGATCTAAAGTGAATAAAAAATAATAATAGAGCCAAAAAAAATCTCACAAAACTCACTAAGCATAGTAGCACATACCTTTAATCTCAGAACACTGGATGTTGAGGCAAGTGATCTCTGTGAGTTTGAAGCCAGTCTGGTGTATATGGAAAGTTTCAGGACAGCCAGGGCTACAAAGAGAGAACCTGTCCTAGTAAAACCAGGATCTAGGAGATGTTGAGAGAGGGGGAAAACATGATCAAAATAAGAAAAAGAAAAAGAAACAAGCAAACAAAACCTCAATGGAAAGTTTTACTAAAAGAATAAAAGGGGAGCACCAGGGAGGCCTAGGCACAGAGTGAGTTCCAGGACAGCAAGGGTGCCATAGTGAGAACCTATCTCAAACAAACGAATGAATGAATAAAAATAAAAGGGCAGCAATAACCAGGGAGTGGAACCAGTCTGAGGCTGACACATGCTGTGTGCTATGGATGGCAGGGCTTGGAGAAGTGCTGTTGCCAAGGCCCTTTGGAACCAAGAAGATCATGAGTAGATTCTATACATTAAGCACATAGCTTTACACTGTTACCCTTAGTGTTTTTAGAAATTTTGAATATTTTAAATAGTTTTGAACTTTTAAATTTAAAAAATTTTAAAGACTGGGACTTTTAAAAGTATGAAAGTTTTATATTGTGGTATTGATTTTTTTTTATCTGCAAAAGATTTTTTCTCTTTCTCTTTAATTCAGTTTACACCATTGTTGTAGCCCCATTCCTCCTCCCCTCCTAGTTCCCTCTCCCCTCCCTCCAAGTCTTCTTTCCCCCAGAAAAGGGAAGCTCCCTTTCCCACCCATCACAGCTCCTCAAGTTGCACCAAGATTGAGCTTGTCCTCTTCCCCTGTGGCCTGACAAGACAGTCTTGTCAGGGGGAAATGATCAAAAAGCTGGCAAGTAAGTCCATGTCCAACGCAGTCCCCACTTCTGTTACTAGAGGACCCACATGAAGGCTAAGCTGCCCATCTACTAGGGAACCTTTGTAGGGGACCTAGGTCCAGTTCATGCATGGTCCTTGGTTGATACTTCAGTCTCAGCAAAGCCCTCTGTGGCCTGGTTAGTTGTCTCTGTTGGTCTTGTGGAGTTCCTGTCACCTCCAGGTCCTTTTCTCTTTCCTCCAACTTTTCCACAAGACTCCTTATATATCACCCAAAATTTGGCTGTGTGTTTCTGCATCTGTTTTGAGGCACTGCTGTGTAGAGCCTCTCAGAGGAGAATTCTGTCAGGCTCCTGCCTGCAAACTTAGCAGAGGGAAAGAGCTTCACCAATCCTACATCTGACAAAGGTCTAATATCCAAAATATATAATGAGCTCAAGAAATCAAACACCAATAAACAACATAACCCAATTTTAAAATGGGACACAGAACTAAACAGAATTCTCAACAGAGGAATCACGAATGGCCGAGAAGCACTAAAAGAAATGCTCAACTTCCTTAGTCATCAGTGAAATGCAAATCAAAATCTGAGATTCCATCTCACACTGGTCAGAATGGCTAAGAGCAAAATCTCAAGTGACAACACATGATGGTGAGGATGTGAAGAAAGGGGAACCCTCCTCCATTGTTGGTGGGAGTGTAAACTTGTACAGCCACTTTGGAAATCAATCTGGCACTTTCTCAGAAAATTGGGATTAACTTTACCTCAAGACCCAGCTATATCTTTCCTGGGTAGATTCCCAAAAGAAGTTTCACCATACAACAAGGACACATGCTCAGCTATGTTCATAGCAGCTTTATTCACAATAGGCAGAATCTAGAAACAACCTAGATGACCCTCAACTGAAGAATGGATAGAGAAAATATAGTACACAATGTGATACTAGTCAGCTATTAAAAACAAAGAAATCATGAAATTTTCAGGCAAATAGATGGAACTAGAAAAGATCATCCTGCGTGAGGTAATACAGACCCAGAAAGACACACAAGGTATGTACTCACTTATACATGGATTTTAGCCATATTATACAGAATATGCATACTATGAGGCACAGATTCAAAGAAGATAAGTGACATAGAAGATGCAAGGGAGGATGCATAAATCTCACTCAGAAGGGGACATAGTATAGACAAAAATAGTGTCTGAAGAGAGGGAACAAGGTAGGAGAGAGGGCATGGAGAGTTAAGTGTGTGGAGATCAGACCTGGGGAGAGCGAGTGTGAGAGGACAGAAAGCCTGTAAAGAAAAAAGAAACTGAGGGTGGGGGTATCTCTGTGACAAGCTGGAGACCAAAGTCAGTGTAGGTTCTTGGGAGGATATGAGGGGGACTCAAACAGAGCCTCCTAGTAGCAGAGGCCACAGACACTGAAGAGGACACCCTCTAACTAGACTAGTCTTCTGGCAGAGAGAGGGGAGTACAATCTCACCCACAAAATCTTTGACCTAAAATTTACACTGCCTACAAGATATGCAAGAATAAACACAGAGCAGAGATTGAGAGAATGGTCAACCAACGTCTGGCCCAACCAAAGACTCACCCTAACAGAGTGACAACCCCTGACACTATGAACGATACTCTGTGGTAATAATACTAATGTGAAATTTTGAGGATGAACAAGAAAGAAAAGATTATGGCTTACAAGTGATGTGATTTCACAGCTCTAAATGGGCTATCTCCATTAAACTCCACCCCTCAGAGCTCAAGAAACTTGTGAACGAGGAGACAGAAAGGGTAGAAGAGCCAAAGGGGATGGGGAACATGAATAAAATAAGGCTCTCTAAATCAACATAAGCAAAGCTCATATGAAGTCACAAAGCAGCCCACACAGCTGTACCAGGTCCTCAGAATATATATTGAAGCTATTAGCCTAGTGTTTTTAGGGGACTCCTGAGTGTGTCAATGAGTGGGTCTTTGATTGTTGTATCTTCTCTTGGGACTCTTCCTCCTGTTGGGTTGCCTTGTCCAAATTTAATGTAATTGTTTTGTTTTATCTTGCTGTGTTTTAGCGAGTTCTTTTCTAGTCCCCCATCACCTTCCCCTTTCCTACCACCAACCTCTTCAATCCTGTGCATTGTTCCCTCTCATATGCATGGTCTCTTTTCTCTTTCATTGTTATTGTTATATATAATTGTTGCATAAATATATATAATACAAAAATACATAATGCAACCTGTCAAGTAAAAAAAAAAGTTTTTTTTGGTGACAAGTTGTCAATGGGTAAATTGTGCTATCATTATTATTATTATTGTCTACTTAACACAAAACATATTTGAAAAGAGGGAATCTTATTTGAGAAAGACCCATCATAAGATTGGCCTGCAGACAAGTTTCTGGATATTATCTTAATTAATGATTGATGTATGAGGGCCCAGCCCACTGTGGGCAATAACGTCCTTACACAAATAGGACTGATGACATAAGAAAGCAGGCTGAGCAAGCCATGAGAAGCAAGCCAGTAAGCATCACTCCTCCATAGCCTCTGCTTCAGGTCCTGCCTCCAGATTCCTACACTGATTTCCCTGGATTATGGACTGACTACAGGCTGTAAGTTGAAGTAAACAGTTTTCCCAAAGCTACTTTTGCTCTTGGTGTATTATGGTAACAATAAAGGACATAAATTTCCAGGCAAGTATTTCTTCCCATGGATAAAACCTCAAATCCAATCGTGAAATAGCTGGTGAACTTGAAGGCAATTTTATCTCTATTGCAGAGTGGTAACACCTTGCCTGCTAAGATGCTATCACACTACACAGAAAACAGAGCTGGGTAGGTTTTGTTTTGGGTATGTTTTCATTTTTTTGTTCTTGTTTTGCCACAGCCTTCATGGCAGCTTCCAGCACTGTGAACACCAGCTAGCAGAGTGGAAGCTCCCAGATTTGTGGTAGCTACTTTGATCTCTGTGCTACATCCCAACTCTGTGTAATAGGATCTTACCATCTACTTCCAGGAGCAGCTTAGGCCAGTAGCAATACCATCCATTATTTTGAGCATTTCTAGCCAAACACTCAGAGGGCAATAGCCTACAACTGGTCCTGAGATTTTGGTTTCAAAACGTATGGCTTTGGGAAGGAGCATAATCCATTCATCTAGCACACCCCCATTCAAAAATTTTAGTTCTCTCATTGAACTTTACATCAGACCTGCCAGCAGGAAAGAAATCATGCCTAGCATGGAAAACATAGCAGACAGCCCAGGACTAATGAAATCATAAATCTTAAAGGAGAACACACATCAACTGCTCTATTAAACCATAATGCCTAACTGTACTCTAAAAATTTGCTTGGTCCCTATACCCACAGATAAGTGTAGTAATCCTCATGCCTCATCGATTTTCATTTTTTTTTTTTGCAGCAGATAGAGACTGCGACAAAACAAAACAAAACAAAACAAAAAAACAAAACAAAACAAAAAAAACCAATCAAACTGCAGAGTTGTGGAGTTGTGGAGCCCAATCACAACATATATCTCTGCTCTCAGCTCCCTTGACCATAGTGCCTGATGCTCTAATATTCTCTCTAGTGCCTCTGCTGACCCTTGGGTCCTGAAAAGAAAAGGTTCTTTCCCTTGCAGAGGACACTGGGGACAGTAGGACAGTAGGATAGACACACAGAATTGTGTGTGCAGAAAGCATTCATTTGTGCATGTATGTGTGAATGGATGTGTGTTTAGACAGAGTCTTATTTAGCCCAGCCTTAAAATTTGCTTTGTAGGCATGTATGACCTTGACCCTGAATTCCTGATTTTCCAGTCTCTACCTCCCAAACCTTGAGCTAAAAGCATACCTGCTTTATATGGAACCAGGGATTGTACCTAGAACTTCATGCTTCCCAGACAACCCTGAAAGACAAGCTCAGCTCCTGGGACCCAGAATTGCAATGTGAATTTGGAGCAATCCAACTCAGTCCCTAGCACTCACTTCAGCTACTGTGTAGCCACTATCCAGAGTAATGTGAACTCCAGTCATCTCACAAATGTGACTGTCTGCCCAAGGTGAAGTGACCTCCCTTAGGTTAAGAGTTGCCTCTGGTTCCCTAGTAATGGGAACAGGGAATGTCACTGACATGAACTCAGGGGCTGGCTCTTTTCTCACCTCCCCCTGAGAGGGGAGCAGCCTTACCAGAACACAGAGGAAGACAATAAAGCCAGTCCTGATGAGACCTTATAGAGTAGGGTCAAATGGAAGGGGAGGAGGACCTGCCCTATCATTGGACTGGGGGAGGGGCATAGGAGAAGAGGGAGGAAGGGTGATATAGGGAGGGTATGGAGGAGGGAGCTAGAGCAGGGACAAAAAAAATAGAAAAAGAAGAAAAAGAAGAAAAAATAAGGGAAAAAGTTGTCTCTAAGGTTGTCTATCATTATTCTACTTTGCAGAATTCTACAGTCCCTGTGTTCTGCTTTTCCAAGCCTTGGTTGAGTACTGGGCCCAAGTGCTTGTCTCTGCTTTCAGCTGCCTGGACCATTGTTGCCTGATGCTCTAAGTTTCTATCCGGTGCCTCCCCTGACCCTTAGATTCTAAAAAGAAAAGATTCCTTCCCTTGCAGATGAAACTCAAGACAGTAGGACAGTAGGATAGACACACAGAATGGTGTGTACAATGAGCATGCATTTATGTATGAATTTGTTGATGCATGCACATGTACGTGTGTGTGTTAGACAGGATCTTTATTACCACAGCATCGAACACATA